>NW_019154105.1:500394-693795 GCF_002288905.1 Enhydra lutris kenyoni
GAGAGAGCGAGAGTGAGCACAAGCAGATAGAGTGGCAGGCAGAGGCAGAGGGAGAAGCAGGCTCCCTGCCGAGCAAGGAGCCCGATGTGGGACTCGATCCCAGGACTCTGGGATCATGACCTGAGCTGAAGGCAGCCGCTTAACCAACTGAGCCACCCAGGCGTCCCTGAAACAGCACCATTTATGCAGGGGTCTCAGAGTGCTATGTAGATTTCATTTAGTGGTAATGTTCTCCCTCGTACAACAGAGAAACAAAGATATAAAGAAGCAGGGGCACCTGGGCGGCTCAGTTGTTAAGCGTCTGCCTTCAGCTCAGGTCATGATTCCAGGGTCCTGGGATCGAGTCCCGCATCGGACTCTGCTCAGTGGAGAGCTTGTTTCTCCCTCTCCCACTCAGCCTGCTTGTGTTCCCTCTCTCGCTGTGTCTCTCTCTGTCAAATAAATAAATAAAATCTTAAAAAAAAAAAAGATATAGAGAAGCATTGGGTTGCTTGAATACACACGTGATTGAGACTAACTGGAACCAAAAGCCCGTATGGTCCAAACAATGATTTCTAAGCAGTATTTACAGACAGAACCAAATATGGACCTTACAAACTCATTGTTTTTGATATTGGTTGAGTTTTTTCTCTCTCTTTCTCTCCCCACCCCTTCTCCCTCTCCCTCTCCCTCCCTCTCTCTCCCCCTTCCTCCTTCCCTCCCTCTCTCCAGCTTCACCAAGTAGAATAAGAATCCTCATGTGCAGAGGTGGTTTATTTCTTTCCTTTTAGGTAAACTTCACTTAAGCAAGGACTTTGCCATTTGGTAATTGGAAAATAATGTTCAAAGAAATTTATTTTTAAAACATAATTATGATATTAACCTGTAAATAGAAATAGCTTAGGAAAGGGCTTCCTGGGTGGCTCAGTCAGTTTTTTAAGTCTGCCTTTAGCTTAGGTCATGCTCCTGGAGTCCTGGGACATGTCACACATCAGGCTTCCCGCTCAGCGGGGAGTTGGCTTCTCCCTCTGACCCTCCCCCATCTCATGCTCTTTCCCACTCTCAAATAAATAAAATCTTAAAAAAAAAAAACTAATAGCTTAGGAAATAGTACAAATAGAATCTTTCAAATCCATGTATTTGAGGGGAGTCCTTATGCATGTTAAATGTTGCTATTTTGAAATTCAATTAAGATAGTTGGTTTTTAACCAGCTGTCAAGGATGTTAATCAGGAAATAGAGATACCTGAAGATTTTTTTAATTAAAAAGTATTATTATTGTTGTTGTTATTTTGAGAGAGTATGTGTTGTGTCAGGGGCGGGTGTCAGGGCAGAGGGAGAGGGAGAGAGAATCTCAAGCGGGTTCCACGCCCAGCACGGAGCCCCAGATGATCCCACAACCCTGAGATTATGATCTGAGCCGAAATCAAGAGTCAGGCATGTAACCAAAGAGCCAGCCAGGTGCCCCAAGAGATGACGTAGAGATTTTTATTGAATGCATATTGGCCGCTTTTCTGGTGATGTGGTATAGTCCGAGAGGCATTCCTATGGAGTTTCCCAGACGACTGTACTTCACGGAAGGGACCAACTTGTGAATTCTCCAGGAAATTAAGGGTATTCTAATGCCTCTGTCTTTTGCAAAAACAACTGTTTTATGTTGCCTGGCATTTCAGGTGTTGGGGAAACGCGGTTTAGTCAGTGATTGTCAAGAGTTAGGGTTGGTGGGGGAAGCTGTGACTATAAAGGGTAGTGCAAGAGGGTTTCTTTGTGGGGATGGCACAGTTTTGTATCTTGATGGTAATTTGATTACATGAATCTATATGATCTTTAGTAAACATCCCGCCAAATTGCATATAAAACCAGGACGTCTGAGTACGTTCTGTTTGTAGTTAACAGTATTGTACCAGTTCCTGGTCTTAATAATGTTTTATGGTTATGTAAGATGTTCTTCCTTTGAGGAGAGTGTACATGGGAACTCTGTATTACTTCTGTAACTTCTTGTGAGTCTAAAATTGTTTTAAAATTAAAACATTTAGGGGCGCCTGGGTGGCTCAGTGCGTTAAGGCCTCTGCCTTCGGCTCAGGTCATGGTCTCAGGGTCCTGGGATCGAGCCCCGCATCGGGCTCTCTGCTCAGCGGGGAGCCTGCTTCCCTCTCTCTCTCTCTCTGCCTGCCTCTCCATCTACTTGTGATCTCTCTCTGTCAAATAAATAAATAAAATCTTAAAAAAAAAATGCTTTCAATGTTTCTTAGAGGCAAATGCGCATCTTTAGTTCTAAACAGTTCTTGAGGACTGGATACTATTTCCTTTTATTTAGTCATTTAATAACTATTCATCAAGCATCTACAGCTGGAAGCATTATAATGTCCTACTTAAAAGAATGGTCTTTGGAGTTGGGTCTGGTTCAAATCCTGGCTCTGCTATTTTTTAGCTTTGTGACCTCGAGAAGGTTTCTTACTCTTTCTGAGCTTCAGTTTCTCCCGTCCATAACGGGCATAACGATGATACATACAGCAGTTCACCTTTATTGAACATTATAATGTGTGGTAAGTTATTATTTGTACTTCATATAATTTAGCTCATTTAATCCTTATAATAATCCTATAAGAAGGTTTATTTTCACATTCTCACATTCTCACATTTTCACATTCTCACATTGAGAAAACTTAGGCACAGAGAAGTTTACTTATTTGCCCAAGGTCATACAACAAGGAATGCTGTAGCCTAGATTAAAACCCTGGCAGTTGGTATTTTCTGTTTTTGTTTTGTTTTGTTTTTAAAGATTTTATTTATTTATTTGACAGAGATCACAAGTAGACAGAGAGGCAGGCAGAGAGAGAGGGGGAAGCAGGCTACCTGCTCAGCAGAGAGCCCGATGCGGGGCTCGATCCCAGGACCCTGGGATCATGACCTGAGCCGAAGGCAGAGGCCCAACCCACTGAGCCACCCAGGCGCCCCGGTATTTTCTGTTTTTGACTATACAGAATTAGTGTGTTGTGGACCAACTGTCTCAGCAAAAACAACTAAAAAGCAGAAGAAAATATGTTTTAAAAATCTGTTTGAAGTCATCAGAGACCTAGTAAGGGAACCAGAACACCAGAGGCCACATTCATGAAGTAAAGGGAAGCCTAGAGAGAAGTCAGCCTCATGTTCACTGTGACACTTTCTAGGGCATTTGCTGATTTGTAAATTGTGGTTGAAAGACTGAGATGATGGGCAGAAAGTAGCTACAGAAGAGTTAAGGAGTTGAGTGGATCTGTCAGTCTTACACATCTCATGAACAAAAGTTTGGATTCAAGCCCAAAGGAAGCCTATAAACACTGAGTTCCTAGTTGGGGCCACTATATAGGAGAAGAGTGAGACGGAAATAGACAAGACCACTGGGAGAGTCCAGCTCTGCTTCAAAGCAGCTCAATTTGTGATTGGTTTAGAAGAATCTGCCCCTACTTTTAACTACCTGCTAGGAACGAAAGTGAATTTTCTCTGGAGGAATATAACATCATTCAGAACCTGAAATTATGCTCAGTTT
Source organism: Enhydra lutris kenyoni (assembly GCF_002288905.1). NCBI lineage: Eukaryota > Metazoa > Chordata > Mammalia > Carnivora > Mustelidae > Enhydra > Enhydra lutris. The sequence continues at coordinate 503,902 of NW_019154105.1, forward strand.
TTCATAAATAATGCCTGGCATTTAATCAGAAATCATCAGGCGCATGAGGTAACCAAGCCAAATTTTTCAAAACCAAGAAATACAGGCAATAGAGTTATCAGATTTAGACTTTTAAAGTAACTAAGATTAATATATCCAGGAATTTATTTAACAAAGTGGAGGATTTCAGCAGAGAGTTAGAGACTTAAAGAAGGAATCCAGTGAACAGGGAACTAATATAACATCGTGGATCAAGTATGCTTCAATTGAGAAAAAAAAATCAGGTGCATATTTTCAAACTGGAAACCTAAAACAGTGATTAAGAATTTAATAGATGAGTTTATCAACAAAGTAGATACAGATAAAAGAGTGGGCATTTTTGGAGACATAAAACGGAGAGAATTCCTTGTCAGTAAACCCACATTTAAGGAAATCCTCAAGTGAGTTCTTTAGGCAGAAGAAAAATCCTAAATCATTGGTGCTTTGAAGCAGGAAGATACAGGAAGGACAGGAAGGGTAAATTTGTGGGTGTATGTAGATAATTTTTTGTGGAGGTAAAATTATATGTAGAATTAGAATACTCAGCGATAGCACAAAGATGGGGTGAGAATAAATGGTGTTAGTGTTCTATGGTCTTTCGTTTCTTGGGTGACATGTAAAGTACTAATTCAGTTCCTACATTATACATCATCATCTCTAGGGTGACCAGTAAAAGATTAGTAACATAATGTATAAAGAAAAAGCTAATACTGGGAGGGAGAATGAAATGATAAAATATTTAACCCAAAAGAACGTAAGAAAGGAGAGAAAAAAGGAATGGAAGAGGACAGGTGGTTCAAATAGGAAACAGTACAGTGGTGGACTGAAATCCAGATCTTTAAATAGCTATGTTAGACATACACTGACTTAAAATGCAGTCAGATCTTATTTTTATTTCAAAGACCCAATTATATATATCTCGTAAGCATTGTAGTTTGAAGCTTAGGATGCAGAAAAGTTGAAAGTAGAGGAAAAAAGGTGTGCTGTGCAGACTTAACCGAAGCGGCCACTGTACTCGTGCCGTGCTGGACCTCGCTCACAATGTGGCTGCTGGGTCTAAATCCCATCACCTTTCTTGGCTTTGGACGCGTATCCCTCAGACATAGGAAGTGCCTGAGAAATTGACTAATGCTGGAGGCACCTTGTTGAGGGCAGTAGTTTCTTCCAGGAGCTGAGATAGGAAGGGCTATGCCTCCTGCTCCACTGTATGTATTTGTCTCATGCTTGCTTGATTTGTCAATAGCTTCCATATGTAAACATTTTATCCCTTTTCTTAAACTTTATGTTTCCATTTAACCCATGACTGTTGTGGCTCTTGTCTCTTATCTTCGTTTTAGACCTGCTTTGTGGTGCCTCTGCCCAGGTATAATATGTGAATCATTTTATGCTGAAGTAACCTCCTTTGACTGTTGCCTATAGAGCTTCCATACAAATGATATTCTTTTCTCTTTTTTTCCTGAGCTTTTATGAAAATGTTCAAATTCTTAAGAATTATTCTTTCATAAATTATTTTGCACATAATATAGATTTCCTCCATCATGTCAGGTGTCGTTAGCATGAGGGCTCTTTGAAGACTAGGAGGGGATGTAATTCTTTATGAAATGATACCGTAGAACCCACTGAGATCTGGTTTGGACCTTTGCTTTGGAGAAGAATCTGTCGCATATTGGTTAAACGTCAACTGAAAACGTCTTGAAAGACTTCAGTTCTGCCCCTGATGTTTCATTTAGCTTTTTGGGAAGTCACATTGCTGTTTATCAGAATAAAGGAAAGGATTAAAAATTATTAAAATGATTATATTGACTCAACTTGAATCTCCCAAAATTAGTTATCCTGCACAACCAAAATTGGGGTAATTTTGGGCCGAATTTGGCCCCTTAAAGACCCATATGTTAGTGGGTGCATTTGTATCTGTGGATACAGTTGGATCGACTCGACTTAATGAGGGTGTAAGATGCGCCTTTCTTTTGGATTTCTTTCTTTTTTAGAAGTTGTAAAAATGAAATTTGTCCTAGGTAATTGGGTGGGTAGCAGTAAAGCCAAGTGTCTGCATCTTCTCTGTGTTGAATATGAGGCTTAATTCTGGGAGTTTTAAAGTAATTCTTGTCTCATAAATAATAACAAAACCGAATAAGTTCTTATAACTTAAGTAATAATTTCTTCATAGCAAGTCATCTGGCCTGGATTCTCAAGGAAGTAACTACTAGAGATAGAAGGTAGAACTCGTTAATTTTGGTTTCACTCCTATATTCATTACTGTTCTTTTCATTTCTCTTTGAACAGGTTGTTCCTTGCAACAGCTTTTGATGAAATACAGGAACATACTTTTTTACTTGAGCGATTGTCATGAGTTAAAAGGGTAGGGAAGTTAAATCCCAGATTAACGATAGCCGTGTTGTATTGTTTACTAGGCAGTGAAATCAGCTGTGCAGACCATCACTGTTGGAGGCGTGAGCACATCACAGTTTAAGACAATTATTCCTCTGGCAACTGCTCCCAATGTCCAGCAGATTCAAGTGCCTGGAAGCAAGTTTCATTATGTCCGCCTCGTTACTGCTACAACAGCCAGTAGCTCGAGCCAGCCAGTTAGTCAGAACCCCAGTACAAACACTCAACCTCTCCAGCAAGGTTAGTAACCATTTCTTAAACACAGTAATGACTTCTTTGAACATTATGAAAGAACTTGGGTCCTTTTCTTGCTGAAGTCCTGATTAAGTGTGGCATTTCAGCTGGGAGTGTGAACGAGCCACTATTGCAGAGGACAGCAAAATGGAACTGTCTTCTGTATAAACACGGTGTTTCACTCTGCTGGAAGCCGGTGCACACTGTACCTGCTGGACCATCGGCCCATCAGAATTATTCCTCAGTTTGGGGTAGCCATTATGTTGCTGTTTTATAAGCCTGTCATTTATGCTAATGGGACAAATTTAGATGAACCCAATTTTTTATGTTCTATTCTAAACTGTGAAGCTGCTTAGTAGGGTTTGGATCAGTTGAAATGACTAATAGGCAAGGTACAAGAACTTGATACTACTTTCATCCTTTACTTATTTTGAATCTGTAATTGCTAATAAAAAGCAATTAAAATATTCTGTTATTTTGCTTAGTTCTCCTTTTCGTGGAGGAATTCCTATTTGTAATCCTTCCATTTTCTGTCTGTGTCGAACCCTTCCTGTCACCTGATGCATAGACACAGACACACATACAAGCACTCTCCGTGTTTATCCACTTGTTAGAAGTTGAATGGTGTGAAAGGATCAGAACAGCTTATAGTTTAGGGCTCAATTTTTTTGTCTCAGAAGACTGCTGCATATCCCATCGACGTCAAAAAGCAGTTGGTGGCAAGTAAATGATTTATTATTTACTGGATGTAAATAGAAGAATTAAAGACCACTTGTTTGCTTTATCATTTTTATTAAGGGATCAGATGGCTGGAGCTGTCTGCTGCTGAGAGCTAGTTCACCTGAGGGAAACTGTGGAAGAGAAAACCTATTGATTTTTTTAAATTACCAGTGAGAGAACCTGGAGGATACATGAGGGAAACAGTATTGTAGTATGTATTGTATTGAAATTAGACCTATTAAGTAATTATATTTTCTAATCCCTCTTTAAACTGATTTTGGGAGAAAATCTTTTATTACGGTGTTCTTAATGAAAGGAGAATGAAACTTGCGTATTGCCAACTAAGGGAGCCCCGTTTTCTCTTCTCTCGGTGCTTAAACTTAGCAGGCCATTAAAAAAGGTACTGCAGGTGTGGTTGACTCTGGAGGTCCTGGTGATGTGAAGCAGCTGTTGGTGCAACAGGTTATGTCTTATGTGCGTATGTTTATATGTGGACCATGTGCTGAGACCCATTTCCAGTGTAATGTTAACGCGCAGTTCCTTGTCGATAATGAGCCTTTGGTGGAGGTAGAAAAGTTGCTGAAGACCCAGGAGGAGTGGAGGAATAGGTTGGACGGTTCCTAATTCTAGCGTATTTATCGGTACCTTCTTTTCCAAGTTTGTATCTGTCTTCCTGCTTCTCTCTTACCTCTATATGCTCTTTCCTTCCTGGAATTCCCTCACATACACACGTCCTTCTTTTTCCTGCTTCTTTGTTTTCTGCTTTCCACCTCTAGCTTTCCTTCTCTGTCCTCCCCTCTGTCTCTCCAGCTCTTCAGTTCCTCTGTGTCTGCCCTCTTCCCGCCTGTTCTGTACGCAGCCACCTATGTGATTGCCCTATGTCCACCCGCAGTTTTCTGTTTGCTCTCCTACCCTGTAAGAGACCTAGGTATACATAATATATATTATTTCACAGAGTAATGAATTTATAATTTTTAGTAGAGATTTACGAAAATAGTTGCTGTAGTTCATCGAATGTACTAGTATCTCTTTCGAGGGGCTTAATTTCCAATAAGGGATTTCCTTATGCCAAAGGGAGTTGGGCTCATCTTATACATTTCCCACCAAAGCCCTACAAAACCGGTATTCAAAGGCTCCACTATGTTCACTGCTGGCTGGATAGCAGGCAGCATGGTAGAAGATCCAGAAGAGTTCATGGTTAATCTCTTTAGAATATAATCTCCTACCATCTTGATAAGGAAGTCAATTTAAGAAGTTAGAAAGCCTTAAACACTTGGATGTATGGTTTCTAAAATTTGGAAGGCGGTTCTAAAAGGATTGTTCAGAATTTCTGTTCAGGACTAAAAAAGAAGAGTATTCCAGCTTCTGTGAAAATAGCAGTAGTAGTCATGTGGAACTACGCTCAAAAGTTGAGGAGGAGGAGAAATACAGACCGTTGATGTAGTTACGTAACACCAATATGTCCCCCTTTCCGTAGGTAATTGGGCCACTTCATTTTATATTTCCTTTATTTCCCAGGTTTTCGTGAGAACTCAGCATGCAGACACCAAGCTAATGTAAACCTGGAGTTCCCAAACTTTCACGCTGTGTGCCTATGTGCGTGTGCACGCACACACGTGTGCCCACGTGCACAGAGACAGTCACCCTTTTTTTATTATCCAAATAAAAACCATCTGCATTTGTCATTTCATGTGACTAAGGGCAGGCCACACACTCCTTCCTGTTGCAGAGACCACCAGAAGTTCTCACCTTCTCTGGTTGTCCGAGCCACTTCAGAAGCGCTGCTTAGTGTGCTCGTGGACCATGACCAGCGCCTCCTGTCCAAGGAGCAAATGGTGTAGGGGGTCTGTTCTCCAGATTCCAAGCAGAAATTCAGGCTTTTAATTCCTTTCAATTCACCTATAAATTCTTTTTAGTATTGCTGAGACCAGTTTACGGTGGTTATTAGAAATTAAAGCTAAAGCAACTGAAGAGAATCAGAACAGGAAATACTTTTAAATCCCGTATCAGATGTCCCTGCTGCTGTAATTATGGTCCTACACTCCTTTTTGTATAACAGCTTTATTGGGATATACTTTGTGTCTACTATAAAATTTACCCCTGTTGAGCATACAGTTTAGTGTGGTTTTTAGTGTACCGAGCGAGATGCAGTCGTCACCACTAAACCACTTTCTGGAGGTTTCCCTATTTCCCCCTTTCCACCCTGCTGCAGGGACCCACTCCCTTGTAGGTCGGAATCCTGTCTGAAGTCCTTCCAGGACTCTCCTAAACCTGCCGAGCTTTTTTGTCTAAGAAAGTCTGTTCTTTGTTCAGAGCAGTTAGATCCCATTATCTCAGCCTCTCTCTTTCAGACCAGGCTCTAGGTCTTTTTGCATAAATAAAACCGGAAGGGCTCTCCTTCCTATCTTTTTAAGTCCCTTTTTTTAGACTGTGGAGGTTGCAGTAGGCCGTATTAAAAACGGTACTTCTTTTGGTCTCGTGCCAGCCTCTCTTCTGACTTTCATCATAGCTTTTCTCCACGTCAGGGTTCATCTTCCCTTCAGATCAGCTCAGCCTGGAGGTTTTAGTTCTGGTAGCTGTCATTTTCTGGGTCGTTTGAAGGCTTCACGATGACATAGTTTTCTTCCCTTATACGTGCAGCTTCTGCCATCCACTTGGGTGATAGTTCATGTTCCTTTCAACTCTACCCTGTCTGTTGCAGCTGCTCTCCTGTCCATCCCCAGCTCTGTCAGCCCAAGTAGACCCTCAGTGTGCACAGTCTTCTAACTTCCCTTGTTCCGTGCAGCTCTGTTCTGTTTTGCACGCTGCTACCAAATAGTTTCCTTTTATGCTGTTCTCGTCGTACTTCTGTACTTTGAAATCCTCAGGAACTTCTCATTGCCTACCGAATTAAAAAATGCAGATTAAATATATAGATTTCAACCGTGACATTCAAGACTTGGGCTTACCTCCTTTAACCCTAGCTTCCAACCAGACTGGTCTGTTCACCAACATTTTGGGAAACGTTTTGCTGCTTTCCAGCATCAGGCCTCCACTTCTCATGCTCCTGCCTCTGCATGGAATGGCCCGCCCCAGTCTGTGTGCCTCCTCCACAGCCCGACAGTTGATCAGGACCCATCTCTGACACTAAGCCCTCCCGCGTTCTTTGTATTCTCATCCTCTGCCAGTCTCCCTTGGAGTCTGCGACACTTTCTCTTTTTAACTGTGTGTATTTTATTTGGTACGTGTCTAATCTGCTCTACTTGAGTGTAATCTCTTTGAGCAAGTGTCTTGTAGTTTAATTTCCCTGGAACACAGTCCGCAATGCCGTTTATGTAGTGCTAATGGTTGTAATAGTCACAATGACATTAATGGCAGCTAACATTTATTGAGACACTGTGTTTTGGACACTGTTCCAATAAATTTTCATGGATTAACATATTTAATCCTTACACCCTGGGAGGGAGGTGCTATCCCCACGTCATAGATGGGGATATAGGCAAAGAGAGCTAGAAAGCAGCAGAATTAGGATTGGAGTCTCTAGGATGTTATGACTTAGAGACCATATTCCTAACCTTCATGCTATCTGTGCTGCCTTTCAGTAGGTGCTCTGTAAAAAATGACTTATACAAGAATGATGTTTTCTCTGGTTTTCACACAAACGTGGCAATTAGAAAGAGTATAGAACAGCATTGTTACTCAAGCTCCTGAACAGCAGTCTTTTTATTTAAGGAACATTTCAACTGACTGGATTTAGTAGGGAGTGTTTAAATCATCCAGATACAGACAGAAGTATTTTCAGTAGGCTGTCTTAAATGACAAACGTCCCCTTGTCAGGCAGATAGACTGTAGCTGCTCCCTTAGCTCCAAGTTTCCTGGTAGATGGTCACGGAATTTTAAAAGGTAACTATCCTGATTACAGATTGCTCCAAACAGGAAACCAGTGGAATTCTTTAAGCTCTTTTATGAGGATAGCTTGAGAGAACTAAGCATCTTCAATGTTTCAAGCACTGTTTCCTGTAAATAAATTGTCCTTTCCTCCCCTTTTTTAAAAAGCAAAGCCAGTGGTCGTTAACACCACTCCCGTGCGGATGTCAGTTCCTCTCGTCTCGGCGCAGACGGTCAAACAGGTGAGTGTCCCAGGACTTCTTTCCTCAGCCTCTCCCAAGCAGTTCACTTTTCAAATTGAAAGTTGAGATTCACATGCAAGAGATTCATGAATGGGAAAGCTGTGAAGGGTATTTCTGTAATCGTGGATATGCGTGTTTGTTTTGTTTTGTTTTGCTGTTTAAGGTTGTTCCCAAACCCATCAATCCCACTCCGCAGATGGTCGCCAGCAGCCAGCCCCAGCAGCGGCTCATCATGCCCGCCGCCCCACTGCCGCAGATCCAGCCCAACCTCACCAACCTGCCACCAGGCACTGTGCTGGCCCCGGCACCAGGAACAGGCAACGTGGGCTACGCGGTGCTTCCAGCTCAGTATGTGACCCAGGTGAGAGGAGGAAATGGAGTCACTGCATTTCAAAAGGGATAATTTGGTCAAAGAGGTACAGCCCCATCACAGTCTCAAACTACTGAAAAACCTCGTACTCGGTATTAAAATGGCTGTTTCCAGAATCTTAAGATGCTAACAAAAACTTCTGAATCTGTTTTGAGGTACCTCTAGCATTTGCACAAGTCGTAGACACAATCAGACACTTGGGAACTGAGAGCAGTTTGGCAAGAGGACAAGACTGTGTAGATAGAAGAGGGGGCGTCGAAGCTGACGTCGGCAGAGTCCAAGTTCGTGTAGAGAGCGCTGTGGCTGTCATCCAGCTCTTCTCACGGATGATGAGGGTGCCGTGGACTTGCTCCCGGAGAGCTGACCATCACCACGCACCTGTAGTGACCTGTCCTGACCTGCCCAGACGCTCTCATCTGGTCGTCTTTAGAGTCAAAGTCGCATATCATCCACTGGCTGGCGAGGATTAGGAGTGCTGCTTCCCGGAAGCAGATAGAAGTTTTGTTTTTCATGTGAGAATCCAGCAAATTAGCACTGTGTTCTAAACCGTTGAATTGATCTCCTCAGGTTTTACGAGAGAGAAGCAGAAACCTGGTTTCTCTAACAAAGTGTACTTTGGAGTATGTTTAATGTGGCTGTTGATTAGAAAATGAGTGTTGAGTGTTTCTGTCATCAGCATCTCTTTTCTTGTGTGGAAATCAGTGTAAAATAGAAATGGTTGCCCATGTAATTCTCACTCTGTACCTCGCTCGTGATGGGATGAGCGACCGCGTAGAAGCAGACGCGCTGCACTGTTCTCAGCAGCACAACTTACTACCTGTACTGTCGGAGCATAATCCCGAGCTTCCTGATCCTGGTGGGCCTGCAGCTCTGTGAATACCTTCTTGTATTTGTACCGTGTGGCTCTCTAAAATGTTCACTTTGTCTTCACCCTCTAGTGTTAGTTTGGGCCTTTCGAAGAGCTCCATGAAGTCCTGTGTCTGTAGGAAACTCTCCATGCTGTTTTTCCCATTTTAGTAGATGGATTTGTTTCTTCCTGATCGTGATGTCTGAAAGTATTGTGAATGTTTGTGTGTATGGTCTACAGTTGCCTTTCTTCATTGTAGCTGCAGCAGTCCTCGTATGTGTCCATAGCGAGCAACTCGAGCTTCACTGGGACACCTGGTATCCAGACCCAGGCAAGGCTTCCCTTCAACGGGTGAGTGTTCTGAAAACATGTAAGTTCACTTGTTGGATCAGGTTCAGTGCAGCATTAACTAAATATACTTCAAAATACATTTGTATTTATGTATATAAACATATATATATAAATTTTTTTTTTACTAAATAGGTATATATTTTTTTACATTTATATTTTTTCCTTAAAGCCATATGAGCATGCCTCTGTAGGACTTTTTACTTTGAGAAGAAGTTAAGGGAGCTGTCAAAGAAGCCCCAAATATCTTTCACTTCGATTAATCAATTTTGCCACATGTTCTTGTCTATTTCTCTCTCTCTCTCCCTCATCCTGAATATGTTTTAAAATTGATATTAACTAGTTTTTAAATTACTATGTTAGGTCCTTGCCTTTTTTTGTTGTCGTTACTCTGTTTTTTCATCTGGGACTCTGTTCCTTTGCGGTATTGTCTGTGACACGGTGCTGAGTTAACTGCGTGGGGCCCATCTGCCTGGCACCAGTTCCAGCCACACACACTGCTTTCTCCTCGCTGCTGTTTGTAACTGAATCCCACAAGTTTTGAGTGGATTTCAGCTTTAGTTCTCTCAGAAAGAAGAATATTTTTTGTGGCGTGTTCTTTAGAAGCTATTGATGACTTCCTTTTTAACTGCCCCCCCGCTCCTTGCGCCCAATCCCTATCTTGGCTCTGCCTCTCTTCATGTTACAGCTCGCTTTTGAACTTGACGCGAAGGGAACGATATAGCAAAGTTTTATTGGAGATGGTTACATGTGTTAAAGCTTTATTTTAGGAGGAATTTACAGAGACTTTTCTAGTTTTTAATAGCTATCTTTAATTGATTAAAATGTGTATCTCTTTTTGTATCCGTATAGCATAATCCCATCAGAGTCTGCCAGTAGGCCCAGAAAACCCTGTAATTGTACAAAATCGCTGTGTTTGAAATTGTAAGTCTTTTTGCTACTGTTTCATATTTAATATAGCTGAAAATGCTTTTAAAAGCAAATAGAGTTGGGGCGCCTGGGTGGCTCAGTGGGTTAAGCCGCTGCCTTCGGCTCAGGTCATGATCTCAGGGTCCTGGGATCAAGCCCCACATCGGGCTCCCTGCTCAGCGGGGAGCCTGCCTCCTCCTCTCTCTCTGCTTGCCTCCCTACTTGTGATCTCTCTCTGTCAAATAAATAAATAAAATCTTCAAAAAAAAGCAAATAGAGTTAACTAAAAGTCTTAACAGACCAATTTCATAAGTCTAAGTAATTTAAATAAACATGCATGTGAATGTCTGATCACGTGTGACGGTGTAAAAGTTCTCTCTCATTCATTCAGAAGGAATGTCTTTACCATAGACGAGGCACTGGTGACTTTACCATAGACGAGGCACTGGTGGAGGGTGTTTCGGGACACAGCAGCGTGAGACAGACATAGCCTCCATCTTCAATAATCATAAATTTGACTTTATTTATGACCTTCATATTTGGCCTCCTAAATGAGGTGATACTTTGAGTAGCTTTTAAAATTGTTGGATGATTAATTTGCTTATTAGTTCTGAACCAAGAGATTTGGCCTGAAACAATTAAGTGAAATAGTGAAATAATGTATAGAGTTACATAATGAATGCAGTTAGCATTTGGTAAAACACAATAAACCAAGCCTTTTTCAAAAAAAAAAAAAACAAAAAACAAAAAAAACCCCACTTCTCCCCCGGACTCCTTGGTAGTCTGTCAGCGGGAGAACCTTGTCGCCGTCCCCTTGACTCCTCCAGCCCCAACGAACCCTATAAGTCTCAGTCATGCGTGAGTGTATCTCCATCCACGTCGGCCAGGCTGGTGTCCAGATCGGCAATGCCTGCTGGGAGCTCTATTGCCTGGAGCACGGCATTCAGCCCGATGGCCAGATGCCAAGTGACAAGACCATCGGGGGACGAGATGACTCCTTCAACGCCTTCTTCAGTGAGATGGGCGCTGGCAAGCATGTGCCCCAGGCCGTGTTTGTAGACCTGGAACCCACAGTCATTGATGAAGTTCGCACTGGCACCTACTGCCAGCTCTTCCACCCTGAGCAGCTCATCACAGGCAAGGAAGATGCTGCCAACAACTACGCCCGAGGGCACTACACCATTGGCAAGGAGATCATTGACCTTGTCTTGGACCGAATTCGGAAGCTGGCTGACCAGTGCACAGGTCTTCAGGGCTTCTTGGTTTTCCACAGCTTTGGAGGGGGAACTGGTTCCGGGTTCACCTCCCTGCTGATGGAACGTCTCTCTGTCGATTACGGCAAGAAGTCCAAGTTGGAGTTCTCCATCTACCCAGCCCCTCAGGTTTCCACAGCTGTAGTTGAGCCCTACAACTCCATCCTCACTACCCACACCACCCTGGAGCACTCTGATTGTGCCTTCATGGTAGACAACGAGGCCATCTATGACATCTGTCGTAGAAACCTCGATATTGAACGCCCAACCTACACTAACCTTAACCGCCTTATTAGCCAGATTGTGTCCTCCATCACCGCTTCCCTCAGATTTGATGGAGCCCTGAATGTTGATCTGACAGAATTCCAGACCAACCTGGTGCCCTATCCCCGTATCCACTTCCCTCTGGCCACCTATGCCCCTGTCATCTCTGCTGAGAAAGCCTACCATGAACAGCTTACAGTAGCAGAGATCACCAACGCGTGCTTTGAGCCAGCCAACCAGATGGTGAAATGTGCCCCTCGCCATGGTAAATACATGGCTTGCTGTCTGTTGTACCGTGGCGATGTGGTTCCCAAAGATGTCAAGACCACCATCAAGACCAAGCGTACCATCCAGTTTGTGGACTGGTGTCCCACTGGCTTCAAAGTGGGCATTAATTACCAGCCTCCCACTGTGGTGCCTGGTGGAGACCTGGCCAAAGTCCAGCGAGCTGTGTGCATGCTGAGCAACACCACAGCCATCGCTGAGGCCTGGGCTCGCCTGGACCACAAGTTTGACCTGATGTATGCCAAGCGTGCCTTTGTTCACTGGTATGTGCGGGAGGGCATGGAGGAAGGAGAGTTTTCTGAGGCCCGTGAGGACATGGCTGCCCTTGAGAAGGATTATGAGGAGGTCAGAGCAGATAGTGCTGAGGGAGAGGATGAGGGTGAAGAGTATTAGGCTGTCTGCTATGATTTTACACTCTGTTGTCTTGGGACTGTCTTTTTTCTGTTCTGGAAGCTGTCCGTGGCCCTAACTTGTCAATAAAAGTGATGTTTCTGTTTTAAATATCAAAAAAAAAAAACAAAAACAAAAACACCAAGTGACCAATATGCATTGGTCATATAAGGGATTTAGAGTCCCAAGAAGCATGACTGTAGTTCATGGGAGCCGATTCCACTACTGGAAGATAGCCCATGTTTTACCTTTTTTTGGATTTTGAGATAACTTACTTTGGAGGCAAAGTAATGTAGCTTTTGTGTTGACAACAGGTAATCTTGGAACTAAGTTTCTGAACCAAAATTCTAGGAGCCTGTGTGACTTGACCTTTGAGCCTGATCACGTGGTTGACTGTCAGCTTAACTCTCTGACTGGGTGGCTCCGAGTACATTCTAACTGCTTTCAATCAGATAACTTCTAGTTTTGTTTATTTGAACAATGACTTTTTTATGTGACCTGCACTGATTTTTATATTCCAGATACTGTGATTGCTTTGCAAATGGTGAATTTTGCAACAACTGCAATTGTACTAATTGTTATAATAATTTGGAACATGAAAATGAAAGGCAAAAAGCAATAAAGGTGATTACTTTTTATTTTACTTAACTGACCAAAATTTCCAGTTTTACCTGATTTTTGTAGAACTCAGTTGTCTTACAATGAAAATTAATTCCTTTTGCAGTTTTTAGTGTAGTGTGATTGAACTTCACCTGATGTTTGGTCTGTTTTGATAGGCTTGCCTTGACAGAAATCCAGAAGCTTTCAAGCCGAAGATAGGGAAAGGAAAGGAGGGAGAATCAGATCGACGTCACAGCAAAGGGTGTAATTGCAAACGATCAGGATGTCTTAAAAACTACTGTGAATGCTATGAGGTGAGATGCTGGTTGGGGAACATGGTCTAACCATTCTTTGCAGATAACTTCGCGAGGGTGTATTGTAAAAATCTGCCTGAAAATTGGGGAGGTACTCTGCGCTTGCAGTGTGAAAATAAGCACAGTTGGTGCAAGGGCCCTCGTCTGAGGAAGACCTTCTGGCCTCCCAAGCAGGGCCTCCGAGGAACGATACCTTGGTTTTGTCATTACGTAATGCTCGGGGTCTCATCACCTGATCGTTCCGTTCATACTTCTTAATCATAGTACCGGGAAGTACGCGCGTCAGAGGCCCAGTTTATTCATTTTTAGTAAAAATAACCTCAAAGTGGATTGGAAACTCCAGCAATGGGCCTCCACTGAGGGGGGAGTATGACCACTGGCCTCCACGGGCTTTCTGAAAATGCGTGCGGATATGCGGTCCCCTGCACTCCAGGGCGCAGTCCTGAAGGTAAAGATTCCTCTTGCCCCAAGTGCCTGTTGTCCTCCTAAAGAGCACTGCTCCATGAAGAACTGAATCATGTTAACAAGTTTGCTCTCCGAGTCTAAGAATAGGAAGGGAGACACATGGAATGTCGCTGGCTGAGGTCACGGGTCATCTGAAGTGACCGCACCCATCTGCGCCATTACCAGCCCGCTCCACCGGCGGTTTCGCTCGCTGCTCAGGCGTCTTTCCGGGGCAGGTGGTCAGAGCTCCGCCTGGACAGACACTGTTCGTGTTTAGGTGCTGTTCAAACCATCCCCTTCTTGCTGTAGACAAAGTATCATCTGGTTTATTATTTCTGCTTTCAGAGCTTAAACATAGTCTGTTGATGCCCGAGATTAATCCGACGCTACTGTACTACTTTCTCAGTGTTTCTGAAACGCTTTCCTGACAGCCTTTTGAGTCGGGTCCTTCCTACACTGAGTTGGCCCTTCTCACGATTATATTTTCAGGCTTTCAAACTTCCTGTTCAGAGGGTACCTTATTTTTAGTTTGGGCAGAAGCGGTAGCCTGGCGCTTCTGGTAAAGTGACACCAAGTGCTCCTGGTGTTCGTGCCTCGCAGGGTGTGCTCTGCTTCGGGTTTGCTCCTGCCGTTCAGTGCCCCTTTCCGTATACACGTGTCCCAGTGAGGATTTCGTGCACGGCGTGCTCTGCATCATGCGTTCTGAATTCACGTATTTTAGAAGTCAGATACCTCTCTTAAGAAGGGTAGGAAGGTAACCTCTTGTTAATCCTAAAGTCACTATGCATATAATCAAGAATACTTTGAAAGTCTCTTAAATAATGTCTACAGTCCAGTAATCAGTTTTTGTTTTTGTTTTTTTTTAAGATTTTATTTATTTATTTGACATATCACAAGTAGGCAGAGAGGCAGGCAGAGAGAGGGGGAAGCAGGCTCCCCGCTGAGCAGAGAGCCGGATGCGGGGCTCGATCCCAGGACCCTGAGATCATGACCTGAGCCGAAGGCAGAGGCTTAACCCACTGAGCCACCCAGGCGCCCCCAGTAATCAGTTTTTTATTCTGTGTTGTAAAAGGTGGACATTTTTGTTTGAGCTCCTGACGAAATAGGTGGTTTCTGCTCATGAACTATATTGTACAGAATTTGTCCTGAGTATGTAAAAAATGTAAGTTATAAAACTAAATCTACAAAAAGGGAGAAGATGGAAATTGATGGAAAGCTGGGTCAGAAGGGCAAAGCAGCCCTTCCGTGCATACGGCACTGGACAGTCAGTACTTGCGAGGCATATGAAGTGCCAACACACAAGAGCCAAGAATTTAATTGAGTCTGAGTATTAATAGAAGTAGAAAAGGCAGTGCTGGTTGAGATCCGTTAGAAGAGAAAAAGCTGCCCTGTTATAATAAAATAATTGACATTCCAGACACATGGTGTCTAATAACTCATGTGTCGTTCTGAAAGACCAAGAAATGGGAAAACTTGGAGTACACTAAACGGTGACTAGCGGTAGCTGACCGGCCCGCCGCAGACTGGCTGTGCCGTCTGATGGTTCGTGTACACTTGTTGGTCTTTCCACTGAACTGGCTTTTTTGACCCGGTTGGTCTGCATCTGGATGACACATTCCTGTACCTTTCACGCACTTTTCAGGGCTTGTTGAGTTGATGAGTGACCGTCCACATTATTTCAGTGGCTCTGCCTTGTAAACTTGCTTCCTCCCCCTTTTTTTTTGACCATAAAGAAAGTTAAATTAACAAAGCTAAGTGACTACCCTGTCATTTTAATTTCTCCTTCCCGAGTTCCTGTTAGATTATCAGTGCCTTAACTAGAGTTCTTCATACTTAATCCAAATTACCATTAGTGGCGTGTCATTTTCCTCGACATCAGAGATTTTCTCTCTTCATCATTAGATACGTATGAAGTACTACTTTATTGAGGTTCTCTGACCAGCTCATAGTAAACCAGCGAACTCAAAGTGTATATTCATTCTTTTCCCTTGGTAAAGAGAATTTATTTGTGTATTGTAAGAAAGGAGCAGGGTAAATATGTTCATCAGAATATGATTTGTTGATCTTGCCAGGTGCTGTAGAAAGGGCAGTAGGTATGTTTCTTTAAATTGACGTGGGTTCACCGAAGAAAATGAAGCCAACAAAAGAGATTCAGATTTACGAGGTGTGGGAAATGTAAATGAAAGAACAATGTGATCTCACTTTATCTGCCCCCCCCCATCAGATTGCTAAATGTTAAAAACAGTGTACACTGTGGGGATAGAGGAAAGGCTGTTATACATTGCTCATGAGATGTGAGGGGTTAGAACCTTTTGAAAAAAGTCTGGCCACATCTATTAAAATACATGTACCAGTGAGCCCAATTCTAGAAATCCAGCTCATAAAAATAAAAGCATAATAATACATAAAAAAATCTTTTTCTGCATTATTTGCAGTACTCAAGAGCTGGAAACGAATAATACCCAGCGACAGGCAAGTGAATGCGCACATCAGTGGTGCCGCCCCTGTAGCAGGGGCTGCGGCCCAGCCACCGAGTGGAATGAGTTCAGTCCATGCTGGCTGACGAGGGTGGGGCGGGGCAGATGATCCCACGAAGTGTGGTGTGAACAGAGGAAGCTGCAGGAGGGGAGCGTGTGATTTTGTCAACGAACCATAAAAAAACGAAGACTGATGTGTTTGTTAGTTAAGATAGCTACTGGCACATGAGGGCTGCATTTTTCCTGGAAATACGTGCTTTCCATAGTTTTACATGCAAGGACACACTAGTTTAATATGGGCTGTTGAAGGGTTTGGGGAATCTGGAGAAGGGGATTCAGGGAGGGAGATGATGGAGATGATGATCCATAACGAAAATAGCATCTATAAAATTCCTCTAATGTGATGATTGTGGTTTTACCTAAGTGGGAAGTCACCAACATGTTAATGGTGATTTGATTGATTGAGGTGGTCGGATTCTGGCTAACTGCTCTTTTTAAATATTGTATCATTCATATTCTTTATAAAGAACGTAAGTTATTCATATCGGGGGAAAGACTGACACGGAAGGGCTCAGAGACATACACTGTGCAGAGCCGCTCCCGGTCTGGACGTCCGACCTGCCCATACGTGTGGTCAGCCACTTAGGCCACTTAGGGTTTGGCCAGAAGAGAGGTCTCCCTTGCGGGTGACGTCAGTTGGCCAGTTAACTGTGTTCCTACTGATCGGACCACGGAGTCTACTTAGTGTCTTTTGGGTTCAATTTGGAAACTTTTCTTTTGTAAATCTTTTAGGCAAAAATAATGTGTTCCTCAATATGCAAATGTGTCGGCTGCAAGAATTTTGAAGAAAGCCCAGAGAGAAAGACCCTGATGCACTTGGCGGACGCGGCCGAAGTCCGGGTACAGCAGCAAACAGCAGCGAAAACGAAGCTGTCGTCCCAGATCTCGGACCTGCTTACTAGGCCCACGCCGGCTTTGAGCAGCGGGGGAGGAAAGTGAGTCAGGGTTTTCATGTCTTTATAGAACAAATGACTACTCTGGTAAGGTTCCTTCTTTTTGGACGCAGTGAAGTTCACATTTTGATTGCCGCACACCTCTTTTCGCGTTGTCTTTCTACTTCCGTCACTTGTAAAGGAATTTGGAGGTAACGGGAACTATGTCAGATATAGTGCACAGTAACGCATTAATTCACTGTACTTAATTGAATTTGTCCCCACTAAGATGAGGTCGTTATGTAATTATGTAATTTGACAAACCCCTAAGAAAACCAAATTTTATAGCTGTTCCTGGTAGTATTATCACTCATAATTTGGCACATTTTTACCTTCTCTTGCTTTTTCCCAGCCCTTGTAGCACTTTCCCTGTCTTTCTGGAGCACCTTTCCCACCCCGTACTTCACTAGACCACTGAACTCTGGAGTAGGAAGACTCCACCTATAAAGTGTGGCCGAGTTGAGTTTAGATACCGTCTGCGCCTGTCGTAGTTTGAGAGTTCGACAAGTACTCCCTCTGAGTCTCGGTGTTCTTAATCCTTCCCATCGTCCTTACCAGGTGGCTACGAAGAACAAAGCGTCTCTAGCCCAGCGTTTGGCAGGGCCTTATGCAGCCGAACTTGCTCATACGGATTTGGAGTAGAGTTTGGTAGCAGTTAAAATTTGAGGAATTATTAAATGCACTGAGCCTTGCCAATGGGATATAGTATTTAAAATGCGTAAGTTGAAGTTGTCTTTAATGCTTATAGAAATGCTGCTTTAGGGGCGCCTGGGTGGCTTAGGTGGTTGAGTGTCTGCCTTCGGCTCGGGTCATGATCTTGGGGTCCCGGAATCGAGCCCACGTCAGGCTCCCAAGTCAGCGGAGAGTCTCCTTCTCCCTCTCCCTCTGCCCCTCCCCCTGTCTCTCTCTCTCAAACAAATAAAATCTTAAAAGGAAAAAAAAAGAGATGCCTCTTTTAAAAAAATGTTATTTGTTTTAGAGAGAGAGAGAGAGAGGGCATGAGTGGGAAGGGCAGAGGGAGAGGGAAAGAGAACTCCAGGAAGACTTGGCTGAGCGCAGAGCCCGACTCAGGGCTTGATCTCACAACCTTGAGATCACCTGAGCTGACACCAAGAGTCAGATGCTTAACCAACTGAGCCACCCAGGAGCCCCTAGAAATGCTTCTTTTTGCTCAGAATATTGCAGATGGTAATTCTGAAGAATTCTTATAACTGGAATATAATCAGCAAATGGTTAGTAACTGAATAGATTGGAAACAGGCAGAAACCTCAGTAAGGGTTATAACAAGGGATCCTTTCCGGTCATGTGCTTTCAGTAACCCTTTAGATTATTAAGTCTAAATCTCCGTGTGGAGATTAAAGATACTGCTACACTAAAATATTTACAACTGATTTTCAACCTGGGAAAAATATTATAGAGTGTAAAAGCACAAAATTATACACTATAATCAAAACTAAAAATTAAAATTTTTTACTGTCATGTTAATACACTGCTGAGTGGCAAAAATTTGAATTTTTTTCCTTCCTCTCACTTTTCTGTGGTTTCCAAATATTATATAATGAGCACTATTATAGTGCTATTAATTATACAATATTAACATAGTATTTTCTAATATAAAGTGTTTTGTATTTTACAGTTTTCTCTACAGCTGTATCGCAGCCCAAAGCCTTAGTAACTTCCTCTTGTCGTAGCAGACCCTAATTTCAGACTTCATTCGTTTTGTAGTTTCCTTGTCAGTGTTAGTGGTTACATCTGGCTGCCTGATTTTGTCTCTGAGGGCTTCAAGAATTAGCTACATACAGCAAGCCTCAAGATGGATTGCTCTTAATACCTAATAGTTTAATACTTTATGAAAGAAACTCCATGTATAGAACAGCGTTTGGTTTTCCCATGTTTTGTTTGTTGTGATGGAACGATGTAAAATTTTGGTGTGCTTTCTTGTTTCTAATGAACAATAACTATGGGACTATGGACAGGCTTTATTTTTATTTTTATTTAAGATTTTGTTTACTTATTTGACAGAGACACAGCGAGGGAACACAAGCAGGGGGAATGGGAGAAGGAGAACTAGGCTCCCTGCCGAGCAGGGATCCCAGTGCGGGGCTCCATCCCAGGACCCTGGGATCATGACCTGAGCCGACCTGAGCTGAAGGCAGATGCTCAACTGACCGAGCCACCCAGGCGTCCCAGGAGATAGTACTTTCAATTCCCACTTTTCTTCATTCAGCAAATATTCATGGAGTGCCTCTATGTGTCAGGCAGTGTTGTAGCCCATGAAGAAATCGTACTCAATAAAACAAAGATTGCACTCTAGAAACTAACATTCATGAATTAGGAGTACGTTTTTATAGAATTATCTGGGGGACACCTGGGTGGCTCGGTCACTAAGCGTCTGCTTTCGGCTCAGGTCATGATCCCAGGGTCCTGGGATCAAGTCCCACATCGTCCTACATCGGGCTCCCAGCTCAGCGGGGAGCCTGCTTCTCCCTCTGTCCGCTGCTCTCCCCGCTTGTGCTCACTCACTCCTTCTCTCTCTCTCTGACAAATAAATAAAATCTTTTAAAAAGTTTTTTAAAAAAAGAATTATCTGGTCAACAAGTAGAATTAACATCTTTTAGTTACCCAGATAACATTGTCTATGTATATTTTGTTAAAATTATGCTTTCTGAACAGTCTTTAAAAAATAATCTCAATAATAAAACCAGGTCTAACTTTTTAAAGCTCTCCAGGATGTGCTTGTGCTCTGTGCAAAAATCACGGTGCCCAGTGTGCCGGTGACTCATGAAGGAGCCAACAGTCTCACTTGATACAATGTCATTCACTTCAGTTGTGATCAGCACCGTCACGTCTCTCTCTCTCGCACGCCGCTGCAGGTTGCCGTTCACGTTTGTAACCAAGGAAGTAGCCGAAGCCACGTGTAACTGCCTTCTTGCCCAGGCGGAGCAGGCGGACAAGAAGGGAAAATCAAAGGCGGCGGCGGAGCGGATGATACTTGAGGAATTCGGGCGGTGCTTGATGAGCGTCATCAGCTCCGCGGGGAAGGCGAAAAGCGACCCCTGCGCCGCCAACTGCTGACTCGCTCGCGGACTGCTGGGTGGAGCCGCGCCGGAGATGGAAGGTGCAGGGACACGAGTTTCTGAAGACAGTTTAACAGTCATTGTATTGTTAATTCAGTCCTTGTGAGACCTGAAATCGCAACATTGAAGGAGAAGAAATTTTAAATGAGGAAACTGGTACATTTTAAACCTTAGTTAAATCTGTTTATGTCCCTTCTAAATTCAGTTTTTCTTTATTGTATTACATGGATTTTTAATTTGCATGGGTTTCTTAAGAATTAGATGTTTTGTCCTTCTGATTCTCTTGACAAAGGACATTTATAAATCACTATAATTTATAACGTTTGGTGTTGTATGACTTTGTTCCAGTAGAAAAAGCCAAACCACCACTGGTATCATCCAGTCATTCTTTGGCACTAGACCCGAGCAGATAGAATGTCCGCACAAACAGATTCTTATGAAACATATTCCAATGACATTTTGCGTTTAGAAAAGCTCTCTTTTTAAGAAAAACCAGCTTTTTAGCACAGATTCTGGAATAATATCCTGTTTGTCACTTTGGAAATGTCAGAAGGGGAAGTAATCCATAGGCACACTTTTAAAATAAAAAAGTTAAAAAAAAAAAACCCAAAGTGTTAAGGGACAGTGAATAGTTCTTAATAGGCCATGTATTTCTCTGAGGAGTGACTAAGAAGTGCTCTAGGGTGTTTCCATTTTCTTTGAAGGAGGTGGTGTGCATCTGAAATGATAAATTGTCAGTGATTACTGGGTACTATTAAAAGTGAGAGGTGCATATGAATAGAACTTAATATTATTATGTAGAGATGATAATAGAACCTTACATAATTATCAGGTATAAAATTTGGCTTGGATGGAGAAATGAAGAACATTGAAACTCCAATAGATGAATTTAGGGAAGGATTTTTCATCTATACAATTCTCTTTATAGACTTTTGAACTAAGAGGTCTCAATCCAATGTATGAGTCTTTTACTTGATTTACTGAAAGGGCCTCCTAACAAAACTTTCAAAATTATAGTGGGATTTCTTTTTATAAGGGAAGCTTAATATGGCATTCTTTTTAGCCAGTGATTTGATAAGCCGAAGGTATGAGTGTTTTCTTATTATTATTAAAATAACCTAAATCATTTTCGCTAATTCAAAATTCAAAAGCTTTATGAATTTTAGAGCCAGTAATAGGACTCGGATTTTAATGACAAGAAAAAAACCATGTTGGAATTCAGGCATTTTGTTAGGTACCTTAATCCTCAGTAATTATTAGTATATGATTATTACATTTCCTACAAGGAATCTATAGTTGTATGTATTAAGTGTGTATATATGTTCATATGAACACGCAAGATATAGGCAATAGAAATTAATCCAAAAAAAGATTCCGTTATTCATTGAAGTATCTTCCTTTTGAAATCTGGGTTTATAAATTATAGTTCAGTAGAAACTTTAAATGTAGATAGTGCAAACGTTCTTAGCACCTCAAGCTAGTATGTTTAGTTAAAATTTGTATAAATGTAAATCAGTATAAGAGGATAAAATATCTAATCAAGTTATTTTTCAAAGATTACAATACCTTTTTGGTCTAAACCTAAACTTTGTTCATTTTGTACATATTCTGTGTTTAATTCTAATTGCACCTTTGTGATGTGTATTTATATACAGTGTGCAGAAAATGTTTGTGAAATTTGGATTACAATTGTAGATTATGTATGACGGCATTGCTTGAGAATGTTTTGCTTGTAAAAACTTGAAGGTGCAATCAAATGCTACTAGTTTTTCTGATTTTCAAGAAGCTATCTAAAGTATTAAGACTTTTCCTTCCTGTGTCGTACTTACTAAGCAACTTTTTGTATTTAGGCATTTGCATCAAATTGCTGAACAAGATTAATATCCACATTAATTCAACAATTTTAAAAGACTATTTGGGGAGGGCTGGGTATATAATTTTTTTAGCTCTATTTACATCCCAAAGTAGAAAGATTAAATTTATATTTACTAGAGCTATTCAAAGAATACACTTTTCTATATTGTAAAAACAGGACAGCAAAGTAAATCATACAGAAAATAAACATTTATACTATTCTGTAAAAAAAAAAAGGGTTTTGTTTTCTTTAAAAACACTTTTAACCATGTTACAAGCAAATTTTAAAATCTGATTTTAAGTAAGTTTGACTTCTGAAAGCACACAACTAAAAAATAAGTCTGTCATTTTGCCCAATTAAGCTAAATTGCTTTGAAACGAGAGTATGGCTTCTCTTTTCCCCCTGCTGCAAAAGGGCAGAAACTTGGTCTACTTTTTCCTTTCTTTTAATGTCTGATGTTTTTATGGTGAGCACCTTCTTAGTTTCCTTTTCTCTCAAGAAACTAAAAGCAATCTAATCTGTAGGTCTTATCTCTGGCTTCTCTGGAAACAGAACTTTAAAAGCTGCAGGCAATCAAACCAGCGGAGCAGCAACTGTAGGGGGAGACCACTGCCTTAGCTTCCCTATTCCTTCATAGGGACAACTGACATTTTCTTAGTCTTAGGTAAAATGTGAATAAAAATAACTTTAGAAAAGTTTTCCACTTTTATTGGTCTGTAACACAAGTAGCTAAGAAAATACTTGTTATGTAAATGCAGGTTCAAACCAGGACCTCCAGCATCATGTTGCATCCTTTTTCAGCATTTTATGTAGAAATTCCACAGCAGCAATCCAAAGGAGAGGAAGGCTAGAAAGCCTTCACTATTGGAATTATTTTCTCTTATGTCAGTTACTTAGGGTTTGGTGTGTGTGTATGTGAGGGTTTCTTTAATGCAGATGTTGTCATTATAGACCACATGTGAGCTCTTTATGATCCAAGTGATTTTATAAAATGAAATGTATAAAGGCCTGTAGGTTTTATGAAAGCATTTAAGGCATGCTTAGTTTTTACTCAAAAGCAGTAAGAAAATAAATATGTTCAGAGTAATATTTACTATAATGCCACAGACTTCAACTCTGTGATTATATTATCAAATGAAATCTGGCGGTAGATAAAAAGAATGCATCATGATCCAGTTGGGTTTTATCCCAGTAATAAAAGGTTGACTCAACATTAAAAAATAATCAATGTAATTCACTGTATCAACATACAAAAGAAGTAAAACTATATGATCATCTCAGAAGTTGCAGGAAACCTTTTAAATATACTAAAAACTGAATTATATGCTTTAAAAAGGCAAATATTACAGTATCTGAATTATATTCAACTGTTTTTCAAAAAAAAAATTAAAAGGTACAGAAAAATTGACAAAATTCAAGACCCATTTATGATTTAAACACACATACACACACTCTTCGGCAAACCAGGAAGAGAAGGGATTGTCAACCTGAAAAGACCATCTACCAAGAAGTCTACAGCTAACATCATATGAGTGATGAAAGGCTGAAGGTTTCCCCCTCAAAGACTGGGATCAAGGCACTCTTAGTCAACACTGTGTTGCAGGTCACTGTACAATAAGGTCGAGGGTGGGGTTAGCGGGGTAGGGGGGAGAAGGCACAGACTGGAAATGAGTAAGACGGTATCTACTGGTGGATAACATGACTGCCTATATAGGAAAGTCATAGCAATCTTTTTAAAAAAAGGCTACTAGAACTAATAAGTGAGTTCAAGCAGTCAATAACAAAATTATATTTTTACATAGTAGCAATGAACATTTAGAAACAAATTTTTACAGTTACCATTTACAATAGTACCACAAAACATGAAATGTAACAAATATATACAAGATCTGTAGGTGAAATGTAGAAACATTAATAAACTTAGAGAAGACTTTAAGAAAGATATACCATGTTCGTGGAGTGAAACATTCAATATTAACATCTCATTTCTTCCCAAATTGATCTTTAGTTTCCACAAAACACTCAAAATCCCAGCAGGAATTTTTGTAAAAAATCAAGCTGTTTATAAAGTTTATATAGAAAAGTACAATTAGAATAGCCAAACATTTCTGAATAAAGAATAGAGCTTCAAGACTCCTAGAAGGCTAATCAGGACACTGTGGTACAGGTGAAGCGTTAGACCTATGGATCAATGGAACAGAACAGAGAACCCAGAAGCAGACCCATGTATATGTGGTCAATTTTTTACAAGGTTGCAAAGGTCATTCAGGAAGAAAGAATAATCTTTTTAACAGTGCTGGGATATCCACATATAAAAATATGAAACTTATACCACAGACCAAAATTAACTGAAAATGGATCATAACCTAAATGTAAAACCTAAAGCTACAAAATATCTAGAAGAAAACCTAAGAAGAAAAATCTCTGTAGCCTTGGGTTGGGAAAGATTTCTTAGATATGAAACTATGATCCCTCAAAGGAAAAGAAGATGATCAACTGGACTTAGCAAAATTAGTGTCTGCTCTTCAAAACACACTAATAAGCCACTGACTGTCAGAAAATTTGCAAAATACAGCAGATAGTGTACTTATATCCAGAATATATAATTTTAGTATATGTGCTGCCGAAGCGAGCACCAGAATATATAATTAACAAAAACAAATCAACCTTCCAAAATATGGGCAAAGGACTTGAACAGACTTTTCACCTAAGATTATGTGGCCGGCAAATAACCCTATGAAAAGACGCTGAGTGCCATCAGCCATGAGGAAAATGGAAACGAATGCCACAGTGAAGTGTCGGGCGCGCCTATTAAACTGGGTAATTCCAAACAAAAACCGAGCACTACCAGATACTGGGGAGAAAGGAGAGCAATTGAAATTTCGTACATTCCTGACCGGAGTGCAGGTATGTGGTACAGTCGTTCCATAAAGGTTCTGGCAGTGCTACAAACCCTCCCCACATCACCCACGGTGTGGATACAGCACGTTTCTATGCAACCATTCATCAACTGGACATCTAGGCTCTTTCACTTTTTAGCTATAATAATGCTATGATATGTGTGTACAAGTTTGTACATGGACATGTTTTCATTTCTCTTGGGTATGTGCCTGTCAGGAGACTGCTGGGAGATATGGTAACTCTGTTTAACCTTCTGAAGAATTGCCAATTCTGAAGAATTGTTTCCAAAGCATCTGCGTTCCCACCAACAGTGTGTGAGGGTTTCAATTTCTCCCCTCTTTTAACACTTATTATCTGTCTTACAGCTACCCCGGTGGGTGTGAAGTGTTACCTCATTGTGGTTTTCATTTGCATTTCCCAGCTAGTTTATGGTGTTGGGTATATTTTCATGTGTTTACAGGCCATGTGTAGATCTCCTTCGAAGAATGTCTATTGATATTCTTCACCCATTTTTCAAACTGGGTTATTGGTCCTTCATTATTGAGTTATAGGAGTTCTTGGTATATTCTGGATACAAGTCCTTTATCAGATATATTAGTAAAAATTTTCTCCCATTCTGTGGGTTGTCTCTTTCTTGACGGTGTCCTTTGAAACACAAGTTTTTATTTTTGGTGAAGTCCAATTTACTTTTTGTTATGTTTTTGGTGTCATATTTAAGAAACTATTGCCTAATCAAAGTACCAAGGATCTACTTGATTTTCTTCGTGGAGTTTTATAGTTTTACCCTTTACATATAGGTCTTTGACCCACGTGGAATTAATACTTCTGCATGTGGACATCCAGTTGTTCCACCACTATTTGTTGAAAAGTAGAAAGGATAAATTTCTGAAGAGAATGTTTGTTTTCTCTGAAGAAAAAAGGACAAAAGTGCTAAGTGGAAAATATAAACTAAATTACCCTAATCAAATATGAATAATTTTAAAAATTCACTGTAAAGCGTATCATGTGAAGTAAACCTGGTATCAGACTTGAAACCCTTTCACTAAGACGAGAGCAAGTAACAGTTAAAGGCAGTGAAGGAAATATTTTTGTCTTCCATGTTTGTCCAATTTATCCAGCACTTAAAGAAATAATGCAAAACACTAATTTCTTAAAGTACAATATGTATTAGTAAAGTTATAAAATGCAACAGCAAAGAACAGACACCTACAGATATGAACCTAGTTTTAAGTAAAGTTCAGGACAAAACCTGGATTTATATAAACAATAAATTAAAAGGTGGTGATTTACAAACAGGCTTCTTTTAAATAAGATTATCCGGTGCATCTAAACTCATTCCATCACAAACAAAAACCACAACATCTAGACTTCTCAGCAACAGCTCCTGCATAAAATGTAGTACAATTCTGGTTACAACTCAAAATTTAAGCCTTTGAGGTAGAACAAACAAATATATCAAAATATACAATTTAAGGAGAATTTCAGTTAATAAAACTCAACTTTACCTGGTCATTAATCTTCTGCAAGTTTCATATTAACTATACTTTGTGAATATTCAGTCAATGACAAGAGTAAATGTTTTACACACAGAGATGAATTGTGCTTGTTTCTTTTATTTAAAACAGTCCCCGTATGTGAAAGTACACGTACTTAAATGTTTTTCTATTCATCTTTTCAAGTTTAGGTGTGAGAGAATGGAGAAAATTTGTTCTTTGTATATTTTCATCTTGAGATGATTTAAGCTCCTCTAAATTTCTGAAAAAAACTTATTATATAATTAAGACAAATATTTTCATAACCAAATGACCATCTTTTTCTAGTTTATTAGTCGCACGACATACATCTCATTATTGATTCAACACTGAAAGTAAGTTTACTTCAGCCTCCCGGCAAAGACGAGGAGACGTCAGAAGGAGAAGCTGAAATATGCTTCTTCTCACCCTCTGATGGGCACTGGGGTCTTCCGGTGGTCAAATAAGTACCCACTCTATCACTCAAAAGTAGTATTCTGAAGTCCAAGAACATGGATTGTGAAAATGGCCTCACCTGCTTCTTGGACTACATTCCTCAGCTTTGTTGCAGCCCATCTCTCTTTTAGGGTACCTTGGCAAAGGGACTTTGTGGTATTTGAGATTTAAAGTTAACCTAATTTTCAAACCACATCCTAATTTTCATATGTAAGGGAAAAATTATATCCAAGGTTTTATAGGTATTCTGTCAACATTCCTTCTTTTTTTAAAATTTTTCTGTTAACACTCTTAGCAGCTGTAAACCAAAGCGCTTTTAGGGAAGGTAGTCTATTTGTAAGAGTCAATGTTTTAATGACTCTCAGTTGTTGTTATTCTCTCGCTTTAAAATAGACGGAACAGGTTAAAAGTATGTCCGGTCCCATTGCCCAGTCGAAGTAGTGTATTCAAAGGCAGCGTCTGTCGGCTAGTCCGTCCCGCTGACCTACAGCTTTCTACGTTCCAAGTAACTGAAATGCTGCCAACCAAAGTACGAGATTTTATAATACGCAAAATTCGAAATTCTAGTGAGTCAGAATTACAAACTTGTCAACTGTGCAGAATGGTCAATTTATAAAATACAGTAAATTCAACTACACAAAATGCTGACCAATTATTCTTTACAAAAACCTGGACATATCTTAGGTTCCTCATTTGAACGGATATCCGTCATTACTCAACAAATGCCTGAATTTATTGGTATTAGCGAAACCCGAACATCTGTAATCCTGTAAAGATGACCAGCGTTTCCTTGAGAAAGTTTTCATTTCGGGTCTTTCTGAATGGTGTTTCCAAGGGTACTGCGCTGCATCGTTAGCTCTGATCTTTAAGAAACAGACTATGATATCCTTTAGTAACTTTACAAAGTGATTGACGGCGCACACTTCTCCATCGAAGAGATGCTCATCTAAATCTACAAAAAGATAAAGATGCCCGGAAAGCTCACATAAAATTTTCTGCTGCAGAAACAAGTCTCTCTGTTTAGGAAGCAGTTCACAGACTGCCATCCTTGAGTGGGTTCTCACAATCCGCTCGCAAGTATTTATGACTTGACAAAGACTTTCTGAAGGGAAATGCAAACCATTCTTCTTTTTAACACACAACAGTGACCCAATTTTCGCAACTTTGAGATCGGAAGCATACAGGGCACTGATGCAGTCCTCACAAGTTAAAAGAGCCGATAACTTGTTTGCAATATAACCAGCACAACAGGTGAGTTTTCGCCTGTGATCAGACAGATCGAGTAATGCCTCACTTAGAGAACAATCAGACCAGTCTTGGCAAATATCCTCTTTGTGAAAAAGACTCTCTACAACGCTGACACCATACTGACGTTGAACTGTCCACAGGGCCAAGTCTGTCCTTCGAGCAAGTGAAATGTCAAGGATGCTTACTTCACTTAGAAAAACTTCGTCCTGTAATCTGTATCTGGTCTCCAAACTATGGTAAGCCGCCTGGAATGCCATACAGGTAGGGGCAGAACTGGTTACTAATACCTGCCTAAGCATCTTCAGAAATAATTCCAGATGGTCTTGACTGAATTTGTAAGTCAGAAGATAGGGAAAAGGCATGACCTTAGGGAAAACATAATTCTGGTAGAGCCACTTTAAGCTCTCAGCATTAAGTAAAAATCCCAGGAATCCTAGTTTTCGCTTACCTTTAATTATTTGATTGTTGCTAGCATCAGATAACGTCACAAAGATAGTCTTGGCTTCGATTAGCACACGATTAATTTTACTGTAAGTCTCAGGCAGCAGAGGCCCTTTAAGTCCTTTTCCATAACAGTTCCTACTATTAAAAATGTCAAACAGGTTGTTAATTAAGCGTAAAAAATGGACAGTACCAATACAGTTCTGAAAAGGAGGCAGGCCTAGTGAGAGCAAGCACTCCAACGCCCCCGCCACGCTCTCACTGAACACCTGGGCAGCACAGTTCATCTTCAGGACGTGGTTTTTCAGATTGGCAAGTCTTCCTGGCAGCCCTTCCATGCCGGCTAATTCCTGCTCCCCCAGCGCTGCTAACTCCACAAGGTGCCACCAATGTGCCGTGCCATTAATGAACTGAATGCTCTGCAAGTTCTGAAACGCGTTTCGTATTAACCTGAGCAAGTGGCAAGAATCAAAGAAGTATGCGATCTGCTGACTAGAAGATGAAGGGTGCTGGAAGGTACACTTCATGTCGTCTCCGTCCATGTGTATCCCCAGCGCTTTTGCCATCTGCACGCTGTGAGCTGTAGCATCAGACGTGACGGCCAGAACCGTGATCCCTATGTCACTCAGTTTGCCAATGGTGAGACGCAGCAGCTGAGCTTGCAAATATCCAGACGCCCTGTTTACAAAAAAATAACCAAGAGGTGTTCTCCAGTGACCACAAATACCCACTGCCATTAACAAAACAGTTTCGGAGGCGAGCGGCGTTTCATCGGCATCAAGTATGCCAAGGCCGAAGTCCATAAACCCTTGCAAATGGTGGCTGCTGGGGTCCCACTGAAGTTGTTGCTTGAGAGAGACGCCTTTTATGGCCAGTGAGCAATACTGATACCGCTGGTCTCCATTCTCTACTCTTTGTTGAAGAAAAGAAAAAACGTTGCTGTTGAAACCTGGACTGGGTTTGCATTTGGATAACCATCTGTAAAACATGAAAAATGAAAAGCATAAGACTCAAATGAAGAGACAAAAAAAGGAAAAATGCCTTAAATGGCAGTAAAGTAGGGGTGTCTGGCTGGCTCATTCAGTTGAGGATCCAGCTCTTGGCTTCGGTTCAGGTCATAATCTCGCCGTCCTGGATCAGGCCCCACGTCGGGCTCCGCGCTCACTGTGGGGTCTGCTTCAGATCCTCTCTCCCTCTCCAATGAATAAATGAAATCTTTATCTTTTTTAAAAAGAGTGTATTTCTTTATTTCAGAGACAGAGAGCACAAGCAGGGGGTAGTGGGAGAGGGAGAAGCAGGCTCCCAGTTGAGCAGAGGGCCGAGGCAGGGCTCAATCCCAGGACCCCGGGATCGCGACCTGAGCAGAAGACAGACACTTCACCGACTGAGCCACCCAGGTGCCCCTAAGTAAAATCCTTAAAAAAAAAAATACTAAAATAGCTCAAATCCCTATAGACAAAGCCAATGTAAGCAGCCAAATCTACAGTTATTTCCAACGCGTATTCATAGAATCACCGTAACATAAGGTGACAGGGAAACTCAGAAACAGAGCAGTATTTCAAGATGCAAACATAGCACAAATCAATTTTCATTGCTCATTTACTTTTTAAGAAAGTATACAAATCAATTACCCAGTTTCTTCTCATTGATGTGTTTATAATTTAGACCATAAACCAGTCTTACCTGTAAATTCAATGAAACAAGAAAACTGCTTAAGGGGAAGGGAATATTGAGAATATCTAGCACATCTACCTCATTTTACAGATTAGGAAACTGGGACAGAGGGAGAGCTTAAACCACATGGCCCTTACCATGCTGCTAGTTCTGAACAAACGGAAATCCTAGCTTTCCTGAGGTCCTGCTCATGCTTTTCCCACCATTCCCTGCATCCTCCAAATTATGCCCTCAGGGACAATTAAGGTGCTTGGATCTGTCTGCCCTACACCAGGTACCTATGTTACTGCCTTAGTTCGTCTGTGGTGTCCCTGACCATCCCAGACTCCTGATTACTCTTCCTATCAACGTCAGCCTCTGTCTTCAGAATTCTTTTCACTCATTTTCTAATTATTTGGAGGGTCAGGAAAGGCAACAGCGAAGCTGAATCAGTGTCTCAAATAAGACTAAGTGGACCCTAGAGACTGGAGTGTTCATCCTGAGGTTTAGTTGAAAAAAAAAAAAAAGTATTTATTTATTGCAGAGAGAGAGAGAGCGCGCGTGCGAGAGGGTGAGCGTGTGCACAAGTAGGCAGAGAGACAGGCAGACAGAGGGGAGAAGCAGGCTCCCCGCTGAGCAGGGAGCCCAATGTGGGGCTCAATCCCAGGACCCCAGGATCATGACCTGAGCTAAAGGTAGACATTTAACCGACAGAGCCACCCAGGGCCTTCCCTACATTTTCAAGATTTTTATTTATTTAGGTGAGAGAGAGAGAGAGAAGGCAGGCTGCGAGCACAAGAGAGGAAGGGGCAGTGGGGAAGGAGAAGCAGACTCCCAACTAAGCAGGGAGCCTGAGGTGAGGCTTCGTCCCAGGACCCTGCGATCGTGAGCTGAGCCAAAGGCAGACGCTTAACTGAGTCACCCAGGGACCCTGGGGCGGGGCGTGTTCTATTTCTGATTTTTGGGCTATATTCTAAGCTGCCAAGGTTTCTTCCTGGACAGCCGACCTCTATATGAGACTCTTACATACCTCCTGAAGTATTTCAGGACAGGGCTTTCCAAATATTGTACAGCAACCTAAAGTTCCATAAATGAAATTTACCCTCACTACATGCCATGCACACACATATATACCATGTGTGTATATAATGCCAACCATGACCCACTAAATTGACTTCAAGATGTACTAGTGGATTTAAAAAACACATTTAGGGCGCCTGGGTGGCTCAGTGGGTTAAGCCGCTGCCTTTGGCTCAGGCTGTGATCCCGGGGTCCTGGGATCGAGTCCCACATTGGGCTCTCTGCTCAGCAGGGAGCCTGCTTCCCCCTCTCTCTGCCTGCCTCTCTGCCTACTAATGCTCTCTGTCAAATAAATTAAAAAAAAAAAAAACAAAAAAAATCTAAAAAACACATTTATAGGATGCAAAAAACATACTTTAAGTTGCTTTTTACCTGTTTAATAAAAGTATTAATCAGAAAAATTTTAAATATTAATCAATTGCTTATATTTTAAAATAGTAAGATAATGGCAAAACAGGGCAATGCTACAGCCCACTAGTATGGTGACTACCCTTTGCAAATGTGTCTCCAAATGCTCACTGTTAAAATTTTTTTTCTTGCATTAGAATTCTCAAATGAACGCCAACGATGCTCACTGTGTTCCATGTGGAATCATTATGTAATGAAACTACTTCATTCCTCTATGTAAAAGTTTTTATTTTAAATAGGCTAGGAAAGCTTATGTTCTTTGAATTTGATTTTTAAATGGAAATCTAAATGGTATCTTAATGCCCACAGCTACGAGAATGAGGTCTTAAATACCAGGCAAAAAGAAAGATATGTGGCCACATATGTTTCTGAAAGTTTTTATAACTGAGAGTGGAAATACCCAAACCGTTTGTAACTCAGAACTATAGAGAAGTGACTGATGTCTGTCTCAAACCTTTCTTCCCCCTCAAAATGAAAAAATTTTTTGATTGTAAAAAAATGACAATTATATTTTTAAGTAAAACAATACTGAAAAGTGCAAAAAGTGATAGTCTCTTTAACATTTCAGAGACATTCTTCCAGATTTCTTCACATATATACACTTAGATATAATTTTCAAAATTTATACTGAATCTTTTTTTTTACTTAACAGTAATGTTACAGAAATATTTTTCTGTGTCCCTAACTACTGACCTACTGCATTTTAAATGTGTACACGGCATATACCACCGTATAGTTAAGCCATAAATAATTTAACTAATCTATACGGAAAGACAATTAGGTTGTTTCCATTTTTTAGATAATACAAACAGCACCATACCATGTACGGGGGTGACACATACACATGTAAATGTTTATGTCATTTGCACAACTCCTAGGGGTAGGAGAGAGAGAGAAATTTACTTACACCAGCATTGAAATGAATGGATTCTACTTTTTCCCCCAAAGATCTTATTTGTTTGTTTGTTTGTTTTTTGACAGACCGAGAGAGAGCGCATGTGAGAGCCCAGGCAGGGGAATATAGACGAGTTGCAGAAGCAGAGGGAGAAGCAGACTCCCCACTAAGCAGGGAGCCCAACGTGGGGCTTCATCCCAGATTCCTGGGATCATGACCGGAGGCAGACGCTCAACCAACTGTGCCACCCAGGCACCCCTGGATTCAACTTACGCAAGAAATTAAAAACGAATTTCGGACTTCTGGTGCACATAACTGGGCGAATCAATTTTAAATTAATTCACATTCCCCAATTTCTCTTCACAGAAGTGTTACCAATAATTTCCATTCTCATCAACACGAGATTTTAAATTGAACAGCAGGTTAGTTATGGAGTGATTACGTGGAGTCCACTGGGTGTTTAAAACTCTGTCTGGAAAAAATACAGCACGGAAGCGCCACAATGCTGGGCAGAGCCAAGTGTTTTTCAAGACTGTAAGCTCTTCCCATGGTCTTGTTTGCCTCTGAATCCCTCATATCCCCTTCCCTATTAGAGGGAGCTAATTTACTAAATTGCAATGAATACCTAAATAGAAAATTAGAGAAAATCTAAAAGATCCTACCATACATATCACTGTTATAATGAGGGAGGCTGAGGATGTGAAGACATTCTTACAAAAGATATGTGAAAACCAACCTTCAAGACCCAAAAAACTGGAATTACAAGCAGCACAGCTCTGGGAAGGTTCTGGACAAAAAGAATTCAAGAGAGAAATGAAAAAGATCCCGTATCAGTATACAGAGTACTACAGAAGTGACTGACAGTGGCTACGAATCAGAGACAGATACAAGTAGAAATTAGTGAGGGAGGGACTTGTCTGAACCAGAGGTTTCTACAAAATGTAAGTCTGGCTTGATCTGTCATCATCTAATTGTTTGCCATATAACTATTTGTCCATCCTAACAGAGGGGAAAACAAGTGTTCACATTCTCTCCTTTCTCCCTGAACTTGGTATGTCTCCTTCCCCGACTCTCAGCTATTATCTCTTTAAGAAGGCTCCACGCCCAGCACAGAGCCCAATCTGGGGCTTGAACTCACCACCCCCGAGATCAAGATGTCAGCAGAGATCAAGGGCCGGTCCCTTGATGGACTGAGCCACCTAGGCGCCGCTCAGCTATGATCTCCGTGTCACTGAGAAAACAGAAGCAATCCAATCTGTTAACCTACTGAATCTCTGCCTTTCTTCCTGTTTAAGTGAATGGTCCCTGCTCCTAATTAAGGCCAGACATCTCTCCACAATGCTATCAATGTCATCCCTCGCAAGTACCCTTTCCTTTGTGCATCACCAATTTTCTTCCCTACTAGATCACTCCCTTGAGCACGCAAGCAGGATGGAACAACTGCTCTCTCACCAGACGCCCTCCCCCCACCTATGTTCCCTTCTACCCACAGACCCGTATCTCTGCTCCTTACACCGCACAACTCCTTGAGAATCCATAATCATGGTCTCTCTTTCTTAGGCTTGATCAACAAAAATAAATGCCCAACAGCTGGAGAATGCCCCGGGCAGGTAGGGGTGCAACTACCTGAAGCGATGCTGTCGTTAAACACCCTAACTGTGCAAAAAACTAATAAATCTGTAAGTTGTTTTTTTTTTAAGGATTTTATTTATTTGACAGAGAGAGATCACAAGTGGGCAGAGAGGAGGCAGAGAGAGAGGGGGAAGCAGGCTCCCCGCTGAGCAGAGAGCCCGACACTGGGCTTGATCCCAGGACCCTGAGATCATGACCTGAGCCGAAGGCAGAGGCTCAACCCACTGAGCCACCCAGACGCCCAAAAACTAATAAATCTAAGCACAGAAAAAAGTCTGGAAGAAAATTACCTAAATGTTAATAGTAATTATTTACATATAGCGTAGAAGAAGAATTAATGAATTTCCCTTCTTTTTCTCTCATTTCTAAATTTTTATTAGTATTATGTTACTAGTGTGTGGAGGACAATTACTTAAAAAGAGAATGTAATATACAACACGGTGACTAGAGCTAATAATGCCATATTGTATATTTGAAAGTTGCTAAGAGAATAGGTCCTGAAAGTTCTCATGACAAGAAAAAAGCATCTTAGCTGTGTGTGTGATGAATGCTAACTAGACGTAGTGCGGTGATCACTCTGCTATACGTACAGATACCAACTAATCGTTACACACCCCAAACCAGTACAGTGTTCTATGTTCATTACAGATCTCTCAAGCTTCTCGAGCTGAGGGCCCCTCGGGGTCTGTTCTAAAGCTGAAGCAGTAAGAAACTGGGAGGCAGCCTCCCCGGACAGAGGGCGGAGGGCATTCCCGCTGGCCTCTAGAGCCTAACCGCTGAATTAGACGGAATTAAATGGAGTGCGGCTCTGGAGATTCTCCTCCCAACCTCTATTTGAAATGCTAAGTGACCATTCAGGCGTTCCTTCTTTCCACACCTACTCATCAAGGGTAATTTCTCTCCAGTTCACTCTGCCACTGCGCGCCAGGTACCGTGCAGGCTCGCGGTTGGGGCAGGGTCACAGAATCAGACAAGACCTCACACTGCTGCAGCTCACAGTCGAGGGAGGAAGACCGTGTTTCAAGAAGCGATTCAGTTCCGTATCATATGTGTGAGAGGACTACTTCGTCCAGGCCAGGCTTCTGAAAGGATGTGTATCTAATTTGAGTCTGCAGACTGAGGAGTATCACTAGGACCAACAGACAGAGATCGGGCATTTCAGGCACGGGGAACAGTAAGGCCGGAGGCGGCAGCAGCGAGGAAGCCTTCCGACTGCAGCAGGGAATGCCAGAGGGCAGGGAGGGAGCAAGAGCTGAGCCTCGGAGCCCAGCAGGGGCCACACTGCGGGGACTCCCGTAAACCACTGGAAGGAGCTGGCCTATAGGTTGTGGGTAACAGGGAGGCTTATGATCAGTAAAGTGACTATTATCTGTTGAACTGTGTCCCTCAAAAAAAGATACACTGGAGTCTTAATCCCCAATACCTCAGAATGTGACCTTATTTGGACATATGGTCTTTACAGAGGTAATCGAGTTAAAATGAGGTCATTAAAGTGAATCCTAATCCTATATGACTGGCCCTCATACTGGGCACAGAAACACACATACGTAATGGAAGATGATGTAAGGAGACACAGGGGAAAAGTCCACCATCTACAAGTCAAGAAGAGAGGCATGACACAGACCCTTCTCCCTTACAACCCTCAGAAGGAACTAACCCTGATGACACCTTGATTTTGGACTTCTAGTCTCTGTAACTGTGAGACAGTAAATTTGTTATTTTTAAGCCACATGCATAGATACATACATAGGCATCCGTAAAACCAGTGATAAAAATTGAGTATTACTTTTATTATAAAAGTAGCTTTTACAGGTACTTTATAAGGTATTACAAAAGTACCTTATTTTAAAGTAACTGGGTTATTTCTTATACAACACAGTGCTGTAACATTCAGAGTTATAAATATATTTATGTATTCTGACCACAAATCCTACAGAAGTATTCACCAAAATCTCCTCCTGGGAAGACCTGTCCTGAGGATCAACTGCGGTGCTTACAAAAATGCAGGCTTCTGTGCTTGGCCTCACACCAATGGTGTCAATCAGAATTGTTCTAGATTTCCCAGGACAGCCTGATATTAAAACTATGGAAATGTTTTAGAAATTCCCAAACTACTAGAATATATTAGAAACCAATTTTTTTTTTAATCACCAAGAGTGTCTCTGCCATCTGGAGGATGCAAAACAACTGTCAGACTACATGCCTTCATTTTTTTGGTGAAAATACTGTGCTATGTTAATATGCAAATACCACCTAAAAATTTCTAAAGAACAGAAAATGGACTAATAAATGAGAGTATGTGTATGAATAGCCTTAACACATAAAATGCAATAAAATAATAAAATACCCATTTTCTTTAACATCTAAAAAGTCATTCACTTACGTCCTGAGGATGGAAGAATGAGGCAGCTTGAGAATCTTTCTTACATAATCATAGACTTTGCTACTGCACAAGTAGAGTGTACATGCAAACTGTTTCATTTCTGTGGAGTACTCAGCTGTTTCTCTCCAGTTATACAACTCCCACTTAAAATCTGTCAAAATAAATTTATTTATTCTTTGTGATGAAGAGTGTGTACAGTAAAATTCTCAGGTATAGGTCACAGCATTGGGGTATAAATGCAGTGGGCATCTGAACCCAAACCCAAACCCAATCACAGTTTCACTGCATTTGTTCAAAGGCTAACATCCAATCTGAGGACCCCCTGACCAATTCCTCCTGTTCATCTCAGATCATTTCACTCAAAAGAGGGAAGAAAACAGTTTCCACTTAAGTCACTGTTTTACTATTCACTGGCAGCCTAAGTGGGGAATTTTAGAGGAACAGGGAAGAGAAGGAAATAACCGGATAAAACTACGTCTCTGGATTATGAGTACTTTTATTTGCTTTATTTTGTTCCCTGGTTACCATTTATCTGAGGTGAAAATGAGACACAAGAAACACTTCTGGGGAGAGGATGCTATTCGGATTGAACAGACAATCTTGCCTACCTTGAGAAAAAAAAAAAATATCCTTTTCCTGGTGGGGATTCCTGTCTACTACCTCTGCTCCCAACCGGAACACACAAACTACTCTCCTCCTCTGGCGATACCTACTCTCTTCTAGAAACAAGACATACTTTTTTTTTTACTAGAACCTAAATCCAAAATCTCTGCTGCTTTCATCAAAGAGTAAGTTGCCAATACTTATTTTGTCCCTCTTCAAATATCTGGTTCACAAAGAAGAGGAGGCAGTCTTTCCAATGGACGTATCTACCTTCTATAGAATATTTCAGAAAATAGTATGGAGACTCACAGAATTTTCAAGCTCAAAGGGAACTGGCAAAGTAATCTGGTTCGACTCCATGGCAAAAACACTTTAGTGATAAATTATGTAGCAGTTAAAATTGCTCACAAAGAATTCGCTGTAAAACGAGTGTTTTATAAAAAACGAACAGTACAGTATATGGTATCAACCATATGATCTCACCTCTGGGTAGCACGATTATGTGTGACTTTCATCATTTATTTATTTCTTTGCTTTTCTTATAATAAACACATGACTTTTAAAGCTGGAAATACATGAAAAGATTTTGGCAATTACTTTTCCTTCTCTTTGCTTACCCTGAGACTTCATGTTTCAGCAAAAAGCATGTTTTGATGGGCAGGAGCAAAGGAATTACTTAATAGTAATTCGGAAAAGGGAACCATACCTGAAAACTGTGCTCGGAGCAGACACTCTGTCTCTTCAGAAAGTAGTTTCTCGTCTACGAGAGCATCGATCAGTCGTAAGCCCTTTCTCTTCTTGATCATCCTGTAGTTTTTCACAGAGACCAGTCTTTTTTTGGACACTTGGAGCATCTGTTGCACCTCAGCCAGCTTCTCTGCGCCTATCGTCAGAGGCCTCTTTAAACTGTAGTTATGGTCCTCGGTGGCAACCTCTTGCGAATTATCGGGAAGTGGTTGTTTTAGGATTTTCTGTCTTGCTTTGCCTTTAAGATGTACACCCTGAAGAACCTGCATTAGAAACATCCAATTCAGGTTATTTTTGAAACTGTCACACAGAAGACTGTCTGTAAAAATACCACTAAATGCAAAGCACTCACCTGGTTGCTGTGGAGAGTTAATTATGAAAGAAAAAGGGTTTTTCCATTTTTCTCACCTATACAGAAATCGTGTACCTGATGCCAAAAGTTAATATGACTCTGAAAGTGTCTGAAACGGTTAAGGTAACAACAGAAAGGTGGTAATTTGGGAAGGCTTCATGGAAATGAGTAGTTTTTTAAAGGAGCAATACATGATTCAACAGAGATAGGAAAGTTATTTGTGCAAAAAGGAAGGCATAGTGGACATGGAAATTAAGACTGATCTGGGTTTGAATCCTCGATCCCTCATTTATTAGCAGTCACTAAACCTCTACAACCCCTCATCTCCTCACCTGTACAATGTGAATAATAAGAGTTGTCCTGAGGATAAAATAAGATAATTTATGTAAATCTCCTGGCACAATGGCCTGGACTATTGTAGGTCACAACAGTAACTACTCCTGATATTACATGAAAGCATGAAAGCAAGTCAATCTATCACATACGCAGTAGCTTGAAAAGAGAATTCAGAGCAGTTAAAAATGCACAATTAGAAGGAAGCTCTTAGGGGCGCCTGGGTGGCTCAGTGGGTTGAGCCTTGCCTTCGGCTCAGGTCATGACCCCAGGGTCCTGGGATTGAGCCCGCATCAGGCTCTCTGCTCAGCGGGGAGCCTGCCCCCCCCCACTTGTGATCTCTGTCAAATAAATGAATAATATCTTTAATTAAAAAATAAATAAATGGAA
The DNA here is from genome assembly GCF_002288905.1 of Enhydra lutris kenyoni. Lineage (NCBI taxonomy): Eukaryota > Metazoa > Chordata > Mammalia > Carnivora > Mustelidae > Enhydra > Enhydra lutris. Next base: position 542,829 of record NW_019154105.1, read on the forward strand.
GCTCTTAGAGCTTAGGAGTCTGGGTTTAACACCAACTACATTCTTCTGAATGGAGGAACGAGAAAACAATACCAAAAGGAGACTCCAATGGATAAGAGGAGGGAAGGGCAGCATCAGGACGGAATGGGTAGATGAGTACCGCCTGTTGTGCAGACAGTGAGGAACCATTTGGTAAAAGCAGAAACGAAAGAAACATAAGAATGTAACACCAACACGAGTGATATACCTCTCTATATCAGTGCTAATAATTAGGTACATTTTTGGTCAAGTTCAGTAACATTACTGGGAGGGACCAAAAAAAGCATAATTTCTAAGTATTCTGGACTGTCTCACACTTAAACAAAAGCCTGAATTCAAAGGGATCTACTAGGTGATTCTTGTGATCAGTTTAGTAATCTTCATATGTGTCTTGGACAACAATTTGTAATGATATACCTAATTAAAAAAAAATTCCAAAACTACATATAGATTTTTTTTTAAAAACCCCAAACGAGTTTTCTAAGCATTTAAAATCTATTATTGGATTTATTTTAAGACTTAGGATTTTTTTTAAATCTCTGTAAATTCAGCTGTAATATGAGGTACCTCAGCTTTTAAAGGCTCTACAGAATTTAGTTTTTTTACACCTAGATTTAAGTACCTTGTATAGAGAAACAGAAGGCACAGCTCCTTTTTTCAGCTTTCTTCTTATGCCATATGACTCAAAGTCACTTTCTTGAAAATGTTTGGAACATAGAATAGCACCTGGTCCTGGGATCCAAATCTTTTTGCTTCTGGGGTCCACACGATTAACAGCCCTGATCCATTTTGAGCGCTGTATGGTATCGGTTGGAAATCTACAGCAATCATATTAAAGTTCCATTAACATGAAAGTATTATAGTAATACTACAGTAGTATTTATTACATAAACCCATTTATTATTTAACTGCTTTACATAAAACATCAAGTCCAGTTAAAGTTTAACCTCAATCTGATTTCATTTAGTTCTTTGATTTTTTTGATTCCAAGACTTCAATATCTAGGTGATCTCATTTGTTTCAATTTGTATGAGGGAAATTCTCATATTAAAGGCCCGACCACATTTTGTCTTCGCTGCCTACACTTAACAGAATCTGCTCAAATTTAGTGTGTGTGTCTTTAAAAATGTCCAAAAATTCTTTGCTTCTCCTCCTTTCAAGGGATGGAGGCTAATTCCCTTCCCCTTGGGTGTGGGCTAGCGGTAACAATTTGCTTCTAAGAAACAAAAAAAGCAGGAGTGACAATGGGCTAAGTAAGACTAGATAATAAAGACTAGGTAATAAAAGGCACTCGTTCCCTCTGTTGAATGATTTTTCTCTGGAGGGAACTTCTCTGCCATGTCAAAAGCAGTCCTATAGAGATACAGGTCCACTGGGCAAGAAACAGGCTTCCAGACAAAAGCCATGGTCAGTGAGTCTTTCTGAAAGCTCACCCTTCAGAAGATTCTAGTATTGGCTAACATTTTATGGCAACCTTATGAGACACCCTGCAACACTGAGTTAATCCACTCCTGAATTCCTGCCCTTAGAATTTACAGGAGATCATTTTTCCACGTTGCACTTCAAAAAAATCTGTTACCGAGCCATAGAAAACAAGTCCACTTCCCATAATCCATTTTCCCTTTTTCTTTCAAAAGGCACCACTTTTTCCTAGCCTTGAATATAAAAACTACCTTGTAATTCTCTATTTTTAAGCCCAAATTACTACGTTTAGAAATTGTGAGAAAAAAATTATGATAATGATATAATGAAAATCACAAAACTACTCTTTCTGCACCCTCTGCCTTGATTGGTCCTAGGGACAGATCCAGGGGGAACTGTGTGATTTTTGTATCTTTTAGCTTAGATTTTAAAGCATGTACTTCTTACAAACTGAGACTAGTGAAAATTTTAAGTTCCCCAGCTCAGGGCTAGGGAAATAATACAGCAGTATGGTAACAGAATTCTGAGATATTCTCTCTAATCACTTGAGAAAGAACACCGAAGTGGAAAACCTGTATTTAAGTGCCTCAATGACCTTTTACCAGCCATGTGGAATCCGATACATCTCTCAATCTTTGAGCTCCTCACAGGGTTGTTGTAAGGGTGCACGATGCAACAAATGCACTCAAAGCCTTTGTAAATGGTAAAGTACGACCCAGAGTTTGTTCTTTCCTAGGAACAACAATTCCACTTTCAGGACTTTCACTGCATTATTCCAGGAAGATGATGCTACTTGATTGAAACACAGGTCTTTTTCTAATAAAGGTGAGGCAAACCTATCTCTTTTCACTGAGTTCCTTTCTTAACTAAGGACACATGTTTGTGAGGCAGCTTTCCCCCAGACTGGGTGGTAGTCTCTAACCACACAAAGGACAGTAAAAAGGTGGCTAGTCCACCAAGTCCTATTACTAGCCTATCCTCCAACACAGCTTCCCAACTGGCACGCCTGCTGACCACCGCCAGCAATCCCCTTAGCCCACAGAATGGCCTGGGCCATCTGGAGCCCCTAAAGCAGGTGTAACAAGCCAGTCCCAAACAGCTCTGTTGGCTTGCCCCAAAGTATTAAACAAAACGAAAGGGTTGGGAAAATACTGTAGTCTAACCAGCATGACTAATTTGAATTCTGAATAAAATTAAATTGGTAATAAAGATTAATAATATGTTTGGGATGCCTGGGTGGCTCAGTTGGTTGGACGACTGCCTTCGGCTCAGGTCGTGATCCTGGAATCCCGGGATCGAGTCCCGCATCGGGCTCCCGGCTCTGCGGGGAGTCTGCTTCTCTCTCTGACCTTCTCCTCGCTCATGATCTCTCTCTCTCTCTCTCAAATAAATAAATAGAATCTTAATAATATGTTTAAAGCATTCACCTTGTGCCATAAACGTGTGTGTGTGATTCAAGTTTTTTTAATTTAAGTCATCTCCACATCCAACGTGGGGCTCAAATTCACGACCCAAGATCAAGAGCTGTTCATGCTTCCACCTGGGCCAGCTGGGCACCCAGATGTGTCTGTTTTGAAAATTTAGACTCAGTCTTTTTTTTTTTTTTTTAAAGATTTTTATTTATTTATTTGACAGACAGAGATCACAAGTAGGCAGAGAGGCAGGCAGAGAGAGAGGGGGAAGCAGGCTCCCTGCTGAGCAGAGAGCCTGATGCGGGGCTTGATCCCAAGACCCTGAGACCACGACCTGAGCCGAAGGCAGCGGCTTAACCCACTGAGCCACCCAGGCGCCCTAGACTCAGTCTTACAAAAATTCTGCACAACAGGTTTGTATCCTTTCCGAGAAGATGAAACCAAGACCAGACCTAAGTATAGCTACCATAAATAGTAGCTAAATTTGGAATTCACATCTCCCTATTCTAAAGCCACCTCTGGCAAAAGAAAACTCCCCAATCAATCATCATCTCATAAATACAAACATGGGGGCGCCTGGGTGGCTCAGTGGGTTAAAGCCTCTGCCTTCGGCTCAGGTCATGATCCCAGGATCCTAGGATCGAGCCCCGCATCAGGGTCTCTGCTCGGCGGGGCGCCTGCTTCCTCCTCTCTCTCTCTGCCTGCCTCTCCGCCTACTTGTGATCTCTGTCTGGCAAATAAATAAAAATCGTTAAAAATAAGTAAATACAATCATGAATTGGTTTCTACTAACGCAGAATCTATTTTCTCTCTCCTGTTGACTAGGCTTTTTTTCACACTACCAGCAGAAATTTACCTTTGGCTCCCTGCATATATTTTCCAGAAAAGTGACTAACAAAATCCTTTCTACAGTGGCTGCCTCTAAGGAGAGAGAGAAGGGATTCAGGGGTAAAGCTTTAACTATACCTGTTAACTTAATTCTCTTTTAAGAGGATAACAAAACGAAACAAACCAAAACCTGAAACAAGGCAAACTGTTAATGTCTGCTTAATTCTAGCAGTGCACCGAAGTTGGTTATGTATTATTCTTTGCCTGCTAGTGTGTTTGAAATGTCTCATAATTAAACGTTTAAAATTTCATTACAACAATTCAGGTAAAAACGTTTTCAAATTATCATACATACATTTCTTTGGTTATGAAATAAATTGTTTAATTTCTTTATACCAACAACAAGAGAATGAATCAAAGTGTCACTCCTTTAAACTTGCCAGTCCTATCTCATATTTAAACATTTATATGTTTAACTAAGTACCAGTATTCTCATAACGAGTTTCCACACCTTTGATCACTTTGATTCGTGCTTTTCAGACACAGCCCCTTGCCTGTGTCCTTGCAACATCTTTCACAACTCTTGGTAATGGCTCTGGGGACGCTGGGGAAGGCTTCAGAAGAGATAATATTGGAGCAAGAACTGAAGTGTCGATAGGAGTTTGCCGTGCAGACAGTGGCCACTCCACGCAGATGCAACACCACAGAGATATAAAATAACTACTTGCATCTTACTGGTTCATAAAGCATTGAAAAATAAGTTAATTTGGAGGATGAAGAAGGTTAAAGGAGAGTACAGAGGTAGCTGGTACTGGTGACAGATGGGCTGGAGGGACGGCTAGAGGCCAGATCACAGAAGATCTCGTATGCTGCAGTAAGTCTGGGATCCATCCTTCAGGTTAGAGGCCTCCAGAGGAGAATGAACTCATTTACTGAGATTTGAAGAAAATATTGGAATTTATTTTCACAATTTTTTTTGCCCCATCCTTTAATTTTTGTTTCATAATATACAGGAATACATCATTCCATGTATGTAATTTATAAATCACCATGTACATATCAGGGGCAGCACTCGAGGTTCCTTTTGGGGAGGCCTCCGTGATCAAGAACCTTGAAGACGGTATCTTTGGGCAACGGCAAGTTGACAAACTCTTTCCTTCCCATGTTACCTTTTTGCTAAACCCTTACTTCTCATCCATACTATCTTGTCGCCAAGCCTAATGCCATAGCATTGTAACTCCTCTCCCTGTCCTTTCCCTGCCTTCCTTACACCGTCCTGGGTATAGGAAGGCAAAGATGACTCGCTCCCATTCACACGTGTTTCACCCAGCACACACACCGGGACGGAAATACGGAGGGGATGTAATTCCGGTTTGGAAGAGAGGCAGAGGAGGAAAGGCTTCCCAGAGGAGCTTGGACTCTTTTAAGGCACTGAAAAGCCCAAAGTAAAACCCTTTTGGGAACAAGCACAGAAATTGCATTTTTAGAAAAATCATTTCCGGGAATCAGGAAAAGGCAATGAACGGACAAGAAATCAGCCGGGAAGAATCAGAGCAGACTACTGTAGTAATTACATCACTTTCTTTGGCCTCTCTTTGGTCCTCAGTATTTAAAATAAAAGCAATAAACGAACTCCTCCTCATCTAAAGAACCCAAGAAGGCACAGGAAAATCAGGACTACAAAAAATTAGGGAAATAAGGAGGTAAGTAGGGACAGAGTGGCCACAAAGCCAATGGAGAGGAGCGCGTCATCGAGTAGCTGATACGACTAAAAGTTAAACGCGTCAGCAGGAGGATTTCCCAGCGCTCACTGGGATCTGGCAGTGCTGGCGACCCCGTCGGTGCCTCAGAGCAGCCGTGACACACGCCTGGCTACAGCAGGTCGGAAAGTCGACAGCACTTAGGGGCACAGGGGACGCTCCTGCTCTGAGGAGTCCGGTCACCGGGGTAGGGAGTGGCAGGGGTGCGGCCGCGCACGCAGGTGTCCGCGCGAACCGAGCGCCGCGATGAGCAGCGGGAGCACGACGGAGAGACCAGAACCACTGACGGGGACGGCGGCACCAGCTCAGCCGGAGGGCTCAGCCTTACTTAACCAACCAGTGAGTACACGGCCTCCCGCGCGCAGCCGAAACTCTCGCACCTTCTTTTCCAACGGCTTCCGGCTACTTCTCCTCTCACCCCGCGCGCCCTCCCCTCACGTCTTCCCGCGCGGCTCCCAGCACAGCGCTAACGCCCGCCCCCGGGGACGCACGAGGTCCGGCTCCAGCACCACCCGCTCCTGAGAGCGCTCCCCGCTCTCCTCCCGAAGCCCCCGACGGCCCCCACGCCCTCGGCGGACCCGGCGCACTTCAGTCCGCGAGGACCGGTGGCGCGCGCCCGCGTCCATGCACCCGCGCGCGCACGGCCCCCGACGGACGACGGCGCTCGGAAACGCGGCCCCGCTCCGAAGCCGAAGCCAGCTTCCCCACCACGCCGGCTGCAGCCCCTCGGCCGGGCCCGCAGGGCGCAGCCAACACGCCGAGTGCGCGGCAGGGACGCGCGGCGCCGGCGACAGCTCGAGCCCACCCGCTCCCGAGCGAGCCGCACTGCCGCGGGCTCGGACACCTCCGACAGCTCCCCACACGCCCTCCCTTCGCGCCTCACGCTGAGCAGTGAACGCGACCGTAGGGAGCGCGGCTCCGCCCCAACAAGCCCCGCCAGAAGCCCTGCGGCAAGCGGCAGGCAACTGGGTGCGGGGCAGGAAGCACCCGAACTCTCCAACTTCCCCATTCCTGTCCCCCACGCTACGCGCGTCGCATCGTGTCACGTCACGTCACGTCACGTCAACGGCGCGGCGCACGCCCGGCCCCGCCCCACCCTGGCCCGCTGCCCGCCAGGCCGTGCCGGGAGTTAGACAGCCGGAGGCTGTTCTCACGCACTGGTGGAAGGAGAGGCCGCGCTCCCGGCTCAGCACGGTGTCCCGGGTGCTGCAGCCCACTGCCGAGCAGCTTCGGGTCATCTTGCTACGTGGGGCTCCACTTTGGGTGTTCCCGCGACCGCATTAATCGCGACAGATTTGGCTCCGCCCGCGGACTCGGCGGCTACGACCTTTATTTGTCGGAAAAGGCGGGCTCTTACGGCGCAAGACTCCTACCCTTCCTCTTCGGCGGCGCTGCGCTGGGCGCCGTGACCAATCACAGGCCACGTCGTGCCGCCGCAGCCAATCGGAAAAGCCGGGCATTAAGACGAGCCTTTGACGGCCCCTCCCTCTGGGCTTGAGGGCGCTTCGTGGGTTTGGTGTTTGTGGCCTCGTTTTCGTCCTGTGTCAGCTCCGGTGGTTACATCCGATACCATCGGGCTCTTGTGAGGCCGAGCGTGAAAATGCGGAGCGAAGAGGCAAGAGCGAAACCGAGGCGAATCCAGGGGCACGCGGATAGGGCCCGGGCGCGAACGCAGAAGCGCCCGGAGGAGGAGGGGGGAGAAGCGCAGCGCCCTGGAGATGCGGAGACGGAATCGGGCCCCCACGTCAGCGACCCCCGAGAGGCGGAGCGTCTCCCTGCGATCCATTAGGTAGTGGCTTGATGTGGAGGTAGTGGAGGAGCTGCGGGTGTGCCTGGCCCGAGATCGGGGACCCGGAGGAGCTCGAATGACAGTGCGGTGGGGACACGTCGGCTTCACTTCAACGACCCCTTCTCCGGAGACCCTTCGCCCCTCTTGGGGGGTGACGGAAGCCGGGTAAGGCCCTTGGGGCCTGGTGTGGTGGGGACTCGGCCGCACTACGGAAGGGCAGGAGGGAGGGGACGGTGAACCGGCGGCTGGGATGGGGGGTACCGCGGATGGCTCGAGGGCGCGAAGGCCTTGGAGCGAGGTCTCGTGCGTCGTGGGGAGGGTGTGAGGCTGCGGTGCTCACCCCAGACCCGAAGTGGGGCGTCGTTCACGTCGGGTCCGAGGGCTGAGCCTACTGTGTGCCTTCTTCCTGCTGGACGTTGCAGTCGCGTTAGGGAAACAGAAATGCTTGTGCTTTTTATTCAGTTTATTTTCATTTCTTTCTGCAGCAGGCGAGAGTGATTGCCAATTTCCAGGCCAGGTTGCTGCTTTCCCCCTTTTTCTTTGCTTAGTCCAGGTTCCAGCCAAAAAGGTATTACTCGCATCTGCTTTTCCATTACAACATTCTCCTATCTTGTTTGAGCGAAATGAACAGCTTTTGTATATATATATCTTTTGAAGTCACGTGGCCTAAGGATAGTTCTGAATTTGGGGAAAATTGATCCAAATCCAAATTGTGCAAAGGGTAGGACCTGGATTTAATTCACCTTCAGTTTGTTAGACTCTTAGGAATTTTTCTAGTACTCAACCAATTAAGACCCCAAATAAGGCTAAGTAGAGATAAATAACAGTTTTCTATTATCTTTTTTTTTTTTTTAAGATTTTAATTATTTATTTGATAGATCACAAGTAGACCCGGGTGGGGGGGGGGGGCTCGATCCCAGGACCCTGAGACCATTACTTGAGCCAAAGGCAGAGGCTTTAACACTGAGACACCCAGGGGCCCCAGTTTTCTACTTAAGGAAAAAAATTTTGCCTCCGTTTTTTGGGTAACCTTTTTACTGAGATAAACCTCATATACCGTACAATTAACCTACGTAAAATGTGTACAGTTCAGTACAGTTTAGTATATTCATGAGTTGAGCAACCATCACCACGGTCAGTTTTAGAACATTTTTATAACCACCCTCCTTCCCCAAAAAAGAAAACCCGTTCTCATTAACATTCACTTCCTCTGGCTCCCCTACCCTCAGTTATTGGAAACCACTGATTTTTTTGGTATTGATTTGCCTATACTGCAGATGTCATGTGAATGGAATCCGAAACTTAATATATGGTCTTCTGTGAGTGATTTCCTTTCACTTAGATTGTGTGTGTGTGTGTGTGTGTGTGTGTGTGTGTGTGTGTGTGTGTTTAAAGATATTATTCATTTATTTGACAGAGATCACAACTAGGCAGAGAGGCAGGCGGGGGTGCGGGGGACAGGCTCCCTGCTGAGCAGAGAGCCCGATGTGGGGCTAGATCCCAGGATCCCAAAATCGTGACCTGAGCTGAAGGCAGAGGCTCAACCCACTGAGCCACCCAGGCGCCTCTTGCTTAGGATGTTGTTAAGGTGCATCCGTGTTGAACAGTACTTCGTTTTTTTTTTTAATTGCCAAAAGATGTTCCAGTGTATGGATATACTGCTGTGATTGTATTTATCCATTCATCACTTAAACACATGGGTGGTTTCCGTTGTGGGGGTTGTTAGGATAATTCTGCTGTGAACATTAGTGTACAAGTTGGTGTTGGGACATATGTCTTCATGCTGAGTACATATCTCAGGGTGGAATTGCTGGGTCATATGCTGACTTACGTTTTAACTCTTGGGGAAATGCCAAACTTTTTCCAAAGTGGCTGGACTATTTTACATTCCTTCCTCCATGTTCTTGTGAGTGTGAAGTGGTACTTCATTGTGGTAGTTGCCCAATTTTTAAGGACTTGGGGTTTGTAGGGAACCTGCTAGACGATGCTCCTTGAGTGTAGAAACAATGTCTAAGGTGAATTTGTCTTTACAGTCTCTGACACGCAAATAGATAATGTGTGTTTCTTCTGTAACATCGTATATGTTCGTGAAAAATACCGCCTGTTCAGAAAAATCGTGCATCTGAAAGAAGCCAAACTTACGGGGAAAAAAGAAGGTTAGCATTGACTACTCAAAATCTGTGCAATTTGATAATCTCTGAAATAGTGATCAGTACCTGGGGAAGTGCTCCTGTGCCCTCCTCCCGTCCCCTCAAAGGTAATTTAAGTGGAGACTGCTGTAGGTTATATTAGAACAGAAGAACGAGCCTGGTGGATGCTAGACATTGCAGAAAGGAAGTGGAGCTCTGAGTTACAGCGGGCTGCTGGATGGTAGAACCTGTTGAGCGCCGGAGGGCAGGTGGAGGCTCTCATTTTTTACTAATTTAGAGTTGAAAGTACCCCTGCTGCCAATTCAGCATCACAGTCTGGAAGAAAAGAGGGCTTTGCTTTCTGCTTAATTGGATTTCAGATGTTGTGGCTGTTCTAGGAAAGATAAAACTGTGACACTCATGTTATTCTGAAGGCATTCTTTTTTTTTTTAAAGATTTTATTTATTTATTTGACAGAGAGAGATCACAAGTAGATGGAGAGGCAGGCAGAGAGAGAGAGAGAGAGAGAGGGAAGCAGGCTCCCTGCTGAGCAGAGAGCCCGTCGCGGGACTCGATCCCAGGACCCTGAGATCATGACCTGAGCCGAAGGCAGCGGCTTAACCCACTGAGCCACCCAGGCGCCCCTCTGAAGGCATTCTTGTAATTACTAATTACAAACGAGTTACTGAAAACTACAGTGCTGCAAAACAGATTTACTTGAATGGTGTAGACTGATTAAAAATTCACTTTATGGGAACCATGCGGGGTCACTGCCCTAGGTATTCTTTTTTTTTTTTTTTTAAAGATTTTATTTATTTATTTGACAGACAGAGATCACAAGTAGGCAGAGAGGCAGGCAGAGAGAGAGGAAGGGAAGCAGGCTCCCCGCTGAGCAGAGAGCCCGACGCGGGACTCGATCCCAGGACCCTGAGATCATGACCCGAGCCGAAGGCAGCGGCTTAACCCACTGAGCCACCCAGGCGCCCTGCCCTAGGTATTCTTAATGTACTTCTTCTGGATAGGGAAATGTGCAGTCCTTCGTAAATGCGTAATTCTTCTTGAGTTGTATTTATGTGCTTTATATTTAGTTGTAACTTTTACATTTTTGTTGCTATTTTACTGGTGACATTGAGGTTCTCAGTTTGATCATTTTATTATCTTTGCTTCCTTCAATAACTTCATATCCAGTGATTAAACCTTTTCACTGCTGTTCACATAATGAACTGTTGTGATTATTGGATATGTAAATGAGGATATGTAAGCTGTTTTAAAGATGTTACTGCAAAAGGCATTGACCATTTATGCAACGTAATTTAAAAGAAAATACTTCTTTTCAGGAATTAACATTCTTGGAGATGTTGGAAAAACATTCCTGGGCCTTGCAAGATTATTACTCCATATATACAGGGGAGGTAGCATATCGGTATGTATCTTTGTTTTATTTATTTATTTGTTTATTAAGATTTTATTTATTTATTTAACAGAGGGATAATGAGAGAGGGAATACAAACAGGGGGAGTGGGAGAGGGAGAAGCAGGCTTCCCACCGAGCAGGGAGCCCGACGCAGGGGGATGCAGGGGGCTCGATCCCAGGACTCTCGATCATAACCCGAGCTAAAGGCAGACACTTAACGACTGCTATCTGTTTTAAATAAACGCCCCTTCTGTTTTAAATGTACTAAGTGTTCCTGGAACAATAGTACTGAGTACTACTGAGTTGGAAATAGAGGATTGTCCAAGGAAAGATTTTATGAAGGCTTTGGTAAAATATAATTTCCTGTCACAGAATCTCATTGATTCGGTAGCTTGGGGGGAAAATAACAGCTAATGGTTATTGAACCATTACATGTCAGGCATTGTGCTAAGCATTTTGTACACACAGTTTTGGTTTTTATAAACACTGTTTCTCACAAACATGAAACCAGATAGACTCTTTTTTTTTTTTTTAATTTGGGGGAGGAGCTGCTAGAGAATGCTCCTGGATTATAGAAGGAAAAGCCCACCGCCCCCATTCCTCCTGCAGAGGGAGAAGCAGACGTGCTGCTAAGCAAGGAGCCTGGAGGCGGAGCTCAATCCCACGACTGAGATCCCGAAGGCAAAGGCTTTTTTTTTTTTTTTTTAAATGTTCACATTCATTTTATTTATTTTTTTAAAGATTTTTTATTTATTTACTGGACAGAGAGAGAGAGAGTGATCACAAGTAGACAGGGAAGCAGGGTCCCCGCTGAGCAGGGACCCTTATGCGGGGCTCGAACCCAGGACCCTGGGATCATGACCTGAGCCGAAGGCAGAGGCCTTAACCTGAAGGCAAAGGCGTAATGAACTGAACCACCTAAGTACCTTGAAAGCAAATAGACTTTTTGCTTTCTAGGACTGGTATCTTCCTTATTAAACATCTACCCTTTTGTCAGATTCTTAACTAGTTCTAGAACCCTTAATGCTCTCATATATTAAAACGTATTTCTAGTTAACGGACACTGTTGCAGAATTTTTCATCTTTTCAGTTCAGAGAGCCTTGGGGTTTTGAAATTACTGGTGGCCAACTATAAAAAACTGTTCTAAATCTGATCCTTTCCCCAAGGGTTCTGGGATTGAGCCCCTTGTTGGGCTACCCGCTCACTGGGAAGTCTGCTTCTCCCTCTTCCCCTGCTCCTGCTCTCTCTCCTTCTCACACTTTTCTCTCCTGTGTGCTCTTTCTCTAATAAGTAAATAAAATAAAATAAAAGATTTTATATTTGAGAGAGAAAGCATGTAAGCAGGTGGCAGGAAGTGGGGGAGGCAGAGGGAGAGGAAGAACTGAGCAGGGAGCCCAACACAGGGCTCCGTCCCAGGACCCCAAGATCATGACCCAGGCCCAAATCAAGAGTTGGCCACCCAGGTACCCCCTACATTTTACTTTTTGAATATGGACTGTGGTCTTCTGTATTAATTATTTATTGCTATGTAAAAATTATCCAAAACTTAGTAATTTACAACAGCAAATGCTTATCTTATAGCGGAGAGTGGAGAGATGTCAGTTTCTTGATTCTCATTTGGCAAGTCTCAGTTCCTTGATGGCTCTTGGCTAAAGACTTCAGTTCTTCACCGTGTGAACATAGGCTGCCTGAGTATCCCCACAACATATCAGCTGGCTTCCACCAGAGGCAGTGATCTAAGAGAAATGCCAAGACAACATGTAGGTGGGCACATACAGGGATGTGAATACCAAGGGTTGGGGAATGTTGGGGATCCTCCTGGAGGTTGACTGCTACACCTGCCTCTTTTTTTTTAAATTGCTTCAGTTTATTGAGTCAAGAGTTTAGTATTTGATCCTCAGGTCAGATAATTAGAAGTATGAGAGTCTGGATCCCAATGAGCGCTCTCTTTTCTAAGGTGCACAGTTTCTTGCTGGTGAATATATCAGTTCCATAAATGATGCTATAGTCCTTTTCGAAGTTTTCTAGGGAGTGTATAAGAAAGCTCATTTTATAGCTAGAATACTCTACCTTGATCATATATATTTTTTGGACCCATTTCCCCTTTCCCGGTTCTTCTAGGTGGAGGTGGTTGGAGAAGCTGGAGGTAGACTGTATATAGAAGTACCTGTGCTATTTTGCTTGCGGTGCACACTGACTTGGTGGAAATTCGTGTTTCAAGTTTTTCAAGGAATGTAGTCCACAAATACTTAAAGGCACTTATTCAAATATTTGACATAGGATGGAATGAAGGTACAAATATGCTACAGCAGCTTTAAAGCAATTTGTCCTTTTCCTCAAAAGCTAGATATTTATCCACTATGGTGAGTATGCTTTTCTTTCTTTTCTAAGTAGGCTTCACGCTGGGCCTTGATCCCAGGACCTTGAGATCAAGACCTGAGCTGAGAGATCAAGAGTCAGACACTTAAACCGACTGAACTACCCAGGCGCCCCATACTTCCTTTCTTTCTGTTGCTCTGCTCCCTCCATGGTCTTCTGTCCCTCTTAATGAGCAAAATACGGACTTTACCAAGCAATCAGAATCCCCATTATTGGTAGAATTCTAATTAGGGCTCAAGATTTTAATCTTTTGAGCCTTTTCCCTTTATCACTGCTTAAAAGTTGTTAGGAGGGACAGTTCTCCCCCTTTTCCTTTAAAGCTCACATGCTTCTAATGATTGGAGATATTGTCAAATAACAAAAAGCATTACATATAAAGATGTAACCAGTTTTGGAATGTATTTGTATTAAGCTATGATTATCCTTTCCTTGGCAAGCTTAATGTTGAGAATATATTTCTGAGTTAGCATAAGGTAATCTATGCAAAGTAGGTAAATAACACCCTTGAAATTATCTTTGGTGTGAGTTTTTTCCCCAATCATAGTAAAATTGGAGGTCTTAACCTGTTTATGAGAATTCAAATTTATAGAAATGTGCATTTATTATGTGTTCTTTAAAAGGGGCTAAATCATGAAAACCTTATGAGTAAAGCTTAAGCTGAAAATAGGAAAAAAATACAAATGTCCAATGATTAAACTTTTTCCACTGCTGTTCACATCATGATTTGTTGTGATTAATGTATGTGGATGAGGACATAATGGAAAAAGAAAATCGTAGTGGAGGAAGAAAAGTATAGATGGGATGTAGTTTCTGTGTGTTGAATTACTTATTAATGTTTTCCCTTTTAGGAGTGAAATTGAAGGGTGTTTTTCTTAACATTTTGTCAGATTCATCTGATAAATGTGAACGTTTATATAGAAGGTAAGAGGTTTATTAATTTGGTAATTTTGACAAAAGAACAAAATAAGGTATCAGGTAACAGTGGATATTTGAGCATAATGTGGGTATCATACTCAAATTTTTTTCCTTATTTCATCTTTGAAAAATAATACAATTTTCTAGTCAGTAGATTAGATTCAGGATTGGCAATTGGGTGACTGGGATCAGGACTTTTAACCTTCATGATCATCTTTTCTCAAAAATAATAATGGAAGTCAGCCCCTGAAATTCTTTTATTTTTTTATTTATTTATTTAGACAGAGTTCACAAGTAGGCAGAGAGGCAGGCAGAGAGAGGAAGGGAAGCAGCCTCCCTGCTGAGCAGAGAGCCGGTTGTGGGGTTCGATCCCAGGACCCTGAGATCATGACCTGAGCCGAAGGCAGAGGCTTTAACCCACTGAGCCACCCAGGCGCCCCAGCCCCTGAAATTCTTGGAGATTATATATTGCAGGGTTTAAATTTGCTGAACTTTTGGATGTTCTATAAATATTCTTGGATATGCTAATGAATGAACATCCTGTAATTTAAGCTTTATTCAAGAAAAATAGGTAGTCAAAAGCTGGAAATCTCAAATCTAATACCAGATTAATCTGTCAGGCATGTTGTCTTGGTGTGTTTCAAATCCGAGAAATAGAAAGATATAAAGGAGAAGAATGTTCGCAAATACTCAAAGTTGATTTACATGCATTTTCTATTTTTACAGACCTAAAAGTTGATGAAAAACTTTTTGTTTATTTGCCTTAATGAAAAGATGTACAAAATAAGTGTATTCAGAAACAAAACTAAAACCTTGATGAGATGGATGCTGTTACAGGAGTAAACATGGTGTCTGCTGAATGGTACGGAATAAGTTGTAAACACACACAGTCTGGTGCCTATGATGACTGTAAAGTTACACAGTCTGGACAACAGTAGATTTGTCCAGAACTTTACACTTTTGCAAACCTCAACATTATTGAAATGAGGGAGGGGGCCTAAATTCTCAAAAGGATGTCTTTGGACTGTCTGCAAACACTAATATGAAGATTTATATATTACATTGTCTCCAAACATTTTTCTAGCTCCAGTGAGTAATTCAGTCTGGAACTAACATTCCTTTGTGAAAACCTTCAGTTTTTTATTTTGATCTAGGGTTATGTTTGGCTAATAGTTAAATTGGTTTAAAAGTTGACTATTTTGTGAACTAATATAAGTTTTTCTTTTTAGATACAGGTAGTCTTTGCACCGTTCCAATATACATGAAGATCAGTTTTTACAGTTAAGTAACACCAATTCCCCTACAACATGGTTGAAATTTCAGTTACTACAATAATAACCAAATTGTTGCATAAGCTTTTCTGAAGCTCTTTATTCCACAAATGATTATATATATAAAAGATGGTCAGTAACCACTTATAATCACTTCTTTCAGAAGTCTGTTGGTCAGTGATCATTGAACACTGAACATCTATCAGTTCACAAAGAGGAAAGCATGTAGTTGTGTTGCCTGTTTCCCAGTGATAAACTCCCCAACATTTTGCAAAAATGGACCATCTAAAGAGGGAATTGGTCAACAAAGATGACAGGGCAGCAAAGAGACAAAAATTGGTAACACTGGAAGTGACATTGGATGTCATTAGAAGATTGGAAAATGGTGACAGCAGAGTGAAGAAGAGAGCTGGGCTGACATGAGCCTGTAGTACGAACCATCTTTTAACAGTTCAGTGAAACAAGAACTTTTAGGTAGAGTTGCTTCAACATGTTTTAGCTTAAATTGTACTAGGAACAGAAAGCCATGTATGGTCGAAATGGAGTGTTTACTTCTACTTTCAACTGAGGGCTCTAATAAATAATCCCAAGCACTTTGGCTAGCATTCAAGCCAAAGTGTTGAGGTTAGTTGCTGCACTGAAGGAAAATGGTAGCTAAAAGGAGACTGAAAAAAACATTTTACTGTCCATACAGGCTGGTTCCATTGCTTCCAGAGTCGGCATGAATTGATTAACCTTCTGCTGTCTGGCGAAGCTGCAAGCTCAGATAAGGTTGCTACTGTGAAATTTGCACCATTATTCCAAGAGTCACAGGCAGTCCTTTGCCCAGTATAAGACTACTGTGTTTAAAAAAAAAAAAAAAAGACTACTGTGTGAAAACTTCACAGGGTTTAGCTGTAATATAAAGGGAGTTCTTAGAAGATAGTTGACCGCGGGAATGTTGACACTCCTACCATTCAAGCAGCAGTTCTAGATACCCAACCGGAAGAATTTAGTGAAGGTGAACATCGTAATAAAGGAGAAAAGCATTTGTGTGTTGTAAAGGAAGAATACGTTTCAGAGCAAGTGATGTGGGTGAAAAAACCACATTAAAGGAGCTCTCAGATATTTCATGACATTGAATGCGTAAGGAATTAAATTTTAGAAGCCGATCCAAACTCAAAAGAGTATGACTGTTTGCCAAGGTGTAGAGAAGATGCTTGCTCCATATTGTAAATTACATGAGAAAGCAAGCACTGTTCAAACTCCTCCTGAGACTTTCCTATAAATAAAATGCTATAATTTTCAGTGTTTGTTTTCAGTACTTTATATTTATAACCAACATCAAGAAAGTTTATGATGTTTGGATAAATCTTAGGTTATAGAACAATCAAGATTATTAATCCTATAGATTGACTGCCTTGCAGTTTTAGTTTCGCAGTCCACAGGAGAACTCCCTGCATTTAAAAGAGCTAGGAACTCTGTATTTAACCAGATACAGATTAAGCCTAGAAACAAATATACTTTACCTTTATCATTATCAGTTATAATCAACATTTTTCATACTGCCTTTGTATGCTACTATGTTGAGGCTATTAAATTATAATTCTGTATGTCTCATACTTTTATTTTGAATGTTGATGTGCTTTAGGTAAAATCCTCTAATGGAATAGGTGTTGCAAAGTTTTCTTGTAAAGGGCCATACAGTAAATACTTCAGGCTTTGCAGACTGTTACGGTTTCTGTAGCATGAAAAGCACCACTGACAACACGCGAATCATTGAACGTGGCTATGTTCCAGTCATGAGACTTACTTCATCAAGGGCCTTGTGTACCTCACAGCCTACAAAAGGGGGTGGGGAGCAGGGAGCTTTATAGCTCAACTTGTGCAGTAGGAACATGTACGTTAAATGATACCAAAGAATGTAACCACTGCTTGAATCACTGGGTTTTAGTAAAGCTGTTCAAATGAACCCTCTCTCCATGCCAGTGTGCAATTCCAGGTAGTAGGGAGTTTGGTATTTCCTGTTGACTCCAATGATGGGCCCCCTTTAAAGTCGTATTTTTTTTTTTTTTTTTAAGTCTAATTTTTTACAGGCTCCTCTAGATAAACGCAGCTATGGGCAAAACTGGCGTTGTAGAACACCAGAAGTCAGCTACTGTAACCTAAGTAATCCGTTTAATCTGTTTGTGTCCTAGAAAAAGAAAACTCGGCTTTTCAAATT
Organism: Enhydra lutris kenyoni; assembly: GCF_002288905.1. NCBI lineage: Eukaryota > Metazoa > Chordata > Mammalia > Carnivora > Mustelidae > Enhydra > Enhydra lutris. Next base: position 560,369 of record NW_019154105.1, read on the forward strand.
AAAAGGGTGTTCCAAAGAGTGCAGGGGGGGTGCAAAACCCCTGCTCTCCAGTACTTAGAAGTGGAGGCGCTTTAGAGAAGGCTTGAGGAGACCTGGTTCGGTCCGGGTTCTGACCGCCTACTAAGTGCTTTTCTTCTGGTTTTACTTCCTTTGAACTGCAAACGACACGCGCAGCACGTTCCTGGTGCCAGGGCCTGCGGCGAACCTCACGTCTCCAACGGCACCGTGCGGTGCTAACCGGCCCGCCTGACCCCTCCGCGCCCCTTCGGAGTAACAGGGTAGCGTGTCTGTCACGTCAGCAAGCACAGGCAGAGGGAGCAGCAGACTCCTGCTGCGCCGCGAGCCCGACTGGGGTCCGCCCCGGGGACCGCGACCTGAGCCATGCACGCGCCCTCACAGCCGACTCTGACCAGGCCGTTCGGTTTGAAGGAAGTTCTCAAAGGCGATACCCAGAACCAACCGTGACATCCTAAAAAGCCAGTCACACTCGTTCCGGCCGTTAGGGCCTGTAGCCCGACCTCTAGAGGCGTGACTCGGCCGGCGCTGCGGTGTCGCCGGGCTGCGCTCGTCCCCCGGCACTAACGCTATGTGGCGTCCCTGCGGGCCTCCGCCGCTCTCCGAAGAGACAGCTCCTCCCCGCAGCTCACCGCATCCTCGCCCCGCACGCCGCCGCTCACAGCCGGTCGCCAGGCCCGCAGGCCCGCAGGCCGCCGCCACCCTCACGCGCACCCGGACTGAGCCTCCGCCCGCCGCCGCTCCCGGAAGTGACGCGGCGGGCCGCGCGCCGGAGTGGGCGGGGCGAGGCGTCGCTCCCGGAAGCGTCGGCAGGCGGCGGGGAGGGGCTGCGGCTGCCACGTTGGAGCGGAACGTGGAGGTGGCCCTGGGGCGGGAGGAGGGGCGGCGGCGAAGGCTGGGAGAGTCCGACGGGCGTCGCGCGGACACGGGAGCCGGTCGCTGAGGGTCCCCGCCAGGTGTGTCCGTCTCTCTCCCCAACCCCCGGCCTTCGCCGGCCTTCGGGCCTTGCGGTAGAGCACAGGCGAGGGCGGGGAGCGCGGCGTCTGTCCCCACCGGTCCCCGCCAGCCTGCGGCCCGGTCTGTGGTGGCGAAGCGCCCCTGCTCCTCGTTTCTGGCCCGTCGGGACATCGCCTGGCGTCACGACTGCCTCGGGAATCGCGGCGATCCACATCCGCCGGCGTTTCCACTGCGGAGCGGGCTCCCCCCTGGGGCTTCGACGGGGTGTCCTGCCGGGGCGGGCACCTGGGGTCTGGGTTAGACGCCCGCACACCCTCGGGCACAGAGAGGTGCGGGCCCCAGGGGGAGGGAAGGGAGCGAGCCCCGGGATCCCTTGGGTTGACTTTGTGAGGATTTGTTCGTGGCTGAAGTGCTGCCGGGCTTGAAGGCTCGCGGTGGCGAACCGCCGGCGGCTGTCACTGAGCCGGGACCGGACCGCCTCACGGGTGGTCGCCGGTCTCCGCCTGCGCCTGGCGGAAAGCCGCTGAGTGCTGTCGGGCTTCCTCGGCAGTTATCCCGAGGAGAGAGTCAACTGCAGGGTAGGGTACAGCGAGCCAGAGGGTGGCAGGGGCGTGTGGGCGCCGCGAACTTCGCGGGGAGCGCAGGCGGCGGGTTCGACGTCGGTCCCCGCGGTGGCGGCGACGGGCTGCGGTGGTCTCCTCGGCCGTCTCTTCCGGCCGTGGGTCCTGCGGTTTGGCGGTCTTTGTCGCCGCTCGGAACTGCGTCCGGTCGAGAGGGAGGGGCCGGGCCTTCACCACCCGCCCCCGGTCTTCTGTGCTGACGGGTTGTGGGGGCCGAAGTCCGCTCGGTTTCCGTGCTTCCCCCGGGCTCTCTGGGACCGCCCCGGGAAGGTCCGCAGGCCCCAAGAACTGGAGATAACTGAGTGGTTTTGCAGTTGTGAAGTCGCGTTACAGAAGTGACTTCGGAAATGCGAGATCGGAATGGATTTGGAGTTCTACTGCTTGGTTTTAGATAAGCAGGTTCTTTTGGAAACGAATAACGTAATAACAAAGATATTTGTAACTGTAAAGAGCAGTGCCCCTTAACTTTATGAAATTCCACTCCTCTTTTAGGGTCTGTTGAAGGCGTTGGACGACCTTCCTAGAAAAATGCGCGCGCGCACACACACAGAATTTTCTACGTAATTTCATGAGGTTTACAGATGCCAAGTTAAAAATTCTTATCAAGTGATATTATTAAATCGATTTTTACAGTGTTTTTAGAAATGTGTCATTCTTAGGTTAATTTCAGCTCAAAAGATTATTTATTAGATTCTGGGTAAGTATGACAGATCTTTGATTTGGTTTGGTTGAATGAGATGTGTCTAGAACGTTGATAACACTAAGTAAATCCTCTAGAACAAATGTGCCCATCCGTAATAAGGCATTTGCCCACACAGATGGGCAAATACAGTGTTTTTACCAAACACAGTGCCAGGTAGGGATTGTTTGAGAGTAAGAGTTTCCTTTTTTTTTTTTTTTTTTTTTTTTTTACCTCTTCCAGTTTTTACTTTCTGAGGTACAAGTCATCTCTGTATGTAGCAGTGTAAGTTTAGTATTTTTTTAGACAGTAATACTGTTGGGTTTTAGTACTGCTTTACAGAATTATCAATTAGAAAATGAAAAGAAAGAAAAAAGCTTCCACTTAATTACATGCATTTAGCTACATACATGTTGTGGGGAGAAACTTGGATGAAGAAATGAGTTCTAGTCTGGGACATACATTTTCTTCAGTAGATGTATTCTTTTCTTTGAAAGATTTATTTATTAGAGAAAGAGTGAGTGTGCACACACACATGCGTGTGCGAGCAGTGGGGGAGGCGCAGAGAGAGAAGGAGAGAGAGAATCCCAAGCTGATTCCCCACTCAACGTGGAGCCCGAGTGGGGCTTGATCTCAAGCGATCAAGACCTGAGCCAAAACCAAGAGCCAAAGGCTGAACTGACTGAGCCACCCAGGTGCCCCCTCAGTAAATGTATTCTTGAAGATTCATTGAGATTAACATTTTAAATTGTGCCTTTTGCAATAGCTGACATTACAAGCATGTAATTACTGTGTGCCAGGCACTGTTCTCAGCTCTCTATGTAATGCCTCATTTAATTCTCACAGCCCTTCTTTTTTTCTTTAAGATTTTATTTATTTATTTGAGACAGAGTGAGAGCTAGAGAGCAAGAGAGTGATAGAGCATGAGCACACACACGAGGAGGGAGAGTGATAGAGCATGAGCACACACACGAGGAGGGAGAAGCAGACTCCCAGCTGAGCAGGGAGCCTGATTCAGAGCTTGATCCCAGGACCCTGGGATCATGACCGACCAGAGCTGAAAGTGGACACTCAGCCGACTGAGCCACCCAGGCGCCCTTCACAGCAGCCCTTCTGTATGTACTTTTATTATACCTATTTTACCATGTGTGTAGCCAAGACTCACAGAGAGCATGTGAGAGCTTGGACACGGAGCTGGAACTTGAACTGAGGGTATGGCTCCAGGCGTCATATCCTAAATTGCTGTGCCATTGATACTGTCTTGCAGATGACATATGTGAACAGGCCACTGTCCTCACAGTTTCTTTTTGTATTATCAGAATGATTTTGTTCTGTGTAAAATAATCTCGAATGAAATACGTCTGCATAATGTGAATTCTAACCACATATGATATTGAAAAAAATTACACAAAGCTTTGGAAGCATGTCCCACTTGGGAAGTACACATGGTTTAATCTAAGCATTCTTTAGATTTTCAAGAAAATTAGTTACAACTAAATCATTTTTAAGAGAAGGAAATATGCAGGTGGTATTTCCATAGTATTTTTAGTGTTTTGAGAATGATTGCAATGGATAATGTTATGGTTCTCTTTAATTAGATTCAGACCGCAAAAGGCAATTTGAGGCCGTTGTTGTAGTGATTAAAAAAAAAAAAAAACCCCACAAAAATAGCTGGTATTGAAACCTTGTATTCAGTACAAGTTAATAAATGCTGCCCCATCTAGTGGAACACCTAGTGCTACAGACAAGAAATAGACTTTTTTATAAGTGTTTTGAATTCCCACTTAACCATTTTATGTACTTGTGAATGTCTTTCTTTTTCAGTAAATGTTACACATTAACTAAGTGTTCATGAATTAGGTAACCCTTGTTGTACCTTTGCTCTTAGACATACTGTAGTTATGTTCCGTGGGTTTTTTTTTTATATATATAGCTGTTCTGTTTTCATTTTTAGAAATTATTTTAAAATATCTTCCAAAAATCCCTTTTTTCCTCTAATGATACTTTCTCCTATTTTTTAAGTAAGAAAAGTTAGTTATTAAAGCCATTTTTCCCTTTAAACACTTAAGAATTTAAAAATTAAATGTTTCACTTGAAGTAATTTTTCCAGCTCGTCTTTTTGTATTTCCATAAGTATAAACATTCAAAGTCAAACAAGCAGAACTCTTTATGTACCTCATCCTGTACTAAGCAATTTTGATTCCAAAAAGGGGCAATATTTGATTGAAAAAATTATTTACCTAGTTAATGAAACAAGATGACATATGAAACATTTGGTTAAAAAGGCAATGGGAAAATATGTAATAGAATGTTATAAAGTTTTATTAAGGTAGAGTAAGACACTTTATTATAAAATACTTGAAGTGGTACAGTTAAAAGATTATTTTGGTCATTGTGGATTGAATCATTAGGTTACTTTTCATGAAGGAACTGGGACTTGAAGGAGCTGGGACTTAACAATTGGCTGAGAGGAAGAGAGCATTTCATTTATAGAAAATAGGCCTCTTTTTCATTCTTAGAAAATTGAGATTTTTCCCCTTTTTTCAGAATAGTCTTAGGAAACTAGATGTGTAGTTTTCTTGATTAATCTTTGATTGTAATAATTTTGAAAAGTAGTTAGCATATTAAAACCCATGCTAAGCTATGTGCTAGGCACTGTGTTTGGCCCTACATAAAATACAGCATCTCAGGGTGCCTGTGTGGCTCAATCATTAAGCATCTGCCTTGACTCAGGTCATGATCCCAGGGTCCTGGGTTCAGCCCTCATCAGGCTCCCAACTCAATGGGAGGCCTGCTTCTCCCTCTCCTACTCTGCTTTCTTATATTCTCTCTCTAGCTGTCTCTCTGTCAAATAAATAAAATCTTTTAAAAAAAATTTAAAAAATGAATAAAAAATAAAAATACATTATCTCATTTAAACTTCACAACATCCCATGAGGTAGTCACTCTTTTACAAATGGGGCTCAGGGAGGTTAAACAGTGTGTTCAAGGTGTCCTAAGTAGCAGACCCAATATTCAGATCGAGCTTTGACTCCAGAGGCTCTACTGCTTTTAACCACAAGATTCAACCTCCTCAATCCACTTTGCCTAACCTAGTACAGTTTCTTCTGCTCTTTTCTTTTTTTGAAGATTTTATTTATTTATTTGAGAGATAGAGCACGAGCAGGAGGAGGGGCAGAGGGAGAGGGAGAAGCAGACTCCCTGCGGGTGAAGCTCCATCCCAGGATCCTAGGATCACGACCTGAGCGGAAGCAGATGCTTACCCAACCAAACCACCCAGAGGGGCCATTTCTTCTCTTAATGTCCTCATGCATTCTAGCTGCTTTGTTATTATTTCTTCTAAATGTTAGTATGTCTTTTGTGATTAAAATTGAATACCTGAATTTGTTGGGGTAACAAGTAAGAGTGCGGACTCTGGAAGTAAACTTCTGAGTTCAGATCTTGGCTATACCCCTTGCTAGCACATACAAATTATTTAATATTTCTGTGCCTTTATTTTTATTATCTGTAAAATGCTCTCCAAGTATAAATAATTTGAACATGTAAGGCCTAGGTCATATTGTTAGTCTAAGGCCCTCTTAGGGAAACTATTGGAACATGAACTTCATCTCTAGAGATGAGTAAGAAAGCCAGCAAAAGTACTTTTGGAGAGCATTATATATATATAACTATAGACCTGAGACTAAAATGAAAGTGGGAATAAGGAAGAAAGAATAATATCTGTATGTTAAATATCTGATAATGTAGGAATTGGTTATAAAACTTTATAAAAGATTAAGAGAAGTGGGAAGTAAAAAAAAAATTGGTGGTAAAATAATTTTATGGATCACCTCATCTGTAATGACTGGGATATCCTTTAAAGCTGACAAATCAGTTGGTAGAAGTATAAACATATTCAACAGTACAAAGGTAAACACTAAGAAAGATAATACTATTGACTATAACTGTGTAGTACAAGAAGGGAAGTAAGATTTATGTGAACTACTTTCATTGGTGCTTACAGTAATTACTGTGCAAAGAAATAGAGGATTAATGGGTACTAAATAAAATTATCTGCATTTATAAAGATAGAACCAGAAATACATATTAGAACAAAAATACAAGTCATACTAATTATTAGAAAAATTATAAATACACAAATAGGGACAATAGGGAAAGTTTTTTAATTATAAAACCAAATAAAATAGCAAAATAATGTAGAACTAAGAACAACCATATCTGTCAAATCACGAGAAACTTTTATATTGGTAAATTCTATGTGGTCTCACTAGCTAATATATTAAAAAATTTTCACATTGGATCACCAGGCAAAATCTAATTCTATTTGTTTATGTATTTATTTTGCTGTATTTAAGGCAGCCAGTGAAAAAGTGGTTCAAAAGTTGAAAAGGGCAAATATATATACATAAAGGCACATAAAAAGTAAGCTAAGGTGTTGTTCTTAATATGAAACAAAGTGGAATTCAGGCCCAAAGGCTTCCTTAAGATGAAGAAGAATACAAAGTTAAGATGTGTATTTGACAGTGAACATTTAACATTATGAATATCTGTCAACCAAGTAACTATGTATTAAATACAAAGTAACTTTCAAAAAGCAACTTTCAGGAGGTACCAGGAAAAATAGGCATAAATGCATTAGGAGTAAGTGACTTTTAATTCAGTATTTTTGGTTCAGGGCAGATTAAATGGAGAAACAATAAGACTGTAGATGACCTAAACAATTTAGTCAATGGGGTAGATTTAATATATATGGAACTTGACCCTGAAAACAGTGTACCCCTTCTTTTTAGATCTCATTTGCAAAAACTTCTCTATAGTTCCCAAAGAAAACTTCAATACATTTTAGAAAGGAGAAATAGCATTAAAATCACAGTGCACTTGCATACTAAGTTCAAACAACTCTTGGATTAATGGAGAATACAAATGAAAATTATACAGTATACTGATGACCATAGTGATGAGAACACTAGAAATATATGGAGTCTGGCTAAAATAATTCTCAGAAGAAGTGCAAAGCTTTAAATACTTACATCAATAAAGAATAAATAATAAAAATGAGTGGGTTAAACGATTAACTCAGAAAGTTAGAAAAAGATCTAAGTAAATGAGAAGAAGGTAGAAGGAAGGAATTAATAAAAATAAGAGAGAGGCGCCTCGGTGGCTCAGTCATTAAGCATCTGCCTTCCGCTCAGGTCATGATCCCAGGGTCTTGGGATGGAGTCCACATTGGGATCCCTGCTCGTCAGGAAGCCTGCTTTTCCCTCTCCCACTTCCCCTGCACGTGTTCCCTCTTTTGCTGTCTCTGTCTGTCAAGTAAATAAAATAAAGTCTTTAAAAAAAGAAAGAAGGAAAGGAAGGGAGGAATTAGAAAACAAAGCAGAATTAATTGGCTGAAAATAGACAAATCGCTAGTTAAATTAATCAATTATTTAAGAGGAGAGTGGGGGAACAAAACACAAATATATGTAATAAATAAAGACTAATAATCATAAATAGCAAAAATTTAAAGAATTGTGAGTGTCGTTCAAGTCTAAAAAATGAGAAACTCTGTAAAAAAAATTGGAGGAATGTCATAGGAAAATATAATTTATGAAAAATGACCTTGATAAAAAAAATTCAAATCAATTTCTATACAAGAAATAGAGTAAATTAGCAGAGGAGAAACTCCTCTACAAAAATCATCTGGCCCGGATGTTTCATGAGAGAATTCTGCTAAATCTTTGAAGAACCAATCATTTCAGTGCTGCTGTTGAAACTGTTGCAGAGCATAGAAGAAGATGGAAAACTACATTTTGTGGGCACCTGGGTGGCTTAGATGGTTAAGCATCCGTCTTCGGCTAAGGTCATGATCTCAGGGTCCTGGGATCAAGCCCCTGGGATCAAGGCTCCCCCCTTAGTAGGGAGTCTTCTTCTTCCTCTGCCTCTCACTTGGCTCGTGCTCTCTCGAATAAATAAAATCTTAAAAGAAAACTATATTTTTAATGAAGTGAGTATAATAATTGATATCAAAACTTGACGAAGATTCCATAAAAGAAGAAAAGTATAGATGCAATCTTCCTTACAACTCCAGAAGCAAAACTCTGTTAAACAAATGGAATCTAGCAGCACGTTACTAGAATAATACATCATGAGAAGTTTATTCAGGGTAGAAAAAGATAGTCCATATTAGGAAATCTATTAGTATAATCTGTTTTATTGATAGACCTACGAAGAAGAATCCGCGGTCATTCTGATTACCTCATGATAAACATTTGACAAAATTCAATACCCAGTCTTTTAAATAGCATTCAATAAAACAGTAATCGATGACTAATTTCCTTACATTATATACATTTATATTTGTGCATATGTGTGTGTATTTCAAAACCTGAAGTCTTGGCCCATGGTGATACAGTAGGCTTTCCCACTAAAGGAAAGAACAAGATAAGAAATCTCACTGTTATCACTAGCGCTTAATATGGTAGTACAAATGCTATTAACTTTTGTACAACAATACCAGAAAGACAGTCTATGTAATCGTTGTGGGTTGGGGGTGAGCCACATTTATGAACTAAAAGATAAAATACTTAAGAATAAACAAACCCACTGTGTCAAAAAATTTAAAGTAATACTGAAAGATAAGGCTTAAAAGACAATATGTTCTCATTGGAAAGATTCAACATTGTGTCAGTTTCTCTGTAAATTAACATAGTAACTTGATGCAGATTTGATAAAAATATTAACATTCTCTTTTTTTGGGAATTAGACAAAAACTGTTCAAAGTTTATGTAATAAACAGTGATAGCAAGGGGAATAGTGTAGGAGAGAAGCAATGGATAAGGGTTATGGGAATCATGTTCCTATAAAGCCTAAGTGTTTAAAACAGGAGAGTGCTCGGGGTGCCTGGCTGGCTCAGTCAGGAGAGCGTCTGATCTCATGTTGTGCTCGCTTTGGCAGCACATATTCTAAAATTGGAATGATCATGGGGTCGTGAGTTCAAGCCCCACATTTGGTTTAGCGATTGCTTAAATAAATAAACCTGAAAAAAAAACTGGAATGTCTAGCATGTAAATAAATAAGTGGATCTACATTCCCGGATATATTTAGGTGTATTTCTGGAATGGAAATCCAGAAATACACCTAAATATATCCGGGAATGTAGATCCTAACCTACATCCTAATACGTATAGGAATATAAACATAAATAGTAAATCCAGAAATAAACCTAAATGTAGGAACTTAGTACTTGGTAAAAGTGGTATCTTAAAATTGTAGGAAAAAGACTTTCAATAAATGCTTTCATTGTAAAAAAACAACAAAATAACAACTGAACATATATTGTATAGCAGTATGTATTCCAGGTCCTGAGTCAAAACACAAATGAAAAAAGCCACAAATGAATTTACTTAGAAGAAAAATATGGGTGAATTTTTTCATAATGTTGGCATGCAGGCAGCCTTTCTCCCTAGTCAAAATTCAGGAACCACTTTTTAGAAAGTGATGAATTTGACTATTAAAGGATGGCACATCTATACAATGGAATATTTTTCAGTGCTAAAAAGAAATGAACTATCAAGTCACAAAAAGACAGGAATTTTAAATACCTGTTGCTAAGTGAAGGAAGCCAATCTGAAAAGGCTGTGTACTATATAGTTATAACTAATATTGTGGAAAAGGCAAAACTCGGGAGAGAGTAGAGAGATCAGTGGTTGCCAGGAGGGAGGACGAGGAACAGAGGAGAGGGATAAAGAGGTGGAACACGTGTTCCCTCTTTTGCTTCTGAATGATACTCTGAGTCTGGATGGATGGATTCGGGTGGGTGAATATGTGTCATTATTCGTTTGTCAAAACCCATAGAAAACCCAAAGAACCCTGAAGTAAACCATGGACTTTGCTTGATAATGATGTGTCGGTTGGGGTTGGATTCCAGCAAATGCACTGTGGTGCAGGGTGCTTTATGGTAGGAGGGGCCGGGGTAGGGATGGGGGGGTGCTCTGTAGTTTTCACCCAGTTCTTCTGTGAACCTGAAACTGCTCTGATAAATAAAATCTGTTTTTAAAAAATAGCAATCTTGTGAAACATAAAAAGAAAAAACCCATAACCAAAGTAAAATAAAGTCTGACAACCCAATAAAAAAATAGGCAAGTAAAACAGACAAGAATAGACAGAAAAGGACAAGAGAAGGAATGACCTATAACCACATAAAAAAAGATACTCAACATTATGGCATGAGAAATTCAAATGTTAAGTACTCAGAGTAACCATTTTTCACCTATCATTGGTAAAAATCTAAAAGTGTTACTCTGATAAGGCTGGAGGGGAATGTGAAAAGGTACAGTTATCATGGAGAGCAACTTGGCAATAACCGTTAGAATTAAAATTGAATTTATCTTTAACCCAGCAGTTTTACTTCTGGAAATTTATAGCTATCCAGGCCCACGAATGAAATAACATGTACATATAGGTATTTATTTCAGCATTCTTTGTAAAAATAGCAAAAGATTAAAAACAACTCACACAGGGGTGCCTGGGTGGCTCAGTCGGTTAAGCAACTGCCTTGGGCTCAGGTTATGATCCTGGAGCTCCAGGATCAAGTCCTGCATCGGGCTTCCTGCTCACTGGGGAGTCTGCTTCTCCCTCTGACCTCTCCCCTCTCATTCTCTCTCTCCCTCTCTCAAATAAATAAGTAAAATCTTAAAAAAAAAAACAACAAAAAACCTCACATGTTCACCAGTAGTGAACTAAGTAAGTAAATGATGGTACCTCTTACAATGGAATACTGTGCCATGTCAATGTATTTATGTACAATAACAAAGTTGTTTTTTTTTTTTTTAAGGTACAGCACAGTACTTGCTGAATTTTTAGGCCAAAGTAACTTTAAAGAGAATGTATAAACTAGTGGTGTGTTCAGTTGTAGCTTGGAATGACGAGCTTCTTAAAATTTCTGCTAAATTTATCTTTAAAATCTGTAGGCTTACTATATTCTTCCCTGTAATTAGCCTTTAAAATTAATTTTTTAACTGCTCTTCATCACTTGGTAATTCTGACCCAGGAAGATGTACCTTGTTCATTGCATGCTTTCTTGTACTCTGACACGCTGTCACCTGTCCTTACCTGAAAAGTGTGTTGCATGGGAAGATCAGTCCCTCAGGTACTACCCTGTATTGTTTCTGGTTTTTTCCAGACTGATTCTTCAGTTGAAGGACTACAAGTTGTAAACAATTAAAAAAGCCCTATAGTTGTCTCAAAATAATTTAACAAGTTTTTCTTCTTTCTAATACTGAGTGTTCCCAGCAAATGATACCTAAACCAGTTTGATTTATTGGCATTTGGACTAATGAAGTAGTGGTTGGTTCAGTGTATTTCTGTGTTAAAAAATGTTTATGTTCTGTGTTACATGTTCAGTATATTTATGTGTAAAATACTCTCTTTAGGAGGATGAAGTTAAAGGAAGTAGACCGTACGGCCATGCAGGCCTGGAGCCCTGCCCAGAATCATCCCATTTACCTAGCTACAGGTAAGTTCAACAGAGAGGAAAGAGTATAAATCACGTAATTTCTTCTTTTGCACATTTGGCTTACTCATACCTGTCCTTTAAAACTTACTTCAGGGGTGCCTGGGTGGCTCAGTGGGTTAAACCTCTGCCTTCGGCTCAGGTCATGGTCCCAGGGTCCTGGGATCGAGCCCCACGTCAGGCTCTCTGCTCAGTGGGGAGCCTGCTTCCCCCTCTCTCTGCCTGCCTCTCTGCCTGCTTGTGATCTCTGTCTGTCAAATAAATAAATAAAATCTTAAAAAAAAAACCCCCAAAACTTATTTCGAGCTCCTCTCTTCTAGAAAGCTTCTCCTTCCCTAATGAAATAACTCCATCCTCCCTTTCAGCTGAGTTTAATGACCTTTCTCTGTGTTATTAGCATCTTGTTCATCATAGCGTTAGTCATGATATTGGCGCCGGGGGCTCGGTCGGTTACGTGCCTGCCTTTGGCTCAGGTCATGATCCCACGGTCCTGGGATTGAGCCCCACATGGGGTTCCCTGCTCAGCAGGGAGTCTCCTTCTGTCTCACTCTCTCTCTCTCTCTGCCCCTCCACCCCACTTACACTCTCTCTCTAAAATAAATAAATAAAATCCTTAAAAAAATCATACTACATTTACAGTGTCTTCCTCACTTCATAAAAATTAACCTTTCATTTTCATTCCTCCAGTATTAAGCACATGAGATAACATGTTAAAAAAAAAAGTTAATATCAGTTTGGATGAAGAACAATTTTGATGCTAGCATTTTTATATAAAAATAGAGTTACATCATTTATGACTATCAGCAGATAGAGTAAATCAAGAGACTATTTTTACAGAGAGTTTTTAAGTTATCTCTAGGTTTAAAGAGTTACCCGCACTATCCATTCTTACAAACATCGTCTCCAAGCCTTGTGTCAGAATTCATTGCTACAGGAATTTGAGCAATGTTCAATGGCATGCACCCTGAGATGTTAGTCACTAAGACCGCACTCATGAGTGAGATCATTGGAAAACGTGCATTTACGTTCTGTTTTGTATGGTTTTCTCTGAGTCTTTTATTTTTGCACTGTAGTTACCATAAATGTATTTTCCATAGGAACATCTGCTCAGCAGTTGGATGCAACGTTTAGTACCAGTGCTTCCCTCGAGATATTTGAATTAGACCTTTCTGACCCGTCCTTGGATATGAAGTCTTGTGCCACCTTCTCTTCTTCTCACAGGTATGAGACTGATGAATTTTAAATTCACATTATTTATCGTTGGGGTTATTATGTTGTGGTTGATGCCTACTTTGTCTATAAATACGTTGTTATTAGAAACTACAAGAATACCATCAATGACATGAAATATTTTGTGAAAAAGTATATGAGTGAGTTTCTGTGGAAGCAAAGGAAGGGTGTGTGTGTTCTGTTGACTTTTTTATTGACAACTGACGCGTAGGATGGGAAGGAGAGGCTCAATTTTCTAGTCGCTTTTTCCTCATGATACAGTAGGCATACTGTCTCTTATCTCCTTTTTCTCAGCTGTTTACCAAAAAAAGGGTAGGTATGGCTTAAAAAAGGGGTAGGTGGATGAATATGAGGGTGTTAAAAGTGATTATCTCTGAATGGTAGGTTATTTTTTCGTTGTACTTTCTGTATTTAGAAATACATATCACAGAGATTTTTGTTGACATGATTTCTGATACAGTAGGTATCTGGGTCATCTTCCCAAGTACTTAACATCCTATCATAATGCAGGAAAAGGACACTTTCATTTGAGTAGTAAAATATGCTTTATTGTCTCAGTAGTTTGGCCAGTTTTGGTGAAGAGATTGTACTCTGGCACATGGCGTCTCATGGGACCTCATATTTTTCAGAGCTCTCCTACTATGATGGGAACTCCAAATACCTTTTGTCTGTCAGTTTTCCCACTCACCACCACTCATGTCATTGTATACCTCCATGCCACCTTCATCTTTCATCTCCTAGCCAAACCATGATCTTTATTCTCCATCAGTGGGGATACTTGTCATAATAGATATCATTTTGATGTCACTTTTCCACCATTGGAATACATTACTTTTCTTAGAAAATTTTATATACCTCCTTTGGCACTTCTCCTACTTAACAGACTACTTGTCAGTGAGTACTTCTGTACTCAAATAATGTCAAAGGAAATGATTGATTAGAGCTCTGTTTTACAGATGAACTAAAAGCAGCTTAGGAAGATTCAGTAACTTGCCTAGGGTCTCACAGTTTCTAAATGGTAAAACCATTCTTAATCCCCTATCTTTTGACACACAAATCAAGTATACTTTCTGACACTATGTTACCTCTACCAGAAAGTTTTTACTCTCCAGGATTATAAAATCAAATATGCACATATGAATATAAATAAAAGCTAAAATGCCATTTCACCAAGTTGTGCACGGTTACCAGGAATAGAGGAGCAGCAGTGTTTTAGATTATTTATGAAAACACATGGAATGAAATACATAATTGTGAATGCTTTCTCTTGTCCATTTGACTTACATCAGTTATTTACTCATTTTCTCTTAAAGGTACCACAAGTTGATTTGGGGCCCTCATAAGATGGATTCCAAAGGGAATGTCTCTGGAGTTCTGATTGCAGGTGGTGAAAATGGAAATATTATTCTTTACGATCCTTCTAAAATTATAGCTGGAGACAAAGAAGTTGTGATTGCCCAAAATGACAAGCATACCGGCCCAGTAAGAGCCTTGGATGTGAATATTTTCCAGGTTAGACTTCTGATGTTTATTCATAACTCTTGAGACATGCACTGCTTATTTGAAATAGGCATACGAATCTGCTGTGCCTTAGTCTTGGAACTGAAAGCTAAAAATGTGTGCCCGTGCAGGCTGAGTGAGTGTATTTTCTTGAATAATGGAGGTTTCAGAGTTGGGATCAAGGTAAATGATGATAACTCCATGGAGGGGATCAGGCAGCACAGAATCAGTCAGTCTACTTTTGCCATCATAAGCATAACTCAATGTTAATTATATAAATATAGGTTTCAAATATCTTGAGTTAATAGAACATTAGAGCTTAACAACCGAAACATGAATATTATCTTAAGAAAGTTTAAAATAGTTATTTTTCTTATATTATAAATAAATACTTAGGGTATAGAAATACAACCTGAGCTTCATTTCCGTAGTTTATGGTGCCGGCTCTTTAGATGAGATAGTTTGGTGCTTTGTGAATGAGTTTAAACAGCAGCTGCTTGCTGGGTGGTGTCTTAGGTTATAGGCGGCTACAACCGTAGAATTCCTCTGTTTTCATAGTCATGTGTCAGTTGATGAAAGAACTTATGAGAGTGAATAATAAAAGATGAAAGCCAGTATATGAAACCCATTATCTTCCTGTACTTCGTGTCACAGGGTTACAGTCTTTTTGACCCTAAGGGTATGCAACAGAGGTAACCTAGAAGTACTGCCACCCAGAACAAGATTGAGTGGAAATGCACCAGAAAGACGTGAGGATTTAAGACGAGACTTTACTAGCCCGTATGGGTCTGACAGCAGAAGCTGGCTTTGAGGTGTCCGGAGATAGATACCATTATTTAGGATTCAGTTATTTGTCTGAAAACAGTAATTGATTTTGCCTGTTTTTTGTCTCTCTCTCACAATCAGGTCCCCTTCCTGCACAAATGATACTCCCCACATGGTTGCATGATTGTTTAACAATTCAGCCGTATAATTATTTTTTAATCTCTTGTATTTTAATATCAGTCGACACACTGTCTTCTTGGTGAAGTAGAATCTTACAATGTGCTTCTTTGAAAACCCATCGCAGTTTCAGATTATTGTCCATTGCATTTAGGAATTCATGAGTTTTGGTTCTTTAATTAAGTAGAAAAGTTGTATACCCTAAAACTGATAGAGCGTTCTATCTCTGAAGTTACTCAGAGTTCTCTTAATTATTCTTAAATGTTGTTTCATTATTAATTATTTCTTATTGCAGACTAATCTGGTAGCCTCTGGTGCTAATGAATCTGAAATCTACATTTGGGATCTCAACAACTTTGCAACACCAATGACACCAGGAGCCAAAACACAGGTATTGCATGATTCTGATGTAATCAAAAGAACCAGTTGATTCTTTAACACTTTATTTATTTCATTTTTTTTCACACAAAATATATTTGTTTAAAATCAGTGTTTAGATGTCACTGATTTTCCTTCAGTATAGCAAAGTGTTGGGAAACATGTTCTTCAAAGTGTCAGTGAGTCCTTCAACAGCAAGTATTTATTCAGTGCTAACCACCCAACACTGCTTTGATGTATTCGACATGCAGTGATGAATAAAAGAGACAAGTCTTGGATTACTTTTTAAATACAGGAATTTATATAGTATAGTATTTTATGTTGTATAGTATTTTGACAATATCTAATCTTGGAATAAAAATCATAGACTAGAAAGGAAACTTATTTTTTAAGAAGAAAACAGCTCAACCCCTTTCCTGTGCATTTCTGTAAGTTAAGAAAGAACAGTCTTCGGCTTGCCTCTGTGAAGTTTATGGTCTATACACTACTCAGATTGAGGAGCCATTAAAATGGATTCCAACATTCCGGTTGTCTTGGAGGTGGTATAATGATAGCATGTGATCTACCATTTATTTTTATTTTTATTTTTTAAAGATTTTATTTATCTATTTATTTATTTATTTGAGAGAGAGAAAGAGAGGGAACACATGGGGGTGATAGGCAGAGGGCAAGGGAGAGAGAGAATCCCAAGCAGACTCAGGACCTGAGCTGAAATCAAGAGTCAGACACCTAACCCATTGAGCTACCCAGGCACCCCTAGGCTATAACTTTTGCTCTGCTTAGTTGTCCATCATACTGATCAATGTCTACTTTGTAGTTCATTATCTACCTTGTGGGAGTTGCAAATTAAGAAAAAGTGCTTGATTTATAGCAGGAGCTTAATAAACGGATGGTGAATGAGGCAATATTAAATGAGGTAAAATACTTGAATTGGCATGTATACTGAGCTTTAAATTGTATTACATTTATTGAGAACTTATGAATGTAAAAAATTTGTGGAATAAATAGGTCAGATTTTAATTAATTCGTTTTTTAAAAAGAAGGATCAGATTTTGTACTTAATTGGATCATAAGTGAGAAATGGTTTTTAGTAGTTTCTTCCTTTTTAGCCCCCAGAAGATACCAGCTGCCTTGCGTGGAACAGACAAGTTCAGCATATTTTAGCATCAGCCAGTCCCAGTGGCCGGGCCACTGTGTGGGATCTTAGGAAAAATGAACCTATCATCAAAGTCAGTGACCATAGTAACAGGGTGAGTACGTGATTGACTTGTCATATACAGAGCCACGTTGTGTTCCTGCTGCAGCTATTTCTATATTGTCAGCGTTGACAGCACATCAGACTTTGTGATGTCAGTTGCTGTCTATTCATGGACCAATCATGTTGGATCGAGGTTTTTCCTTGGGGAAGATAATAAAATTTCTGATAAACCATGTTGGATACTGTTAATGATGAAGAGTGAGATAGTTAATTAAATACCTTATTCCATGGTATACTGGTTGTTCTTACTTGACTAGCTTTTTCTTTTTCTTTCTTTCTTTTTTTTTTTTTAAGATTTTATTTATTTATTTGACAGAGATCACAAGTAGGCAGAGAGGCAGGCAGAGAGAGAGGGGGAAGCAGGCTCCCTGCCGAGCAGAGAGCCCGATGTGGGGCTTGATCCTAGGACCCTGGGATCATGACCTGAGCCGAAGGCAGAGGCTTTAACCCGCTGAGCCACCCAGGTGCCCCTTGACTAGCTGTTTCAAAGCATTATAGCAACTTTTTATCTTTAGCTTTCTCTAGAATATATGAATTTTTCTAGCTAGTAATTATATGACTGTGAACTTGTGGTTTCCAGACTCCTGGCTTCACCTTTTCTGATTAGGCGCTACTTAAGTGAGCTAATATCTCCCATTTGCCCGGTAGATGTAGCTGTACAACACATTAAATTTTTGACCTTACAGATTACTTAATACTATGTCATAATGTGCTATTAAATAATTTAGACATAGTTAAATGGCTTTATCTTGTTAGTTTGTTTTTCATTACATTGTTTAGTTCGACATTTTAAAAACAAGTTTGCCTAAATCAGAGAATACATACATAACCTAACAATAACCAAGGTGGGGGGGGACAATAACCACAGAAAACTGTTTCGAAAAATATTTCTTCAGGATACTGTTTTTCAATGAATTAGGAATTTTATTATTTCTTTTTTAATATTTTATTTATTTGACAGAGAGAGAGAGAGAGAGAGATCACAAGCAGGCAGAGAGAGAGGGGAGGAAGCAGTCTCCCTGCTGAGCAGAGAGCCCGATGCGGGGCTCGATCCCAGGACCCTGGGATCATGACCCGAGCCGAAGGCAGAGGCTTTAACCCACTGAGCCACCCAGGCGCCCCTGAATTAGGAATTTTAAAACAAATTTTAATTGAATAAACTATACAATAAGCATTTCCATTATCTTTTGGAACATTTAGTAGGATCTGAATGTCCAGGTAATTCTTAGTAATACTGTTAATTTATTCCATGTAAAAATTTAAATGGTAGCTGTTGCGTTAGATATTCTGTCTTGATTTTTTTGACAAAATAGAGGAAAGGTATGAAATTTTTTTTGTTATAATCTTTTTTTTAAAAAAACTTATTTATTTATTTGAGAGAGATACAGCACGCTCCATGGGGGAGGGGCAGAGGAGGAGAGACCGGAGAAAAGCAGACACTCCACTGAGTCTGGAGTCCCATGTAGGGTCAGTCCTGGTACCCTGAGATCATGACCTGAGCTGAAACCAAGAGTCAGACTTCTAACTGACTGAGCCACCCATGCACTGTTACTATAATCTTACCTGTTTTCATTTTTCTCAAAAGTATTAAATTGTACTTAAATTTATATAAAACTTTCCCCCCAGTTACAGTATTAACCATTAAACTCATTTTTGGTATAGAATTATTCTGGTCCAGAATGGTGCTGTGTATCGAATAACTGGATGAACTGAAAACATTAAATTTTTTTTACTTTTGGGGCGCCTGGGTGGCTCAGTGGGTTAAAGCCTCTGCCTTTGCCTCAGGTCATGATCCCAGGGTCCTGGGATAGAGCCCCACATCGGGCTCCACATCCGCGGGAAGCCTGCTTCCCCATCTCCCTCTGCCTGCCTCTCTGCCTGCTTGTGATCTCTCTCTCTGTCAAATAAATAAATAAAATCCTTAAATTTTTTTTTTTTTTTTTTTTTACTTTTAAGAGTACTGTTTAAGGCAGTTGAATAAAATTTCATAGTTTTAAAGAGATAGCATAGCTTGAAGGTTGCAAATGCGGGCTCTGGAGGTAGCTGTCCAGATTCAAAATTTAATAGTTTTAGGTTTTGTTTTTTCTTGTTGTTTTTTAAAAAACTAAGCCTGACCTGGTGTTTTCTACTATTTGTTTCAACAAAGGCATGTTCCTCAAGCTCATTTTGGCTCTTCATAAAGTAATAGGATTGATACATTGTGAGCCTTCACTCTCCACAGATGCATTGCTCTGGGTTGGCGTGGCATCCAGATGTTGCGACTCAGATGGTCCTTGCCTCTGAGGATGATAGATTACCGGTGGTCCAGATGTGGGATCTTCGCTTTGCTTCCTCTCCACTCCGTGTCTTGGAAAACCATGCGAGGTATCATGCTGTTCTTCTAAGGAACTTGATTCTTTTATTTTTAAAAATACATTTACTTATTATTTTTGAATTATCAGATAATTGTTTTTAAATTAAGGAATCTATTTTGTCTCTGTCTTGTAAAATTCAGTATAAATTATATGTATTTGAAGCAATAGTCATCAGATTTTCTGTTCTCAAAAATGGTAGCCAATTCATATCATAGTCATAAAAAATGTGATAAAGGGTTTTCCACTCCTTTTTTCAGTTATAATGAATAGATTAAAATCCCAGTATACCACAACATTTTAGGACAACTCTCTTGACATTATCCAGTTTGATCTTTATTAGCATCATAATACTGATAGTCTTCCATAACATTGAAGGACACGCAACAGTTTGAAAGTTTGTTTTATTTCTAAGCTTCTATTTTAATTTAAAAGTATTTTTGAGAAATTTGGGTTATTCTGCTGTTAATTTAATTTTATTTATTTTCTATTTTTTATCATTTTTTTAAAGATTTATTTATTTATTTTTAAGAAAGAACGAGAGCCTGAGAGCAAGAGTGGGAGGGGCAGAGGGAGAGAGAACCTCAAGGAGAGAGCAGAGAGCCCAGCTTGGGGCTTGATCTCACAATCCTGAGATCACAGCCTGAGCTGAAATCAAAAGTCGAACCCTTAACCAACTGTGCCATGCTGGTGCCCCTGCTTTTAATTATAATAAATGTGCGGATTCTCTAAAAAGATATGAGTGGGGTGCCTGGTTGGCTCAGTTGATAGAGCGTGCAACTCTGGTCTCTGGGGTTATGAGTTCAAGCCCCACGTTGGATGTAGAAATTACTTTTTTTTTTTTTAATGGTTAAAAAAATTAAAATTAAAAAAATTAAAAGATTTGCAAATTTTCTCATGTTAGGTTTGGTAACATTAAATTTAATTGTAAATTAGCATGCTTCCTAACATTGATATTCAGGTACCCAGGGAATTTATATGTATTTGTTTAACAGTTTTAAACAAGAAACAAATCCCTTTTAATGTTATAATATTTTCTGAGTACTTTTGGACTTTCTTTCTTGTTTAAGGATATATAGACTAAAGCTTTAAATCCTATTTTCCCACTGGGTAGTGGATTTGCACACTAAGAGGCCTTAAAGTTTTTGACCTCTCCTTAGCTTTATGTAAAGGAGAAAAGAGTCCAGTAAAATGCAGTTCTGTTTAGATGTTATTGCTTCAGTCAGCGTTTTAGTGAAGAAGGGATGATTGGGATAAGTTTTAATATTTTTCCCATGTTAGATAAGGTTTTGTTCATTCATTCAACATGTACTTCTTGAACATGTGCTCTGAGCCAAGCACTGTACTACGATTCAGTGATATAACAGATAAAAATCCCTACCCTCGGAAGGTTTACGTAATAGTGGGAGGACATTGACATTTGTATAATATATGAAGTGTACAAGCACTGTAAATATTAAGTCAGTTAATCCTCATAACAAGTCGATGGTACAGATGCCATTAGCCCATTTTACGAATTGGAAATTGAAGCTCA
Organism: Enhydra lutris kenyoni; assembly: GCF_002288905.1. NCBI lineage: Eukaryota > Metazoa > Chordata > Mammalia > Carnivora > Mustelidae > Enhydra > Enhydra lutris. Next base: position 581,326 of record NW_019154105.1, read on the forward strand.
GTAAGGTAAACTTGGCCTAGATCACATAACCAGTCAAAGTGCTGACTTCTGATGCAAACATTCTGATCCTGGAATCTGTGCTCCTTTTTTTTTTTTTTTTTTTTAGATTTTATTTATTTATTTGACAGAGAGAGACACATCGAGAGAGGGAACACAAGCAGGGAAAGTGGAAGAGGGAGAAGGAGACTCCCTGCTGAGCAGGGAGCCCGATGTGGGGCTTGATCCCAGGACCCTGGGATCATGACCTGAGCCGAAGGCAGACGCTTAACACCTGAACCACCCAGGCGCCCCTAGAATCTGTGCTCTTGACACTATATCTGCTGCCAGTTTTAGGTGTGATCATAATTGAGCAAGACAGAAGACCACACGGAGCTGCAGGAGCAGATCAACTCTGATTTCTCAGTTTTCTCCTTCTAATAATACATGCAGGAGGTGGCTTAGATGAGATTTAAGGTCCTTTTCTGCTCTATAATTCTGTGATTTTTTTTTTCTTTAATACTTGTAAGAACATAATGTTATTTTTTTTTTTTTAAAGAATTTATTTTATTTATTTGACAGACAGAGATCACAAGTAGGCAGAGAGGCAGGGGGGTTTGGGGGGGCGGGGAGCAGGCTCCCTGCTGAGCAGAGAGCCCGATGTGGGGCTCGATCCCAGGACCCTGAGATCATGACCTGAGCCGAAGGCAGAGGCTTATCCACTGAGCCACCCAGGCGCCCCCATAAATGTTCTTTAAAATGTGATATTAAATATGTATGAATTTCTTTAAAAGGCATTCTTGACACGCTTGAAATTCTTGACATGCATGATTGGATTCTAAAGGGGGAACAGTTAGAAAGTATATTATTGATGCAGTTGAAAATCTGGATATGGACTATATATTTTAAAATACTGCATATAAATAAGAAATATTTTCAGTATGTAATTGTATTATGGTTATGCAGAAGAATGATTTTATCCTCAGAGGTAAGTGTGGGGGTGACGTGTCATAGTATCTGTAATTAACTCTCAAATGGTCAGTGTATGTATGGAGAGAGAGAGAAAGCCAATGTGGCCAAACCAGTGAGTCAAAGTGAGGAGTATAAGGCCGTACATCGTACTGTCCTTATAATTTTCAGAAAGATTTTAATTTTTTAAAAATAAAAGATTAGAGGGGCGCCTGGGTGGCTCAGTTGTTGAACATCTGCCTTCGGCTCAGGCATGATCCCAGGCTGCCTGCTCTACCTTTCCCTCTCCCTCTCCTACTCCCCTGCTTGTGTTCCCTCTCTCACTGTCTCTCTCTCTCTCTGTCAAATAAACAAAATCTTTAAAAAAATAAAATAAAATAAAATATTAGAAACAAAAGGCAGTCTTAAACAATTTGGGTTCTCATCCTATGCGGTGTTTTCCTGATTCTGAGAAGATACTGAATATCTTCTTGGTGATCAAAGAGTGTACACATTCCTAAGTTGCTTTCCATAAAGATTATATGAAATTATACTTCTGTTAGCAGCATGCGTCTCCAGAACCTAGACAGGAGTCATTTGGAGACTTGGTTTTCTGAAGATTAAAAATCTCTTCACCTTGTGTTTTTTATAGGGGGATTTTGGCAATTGCTTGGAGCATGGCAGATCCGGAATTGCTGCTGAGCTGCGGAAAAGATGCTAAGATTCTCTGCTCCAACCCTAACACAGGAGAGGTGTGAGGAGGAACCATTTCTCAGACTATAGCTACTACAATACATCTTTTTAAGATTTTATTTATTTATTTGACCGAGAGAGACAGTGAGAGAGGGAGCACAAGCAGGGTGAGTGGGAATGGGATAAGCAGGCTTCCTACTGAGCTGGGAGCCCAGTGCGAGGCTCCCTCCCAGGACCCCGTGATCATGACCTGAGCCAAAGGCAGCCGCTCAATGACTGAGCCCCCCAGGCACCCCACTATCATATATGTTATTGGTAGCTGAATAAGAAATTTTCCATATGGATTCTTTAGTGCATTAGTATAATTAAGGACATGGAGATAGAGATATGTGCGAAATGTTAATCTAGGAGAGATTTTATCAGGAATATTATTTAACCCTCACCTGTTTCATCCAAGAAAGTCAGCCATTGAAATAGTATATTCGAAATTAGTAATCATTCCCTACCCCCCATTTCTGATAAAAGGTGTTGACCCACACTCAGAAATACTTGGTTTGATTTATTTAATGTGTGATCTCTGGAAATCAGTGTTTTTAAAGCAGGAGTGTTCAAGGTTTGGGTCTTTTTCCTACCTTACCATTCCTGAAGAGCCTCTCTGATTTTTGGAAATCAGTAGTTGTATATTTTTAATTTCTCTTCTGAACTATACAGCAGGAATATACTTTATAATATTTGTCATATGTTCTATACATAGAAATTTAGATGTGGGAAATTTACTTCTTTTCAATATAAATGTTATATAAATATAACTTAATTGCTTTTAATTACTTTAGATTAAATTAATGGGCAAAAAAATCTCTAAGTATTTTAAAAATTATTTTTCTCAGTTGAATGAATGGTTTCCATCTTTTTAGTATTGGGCAAGAGACCATAGATTTTTGTTTTTTAGGTTTTATTTTTTACTTCACTGTTTTAGAATTTTATGTATTAGGGAGCGCTCACACACCAGTATGGGGGAGGGGCAGAAGGAGAGGGAGAAGCAGGCACCCCTCTTTGATAGGTTTTAATCTATAGAAACAAGCACTTTTGTTATTTGATTTGTGGTTTTAAGTTTTTTAAAGTTAGGGGAGATAGGAGAAAAAAAAGTAAGTTTTCCCTCATATGTTTGTGGACCAAATAATAAAATTTTGCATTTTATACTGTGCCTTTCCAAGTGAGTTCAAAAACATGGAAATTACTGTTCTAATTTTATCTGTTTTATGATTTGATAAAATGAATTTTGCTTATGATTAGTTGTGTGTGCTTGGACTTTGAAGCCATAAACTTTTAGTACATGCTGGAAATAAAAAGTTTATTAGATTTTTTTATTCAAGTGCAAATTAGGAATAGAGCAGTGATTTAAAGAACATGAATAATGAGTCTTATTGACCAATGTAAGCCTTAAAGATGAGTAAGCTAGGTACCTTTTTACTTAATTCTGTTTTCTTATAAAACAGAACATTTAAAATATCCCACAAAGTCAAAGTTAGTTTGACTTCTTAAAACCATAAAACCGGGGTGCCTGGGTGGCTCAGTCGGTTAAGCATCTGCCTTCAGCTCAGGTCATGATCCCAGGATCCTGAAATCTAGCTCCTAGTCTGGCAGGCTCCTTGCTCAGCAGGGAGTCTGCTTCCCCCTCTCCCTCTGCCCTTCCCCTTGCTCATGCTTGTGCCCTTTTTCTCTCTCAAATAAATAAAGTCATTAAAAACAGACATAAAACCTATCCTCCTGTGAGCATCAGTTACCATCACACTGAGTTAGCAATAATTATACATTGTAAAGGTTTTATATCAACCACTTGTTTACAGTTTTTCTATATTTTTCTCCTTCTAAACTGTTTATGCTGAACCTGTTTCCATTCTGCAGTAAGATAAATGATGTATACATGGTTTTGCTTGACTAAAAACCAAATTTCTCAGTGAATTCTTCCTTCTTGAGGTTATTTTTTAACTGTGGTTTTCAGATAGCCTAAATATGATTGTCTGGATCTTGGCAAGCAGAAGGAGTTGGGCAGGAAACTGTTCTCTCTTAGAGTTTTTAACAAGCTGACTCTGGTTTGTTCTGGTCGTTCCGATGCATCTGCTACTACCACCTCAATGAAAACAGAAAAACCTTAGTTTTTAATATGTACTTATTCTAAATCTGGTCACAAGTTTGAAGAAGCATTCATTTTTATCGTAACAGCTTACCGTAGCGGACTCCTTTTGTACTTTAAATGAATTTTTACGATTGTTTTTCCTGGTTCAACAAACTTTCTAAAAGGAAGTGTTTCGTTAAGCTGCGCACGTGGATCATACTCATTCTGGTGTTTTGGGTGTCAAGTGGTTATACTGTTTTCTGACCTTTGTTGTCATTGCTTAGGTGTTGTATGAACTTCCCACCAACACACAGTGGTGCTTTGACATTCAGTGGTGTCCCAGAAACCCTGCTGTCTTATCAGCGGCTTCCTTTGATGGGCGGATCAGCGTGTATTCCATCATGGGTGGGAGTGCAGATGGCTTAAGGCAGAAACAAGTCGACAAGGTAATACGAAGTGTTAAGATTTTCAATTATAACACTTGAAAAATACCATCTTATTGTTTAATTGTTTTGTAGATGACTTTACTAATCAGGGCTACTGACTAATTGGATGCTCGTGATAAAAATATTTCATGGGTATGACTTGAAAACATGTAACAATCTCGTATAAGTTACAAATTCTCATGTAATTATATTTTTTAGCTTTCATCGTCCTTTGGGAATCTTGATCCCTTTGGCACAGGACAGCCCCTTCCTCCATTACAAATTCCTCAGCAGACGGCTCAGCGTAACATAGTGTTGCCTCTGAAGAAGCCACCCAAGTGGACCCGAAGGCCTGTTGGAGCTTCCTTTTCCGTAAGTGCGTTCGTTTCTGCGGTCGGTCAGCGTGGAGGACTTCTCTTGGTAAAGTGCTCTTAGAGGGTCATTCAGGTGGAAGAAGATTGAGATGTGCTTGTAAGTTTTTCTCACTCAAAATGGCTTCTCAGAAAAAATGGGAACTTTTTTTTTTTTCTTTTTACTTTAAATTGTGGTAAGATATAGATGACATAAAATTTGCCATGTTAACCATTTAGAAATACACAGTTCAGTGGCATTAAGTACATTTACGTTCTCGTGCAACTTTTATGCTGTCCATCCCCTTATTAAGCTTCAATCTTTTTTTTCTTTTTTTCTTTGGTGGAGGATATATCTGTGTATTCTTCCTTCCTTTATTCCTTCCTTCTAATTTTTTTTTTAATTGCCAATTTCTTTTCTTTTTTATAGTAAAAAAACATGTATCATAGAATTTGCCATTTTAGAGGCGCCTGGGTGGCTCAGTCGTTAAGCGTCTTCCTTCAGCTTAGGTCATCATCCCAGGGTCCTGGGATCCAGTCCCACATGGGGCTCCCTGCTCAGCAGGAAGCCTGCTTCTCCTACTCCCCCGCTTCTGTTTCTTCTCTCAATGTCTGTCTGTCTCTCTCTCTGTCAAATAAATAAATAAAATCTTAAAAAATGGGGTGTCTGGGTGGCTCAGTGGGTTAAGCCTCTGCCTTCGGCTCAGGTCATGATCTCAGGGTCCTGGGATTGAGCCCCGCATCAGGCTTTCTGCTCAGCGGGGAGCCTGCTTCCCACCGCCCCCTCGACCTGACTACTTGTGATCTCTTTCTGTCAAGTAAATAAATAAAATCTTTTTAAAAAAAAACTTGCCATTTTAACCCTTTTTAAGTGTGCAGTAAAGTATGTTAACTGCATACATTTATTATGCAACAGATCTCCAGAACTTTTTTATCTTGCAAAACTGAAACTCTTTGCCAATTAAACGACAACTGCTCTTTTTCCCTTCTCTAGCCCCTGGTAATCACATTCTACTTTCTGTTTCTGAGTTTAACAACTTTAGATACCTCATATAAATGGAATCCTGTAATAACTGTCTTTTTGTGATTGTTTTGTCTCACATAGCATAAGGTCCTCAAGGGTCATCCATGTTGCTGTGTAGTTCTAAAAGGCTGAGTAATAGTCTACATTTTCTTTATGCATTAATCCATCAATGGACATGAAGGTTGCTTCCCCTTCTCGCTAGTGTGAATAATGCTGCGGAGAACATTTGTGCAGTTATGTCTTTGAGACCCTGTTTTCGATTCTTTCGGATATATACACAGAAGTGGGATTACTGGATCTTATGGTAATTCTGTTTTTAATTTTTGGGGGAACCTCCAAACAGTTTCCCATTTTACTGCACCATTTTATACTCCCATCAGCAATGCGCACGGGCTCTAATTTCTCTACATCCTCAGTAACACGTGTTATTTCCTGTTTGTTTAGATAACAGTCATCCTAATGGATATGAAATGATACCTCATTGTGGTTTGATTTGCATTTTCCTGATAAGTAGTGATGTGGAGCGTCTCTTCCTGTATCCGTTGGCCATTTGTATGTCATCTTTGGAGAAATGTCTGTTCAAGTCTTTTGCCCATTTTTTTTTAATCAGGTTGTTTGGGAATTTTGTTATTGAGGTGTAGGAGTTTGTTATATATTCTGAATGTTAACTCTTGACCAGATAAATGATTTGCAAATATTTTTCTCCCATTCTGTATCTTTTTTACTCCGCTGTTTGTTTCCTTTGCTGCACAGAAGCCTCATTGGTCGATTTTTGCTTTTGTTGCCTGCACTTTTGGTGTGACGTCCGTATCATTGCCATATTAATATCCTCGAACTTCTGCTTAGAAAACCCTGGCTGTCCTTACAGACCAGAAAGAAGAGATAAAGGCCTTTCCTAAATATTCTTACTACGCTACTGTTTTTAAGTCTGGCCTAGAACAGTCTGTTGTCCAGTGTTGGGTCACATTCTTCATTCAACCTAGAGGTACAAGAAAACTTCATTTGTGCTAATATTAGTATCTAAAGGGTATTTTTTAATAGCTAAAATGTATTTACTTACTGTATTTATTAGTGTGCCAGCCACTGTTCTAAGCATTTTACATATAGTGTAACTCATTAAATTCTCACAACTGCCTATAAAATAGCTACTACTGTTACCCCATGTTGTAATAGAAAGGCACAGAGGAATTAATAACCTGGCTAATCTTACAGTTACGAAGATTTGAGCGCTTCTCTTGCCAGTCTAATCAGATGCCTATTGTACATAACGATGAGAGTGAGTCCCTTGGTAATAAAGCCTAAAACAAAGGTACTAAACTTACATTATTTGGGGCATCTGGCTGGCTCAGTCAGTAGAGCGTGCAACTCTTGATATTAAGGTCATGAGTTCAAGCCCCACGTTGGGGGGTAGATTTAAGTAGATTACTTAAAAAGATAAAAAATTTTAAAAGCTTATATTATTCATTTTCCCAGTCATCATAACAGAATTTATACACATCGTAGAATTATGTATATTTAAACCTTTTTCAAAACTGAATGAATGATGTCCTCTGCAATTACTGTTGAGTGCTTGCTATCATTCTTCTATTAATCAGGCTCTGAAGTTCTCTTTCGACTTCTTCTGTTCATTCCTCAGGTCCAGACACTGCTCTCCTTATAAATCTCTTGGGTTTAATTCTTCCTATTACTTGGCTGTTACTCTGCCTAATTCTTCGTCTTCTTACACTGAACTGTTACGTTATTGTAACTTGTCTGTTCCCCTCCAATCTATACTACATCTGTCTAGAGTGATCTTCCTAAAATAGACCTTTGATTATGTCACTCATAAATCCATTCTTTGGATTTAATTAATTAATCTTCTCATCCTTCTTGTTTACTTTTCTCTACTCTGTGTACTCCTGCTTTGGAATCTTTTCTTTTGTTTGTGACTTTCCATTTGTTTTTTACTGAATACTAACCATTCATCCAGTTAGTTCCTTCCTTCCCTAAGTAACTAAAACAATTATTATTAAAAAACTGTGTGTAGGGGCGCCTGGGTGGCTCAGGGGGTTAAGCCTCTGCCTTCGGCTCAGGTCCTGATCTCAGGGTCCTAGGATCGACCCCCGCATCAGTCTCTCTGCTCAGCGGGGAGCCTGCTTCCCCCTTTCTCTCTGCCTACTTGTGATCTCTCTCTCTCTCTCTCTCTCTGTGTCAAATAAATAAAGTCTTTAAAAAAAAAGTTATAAAACTGTTGAACAAGGTTTAAAAGAAAACCAAAAGGTACAGAAAAGATGCCCCAATATAAGCTTCTTGAGGACAGACTGTCTGTTTCTCAGGTACGTTCCAGTGCCTGAACTGGTCCCTGACAGGAGATGTTCCCTTTGTATTTAAATGTCTTATGAGTGAGAAGTGACCGTCTTTCCGTCCCCATTCACCCTTCTCCTCTGGCCGGTACTGGAGTATTATAAAGCTGTAAATAACACTCTTCTCTCTTACCCCTACGTGTTTAGAACCACGTGAGAGACGGAGATCCAGAACAGCAGTTCTAGTGCGGCCGTAGGCGGGCGCGGAGGCTCTAGCTCAGACGCGCAGCTGCAGCGGCCTCGTCACAAGCTAGAACGTAGCCTCTGGAGAGCTGGGCCTTCTGTTTGCCGCTCTGTCCCCAGGGTCAGATTTCGTAAGCGTGTTTGTAGCTTCACCCCTGTATTAGGCGGCCTTACTAACCTAGTTACGGGCAAATCCGGTACCCTCGGCCTTCCCTTGAAGGTGCAGGCAGCCGATCCACGGGGACTGTTGTCTAGGCGGGGAGGCAGCTGTAAAAGGAAGTGCCAAGGGGCTGGTGTGAGTAAGCCTGCTGCGTCTCTTCCCCAAAGGATGCCAGGCAGTCCTCCCCCAGGACAGCGTGAAGGACAGAGAAAGGCTGGCGGGTTTCCTCCTCTGCTAGTTCCTCTTACAGAGTGCAAGGAAAATGCCCTCTGTGGACGCGAGCGGTAGAATGTCAGAGGCCCCTCCAGTGTCTTTCGGTTACCAGTGAAGTTTTAGAAGTTTGTGTTGTCTTTAGGATTATCTTTATGAATGTAAATAATTTCCCTGAACATCTGTGTCTCGATTTATCAACTTCATGTAGTACGAATTGAAACTCTTCTGTGCAGTAATGAATTAGTGCACTTATAGACTTCCTTCCAGTTTTTCCAATTTTTTCCCTTTCCAAATTTTTTACTTTTGCCAATTTTTGCAAATCACGTTGTTTTTATATTGTTAAGACTTTAAAAATTTTTTTATTGTGTTCAGTACCAATATTTAAGTTTTGTTTTGGTCAATTTGAAAAAATGATGACTAACAAGCAGCACTTAACATTATTTTTTTAATGCTCCTTTCTTTTTTCCTTTTTATATGTTTTTCGGTGTAAATTCAGTTAATTGACATGGCATTCACATTATTGTGATTATGTAATGGTGTAATATTATTACCTAGAACCAAGTATGTGAACCAAGCCTCTTGTGAAATCCTCCTGTGAAACCCAGTTTTGGTTTTGCTTCTGGGGGGGTTGCATTTTCACCAACTTCCCTAAAACGTGGGGAAACTCAGCAGTTTTGCCCTTCTGTGAAGTCTGTATCATGTGTGGTATTATCTGCTGCTCCTTTAGAGCTTACAAGTGCCTGTTGTATCCAGTTTTATTCTCATGTTAAATTCCTTAAGGAGAGTGCTTAATGCTTTGTTGGTCTTTCAGTTTACGAAAAACAATAATCCTTGTACCAAAATGACTGAGTATAAAGAACCAGATTTGGTCCTGTGTTTCCTCCTTTACTTGTATTTATTGGTATGAAGATACTATTCAGATAGTAACTGTTTACTTGCTATGTGCAAGGCAGGTATTGGGTACAAGAATGAAGTAGACACAGAACCACCATCCCTGTGAGTATAGGGGAGGCAGAACTTTGCACCTGCCCTCCTAGAGTTTTCCCCTGGACCTGAGAATTAAATTGATCAAGACAGATTAACAGGGGAAGAGCATACAGACTTTCTGCACACCTGGGATCCCGTGGGAAATGAAAACACAAGTGGCAAAATCTAAGTGCTTATGTACTAGGTTGGACAAAGAATGGCCGTTGTGGAAAAGTAACTCAAATATTTAGAGAGACTAACGGGAGGCAATGTTATTTAACAACGTCTGTTTGTGCAGGTTTCTTTCCCCCTCTGGTGATACGAATGTTTCTTCCCCCCTGGTATAGAGAGGGTAGCTGTCACATGGGAGTTTTATCTCCAGCTTTTGGGAAGAAAAGAGGAGGTCAGGATGCCCTTCTTCCCTGCTGTTTTCCAGGTAGTCCTTGGCTAGTCCTCATGCCAGAGGCATATTTTGGAGGGGCATATCCTGCCTCCCTTTAAAGCTTGGAGCCGAGAACAGAGGGTGAGGCAAATACATATAAGCTCGTAGTTGAATCGGAAGAGATCTCTAATAGGGGCGCCTGGGTGGCTCAGTGGGTTGGGCCTCTGCCTTCAGCTCAGGTCGTGATCTCAGGGTCCTGGGATTGAGCCCCGAGTAGGGCTCTCTGCTCAGCGGGGAGCCTGATTCCTCCCCCCACCCCCGCCTGTCTCTCTGCCTACTTGTGATCTCTCTGTCAAATAATAAAATCTTCAAAAAAAAAAAAAGAAAGAAAGAAAGAAAGAGATCTGCAATATATTGATAGCAGCTGAGGTGGAGGAGGTGGCATTTCCCCGGGCCTTGATGAGAAAGGAAGTTGAGGATGTGCACGTTAGTAAAAACAAACAGGTGAGAAACTGTGAGGCACAGTAAATAGAACGTTTTCTCTAGAAGGCAGGTGGTGTGGAGAAGAACAGTGATTGGAGGCTGGGGTCAGATCGTGGAGTGCAAGAGACTGTATCAGCTGCTTCTTTCCAGAGTGAGAGCTATTTAGGCCGAAGTTCTTTTCCATTAGCAAGTTTTTCGGTAAGCACGCTTGTTGGCCGTCTCCTTGTGGTCCAGACTGACTTTGTTCATTGTTCCGTTTCCAGTTCGGAGGCAAACTGGTTACCTTTGAGAACGGCAGAGTGCAGGCCCAGCAGGGAGCTGAGCAGCACCACCAGGTGTTCGTCAGTCAGGTCGTCACAGAAGAGGAGTTCCTCAGCCGGTCGGACCAGCTGCAGCAGGTCGTGCAGTCGCAAGGATTTGTCGGTTACTGTCAGAAGAAAATCGAGGCTTCTCAGACTGAGTTTGAAAAAAATGTGTGGTCCTTTTTGAAGGTAAAGTTGAGATTAAAACAGTTTCATTATCTGCAAATTTAACTCTTCCCAATTATATTCTCATTCTGTTCTTAATTAAAGAAATTATTGCAGGCTTGTGATTTCAGGAGCTTTGTGATTTGAGATTAAAGAAACCTTATGAAGAGCACGTGACCATATTTTTATGTCAAAAGCTCTTCCCTCTCTGCTTTGAAGAGCCTAGTATGAAGTACTTTTTTAAGAAGTAAAAAACGACATGATAGTTATATTTAAGTGGGAGATATTTAACATTCCGCAGACCTATCTTAAAGCTCTAACACAGAGCTTAGTTTAATGAAAACGATATTTAATTTCTTTAGTAGATCCAGTTATGGAAAATGGGAAAAGAGGGAAAAGCGTAGGGGAGAGAGGTTGGAGGCATTTCTCACTCCTTTTACCGAGTTGCATTTATGACAAGAGGAAATAGAGTTTCTGGTTGGTCATTTTGCCTCCACTGGAGTGTCTGTTTCTTGATACTAAATTTTCCAAAGAGATCTTAAATGCAGTAAGGTTAAATTCTGAAATTTCAGAATTTTATATTTTGTAATCATTAATTTTGGGAAGGAGTTTTAGGACATTGAGTGTTCGTGGAGCATTGCGTTTTGCACGCCTGTAACCATCGGACGTGAGTTCGCTTGTATTTACAGAAATTAGAATTTAAGGGTAAGCTTTGGGGCGCCTGACTGGCTTATTCAGTAGAGCATTCAACTCTTGATCTCAGGGTCGTGAGTTCAAACCCCTCAGTAGGCATGGAGCTTCCTTAAAAAGTAAAATAAAAGTAAGCTTTATTCGACAAGGGTAATTAATAACTAGTATACTACTATTAAAGAAAACTATATGGGGGAATCTTTCTTACAGTGAGCCTTCTACATAGTAGATATAGAAAGCTTTAGTTGGTAACAATAGACTTTAGTAGACTTTATTTTTTATAATTTCTAATAATTCCACTTGCAATTTGATCGGGTAATTAAAAATCTAAAGACATGTCTTTATTTCAAGATTATGTCTTCTTTAAAGGTGAACTTTGAGGATGATTCTCGGGGAAAATACCTTGAACTTCTAGGATACAGAAAAGAAGACCTAGGAAAGAAGGTAAATTTCTGGGGAAGTTAAAAGGCTGTGCTTAGGCAAGTAAAATATTTATGTAGCCTAAATGTTCTTTTTATAAACTTCTATACAGGTAATCTCAAGTCATTCAATAAATATTTAATAAGAATTTGTTTGGTTGCCAGAGTTCCAAGTACATATCATTATATTCCACCTTGTACCTCGATTTAAAAGCTGTTGGAACCGCCTGGACTCCGGATTCGATTTAAAGAGCTGTGTCGTATTAGGTAGAATTGGGCCTTGAAAGAGAAGAGGCTGTCAACTTCGAACACTGGACATAACACTGAGATTTTAAGAGGGTGCACAGCCAATGGCCCTGGGGGAGAAGAGAACAAGGGAGCTGTTAGAGACCACCTGGTGTTCACTGCAGCTTCCGCGGTGAAGAGTCGAGTCCTGGTCCAGATGAGCCCAGTTTTTGGCTCTCGCCATTCTTGCCTTTAGTCTGCAACCCAGACTCTATGCGGTTTGTCCAGCCGACAGATAGCCAGTAAATATTTTGGAACAAGGGTGAATTACTGTACTGAACCTGAATAAGCAAAAGTCCAACTGAGTCACTTAACATTTTAACTTAGAAAAAGATTCCCTTTTAAAAAGAGAGAAAGTCGTCCTCCCGTTGCACAGCTGTATTCTCCCGGAGAAGCATCGTTACTCCTTCCACGGTACTGACGGGAGCAGCCCGAAAGCACTCTGCCTCTGGAAACCTTGAAGGAAGTGTTTTAGATTCTTTGCGTAATTTGTCTTAGCCCTTTGTTGTTCTTGGAAAGCGACTTGAGTTTTCTGTAGCGTCTCAGGTGGCTGCGTGCGGGGTGGGGCGCGGCTGCTTTGTCCTCGGAGCTGAAGGTGGCACCGCACAGCCCCGCGGCTTATTGGCAGTGTCTTGCTCATGCCTTTCGATTTTGTTGTATTTAACTTTATTATTAGTCTGAACTTCTTGGTGCTTTAACTTTTACAAGTTTGTAAGAGGTCGGTGTGAAAGTTTTACTAAATGCCTAATAGCAAAAATGAGGAAATAGAATCTGATTGTCAGAAAACTTCTAATAGCAGTTCTTTCCGTAGTGAGTACTTGAAGGAAGTTTTTAAAATTAATTATAGTTATTTAAAAGAAAGTAGAAGAAAATGTGCTTGTTTTGAGGTTAGGTTTGGGTTGAATAGCAGATTCTATTCTTTCCGTAAACACACCACCCCAATCTGAACTTTGGCGGATTTTTGCCGGTGAAGATGGAGAAGGAGGTGACCATTTGCTCTGTGCCTTAAGCAGAATTCCGTGTAGTAGGCGAGTTGTTGTTTTCATTTCAGATCACTTTGGCCTTGAGCAACGTGGACGGACCAAATGCGGTAAGAAGGCCTTTAAAAATAGCTACTTCCAAAAATTTGTCTGAGGTCATAACACAGAAGGAAATGTAATTTCAGATATGTGCCTGTTTTATTGCTTTACAGTGTAAAAAAAATGCTGATTGTAGGTATTTTAATAAGTGAATTCTCATTTTAAAATAATGTAAGTTTAGCTGGTAGAGAGTATTCCTTTCTCTTGATGATACTTGAATTTTGCAAAAGAGGAAAAACAGTATCAGTGACTGCTCAGATATTTGAGATTAAGGTCTTGTTCCTGGGGGACATTTGATAGGGAAAAAGGAAAGGTCTTAGCAGTAACAGCTCTTTGCTTTTCCTCTAATAGTATTTCTTAAGTCAATATACCCAGTGTTGCTTCTTACGATGAAACTAGCGCTGAATGTTGTTGGTTGGGTCTTTTGTCTGTCTTAGTCACTAATATTCTTTTAATGCTACATTCTTCAACTTCCCTTGTAATTGTTTTGTGTACCAAAGGCTCTTAAAGACTCTGACCAAGTAGCACAGAGTGATGGGGAGGAGAGCCCTGCTGCCAGAGAGCAGCTCTTGGGAGAGGTACTGATTTCTTTCATTTCTCATTACGCTGGGATAATATGTGATGCTTGTTTATCTCACATTGAAATATGGAAAATTTGCTTAACTACTGTTCCAAAATGAATTTGGAATATATTGTTTTCTTAGAGATTTTTGGGGTAGGAGCCTATTTACTTGTTTGGGAGAAGGATTGTCTATGAAATCTTCAGTTCTTTCACCTAGCTTCTGGAGTATGTGATTTAAAATTAAGAGTTGACATGAGATTGACCTAATTTGGTCAAATGGATATCAGCGCGTCAGAATGAAAAATCTTGCTCAGAAATCCACGGTACATTGCATGGAAAGCTGATGCCTTTTCTTGACACCTCGTATTTACAGCCTGCTATCAGTGGCAGAGATTTCTAAATTAGTCTTGAACTTTGAATCCAGGTATAGAATTTTTCACTAAATAAACTCTCATGATTTACTGATTGTCATGAGAAATGTGTCACGAGTTGTAGTTGACAATTTTTATAACCAGTTAAAAAGAGTCCTTGAACACAGAGTTGTATCATTTTTTTTTTTCCTTTTGTTTTTCTGGGTTTTTTTTAACCATTACTAAATAATTTTGTACTTTCCTTGCTTTCTAATTATATTTCATCTTGGAAAATTAATTAACAAGTTCTTGTTTCTCATCTCATCTTTGACTTGTTCCTTCTTTCTGATACGGAGATAGCTTGACTATGGATGTTTCTTACAATCCTTAGCGAAGTTATAAGAATAATTGATCAGTAAATTTAGACTTTTACAAGATAATTATTAAAGAACACTTCCCATAGAAATAGATCTAATGTTTATTTAACCTGAGAATAAAGAATATGAGTAAAATCTTTATAAAAATTTGAACCAGTTGTGGTAATACCCATACAGAATTGTAGGATACATTCAAGGAATGTACTTTCATCTATGTACAATTAGACTAACTATGTATTAACAAGTAGAGGACCATTTGGAAATACACTTACAAATTAATAGCAAAATAATAGGTACTTAACAAAACGGTAGTCACCAGTGTGTACTTTCAGAGTATTTTAGAGTAAAATTCTGTTTACCTTGATGATGCTATTTGTTTATGAGACACAGTAGTTTATACATTGAAAATGCTCGGCATGTAATAAACCGTTTTCTCAGCGTTGTATTTCAGAAGTCCATGAATAAGGGTTTATTAATTGTTTCTTCAAAGACAAATTTTAAAAATTGTGGTTAATAAAAAAAAAAGAAAAGGTTTTTTTAGTAAGTTAGTGAATATAATCAGATCAGTGTCTGATTTATTTATTGTGAATTTAATGTGAATAACTTCAGCTCTAAAAATTTTTTTATTTAAGCTTTAAAATTCTAGAATGCTTCTCTTTAGGGAAAGAATTAAGGGTATGGTTATTCCCCTATAATAGTATTAGTTCATTAAACATTATTTACAGATGATGCTACGCTGTGCCCTGTACTAAAATTCCCCAATCCAAAAATGCCCCAGACTTCGAATACTAGGCACTTGCATTCAAATGTGTAGGTAACACGAGCAGAGAAGATCGGTATTTTATCTCGTGCCAGATAGCTATGTTTTTCTTAAAAATTTCTCTATAATCTCTGATACATTTTAAATTTTGTCTTCTTATGAATTTTTATACATAGAAAGCATTTAAACTATTTGCCAGCAATATGCCTTCCTTATGTTTCTTTTCTTCTAAAGAAAGAAAATATAGAATTTCTTTTTATTCAGTCTTACAGGTAGTCTCAGAAGTTTATAACAGAACTATGTATCTTTTTACCACACCAACCTGCTATTGCAGGTATGACTAATTTAAGAGAATACAAAATCTGCAATTGAATTTAAGTATATTCATACAGTCTTTTTTTTTTCCGTATAGTCTTTTATATAGCATTTGTACAAGGGCACCAGGTGTTTTTTTTTTCAAGACTGATTCGATTAAAATAAAAAGACCTTATAACTAACCTTAATGATTGGACAGAAATTTTGAGACACACAGGAAATTTTAGATGTATAGCAGCAGGGTTCATTTAAAGTCTAAATATGGTAAAATTAGAAACATGTATTCTGCATGTCTCTACCTATTCTTACTTGAAGTGTCTAGGAAAACAGCTTCTTCAGTAATTTCTGAGCTACCGGTAGTAGATACGTACCTTAAAGCTTTTTTTAAAACATTATTCCTGATGACCTTGTATTTTATTTATGATTGTATCGTGGGAGCTAATACTTAGGAAAGTCTTGGATCTGAGAACTTTTCTGGAGTAACTTGGCATGTCATCCAGTCAGTAGGTGAATAGTTATATATAAATCTTGTTTGGCCAGTAAATTATTCCACTTTCATTCTGGCTAAATTGTTGTCCTTTCCATCTCTTCAGTGCATTAAAGAGGGAAAACAAGAATCTGAATTTCTACCATCAGCAGGAGGAACATTTAACATCTCCATCAGTGGGGGTAAGTACTTGTTCCATTTTGGTTTTTAGCAATCTGAAAGCAAGTAATCCCTAAGTTAGGTTACAGATATTTTATCCCAAGTGGCAGAGGGTTGAAAAGAAGAACTCAGTTATTTAGTGTATGTAATCGGTCTCTTGGAGCTATGTTCTGACATCTATGTGATAAAAGAACTGTGTAACAGTCTCTATTATTCCCATGTAAACAGTCTGAAGAATGTGTTATTTTACCTGATTTTACTTACATGCATCTCAGTATATTTCCATAGACCTCAAAAACTTTTGTTAGAAATTAATCCACTGGTAATATTCAGAAATTAGCGTAGTTTTCTCCCTTTGTGTGTGCATGCCAAAACTGATATATGTAGGATTTTCTCTTGCAACAAAAACTTTATTTAACTTGGGTGTATTATTTCCTTATTGCAGATATTGATGGCCTAATTACTCAGGCTTTGCTGACGGGTAACTTTGAGAGCGCTGTTGACCTTTGTTTACATGACAACCGCATGGCCGATGCCATCATACTGGCTATAGCAGGTGGACAAGAACTCCTGGCTCAAACGCAGAAAAAATACTTCGCAAAATCCCAGAGCAAAATTACCAGGGTATGTTATTTTAAAAATAGATAAACTATAACACTTACCTAATTATAAAAGCAATACAGCCTTACTAAAGATAACTGAAATGCAGAAAACAGTGAAAACAGTCAAGAGCAAAAAAGACCCACTCATTGTTCCTTGCACCAGGAATAGTTATTGTTGACAGTTTGGCCCTGTTACTGTTTTTATTTTTTGTACTTTGTGTATGTAACTTTTTAAATGAAAAGTACTTTTCATTTTTTTATTGTGGAAAAGTTGGAATGTAGAAAATTTAAAGATAAAAATGTTAATTTTAAAATTCTGATTCTTCCATCAAATTGGTATATATCCTTTGAACCTCTTTCTATGTATTTGTAGAATTTTTAAAAACAGGATCAGGACCACATATGTGTGTATGTGTGTAGTTTTGCTTGTAGATATTGCCACTCACATTGTAAATGGTTTACCATTTCGTTAAAAATTCTTATAAAAAATTTTTATGGCTCTATAATGTTTTTTAATACGTATATATTATTTCTCTTTGTTTAGGCAGTTTCTCATAACAAAGATAAACGTCTTTGTTGTGCAAAGGGATTTTCTGTGATTTCTAATTGTTGAATGAGGCTATAAGTCCTAGGGAAGGAATTTTTGGTGCAGAGAGTCTGAATATTCTCAAGCCCCTGCTTAATGTTGCCAGATTTATTTCTGTGGAAGTCACCTGGTGTTCGGTTCCCGCCAGGATCGGTCGCTGCCGGCCTCCGCTGCCTTACCTCATGTCCCTCCCTGTTATCTTTCAGCCATACCGTCTGCCTTTCACTTCCTCGGACGCCCTATGTGCCCCTTTCTCCCTTGGGACTTTTTACCTTGTGTTCCCGTGCCCTGGAATGTCGGTTTTTTCTTTGCTTTTTTTTGTTTGTTTGCTATAAATTCTGGTAGTTAGTATACGATGCGATACCAGTCTCAGGGGACTTGGTGCTCCCACACAGCCCTGGTGCGCTTCATCATCCCCACCACCCATTTGCCCATTCCTCCCATCTGCCTGCCTTCTGGTAACCCGCAGTTTGTTCTCTATCATTTAGAGTCTCTTGGTTTGACACCCCCCATTTTTCTTCCCCTTTGCTTATTGGTTTTGTTTCTTAAATTTCACATATGAGTGAAATCCTGCGGTATTTGTCTTTCTCTGACTTATTCTGCACAACATAATACTCCTCAGCTCTGTCCCCATCAGTGCACCGGGCAAGATTTCATTCGTTTGAATGGCTGAGTTGTCTTCCGTTGTGTGTCTAGTCTACCTTTTCTTTATCCCACCACCGGTCGGTGGACAGTTGGGCTCTTTCCCTGATTTGCCTGTTGTGGATAATGCTGCTAAAATGTCAGGGTGCATTTCTCCTTTCAAATCAGAATTTTTGTATCTTTGGGTAAATACCCAGTAGTGCCATTGCTGGGTCGTAGGGTAGCCCTATTTTCACCTTTCTCAGGAACCTCCATGCTGGTATCCAGAGTAGCTGCACCAGCGGACATTCCCGCCCAGTGTGGAGGGTCCCCTTTCTCCGCATCCTCGCCAACACCTGTTGTTTGCTGTGTTGTTAATTTTAGCCCTTCTGACTGGTGTGAGGTGGGATCTCACTATGGTTTTGATTTGTGTTTCCCTGATGATGAGTGATGGGGAGCATCTTTTCATGTGTCTGTGGGCCATCTGGATGTCTTCTTTGGGAAAACGTCTGTTCATATCTTCTGCCCATTTTTTAATTGGATTATTTTGGGGGAGTTGGTGAGCTATATCAGTTCTTTATATATTTTGGGTACGAACCCTTTATCAGATATGTCATTTGCAAGTATCTTCTCCTATTCCATAGGTTGCCTTTCAGTTTTGTTGATTGTCCTTCGCTGTGCAGAAGGTTTTTATTTTGGTGGAGTCCCAATAGTTTATTTCTGCTTTTGTTTCTCTTGCCTCAGGAGACATATGTAGAAAGAAGTTGCTGCAGTCTATGTCAACAGGGTTACAGCTTGTGTTCTCCTTAGGATTTTTATGGTTTCCTGCCTTATATGTAGGTCTTTCATCCATTTTGAATTTATTTTTGTGTGTGGTATAAAAATGTGGCCCAGGTTCATTATTTTGCATTTTGCTGTCCAGTTTTCCCAACACCATTTGTGGAAGAGACTTTTTGTTTTTTGCCATTGGACATTCTTCCCTGCTTTGTTGAAGATTAGTTGACCATATAGTTATAGGTTCATTCCTGGGTTTTCTGTTCTATTGATCTGTATATCTTTTTATGCCAGTACCGTACGTCTTGATGACTATAGCTTTGTGATATACCTTGAAGTCTGGAATTGTGATACCTTCAGCTTTGCTTTTCTTTTCAAGACTGCTTTGGCTCTTTGGGGTCTTTTGTGGTTCCATACAAATTTTAGGATTATTGTCTAGCTCTGTGGAAGTGCTGTTGGTATTTTGATAAGGATTACATTAAATGTATGGATTGCTTTGGGTAGTGTAGACATTTTAACAATATTTGTTCTTCCAATCCATGAGAATGGTATATCTCTCCATTTCTTTGTGTCATCTTCAGTTTCTTTCATCAGTGTTTTATAGTTTTCAGAGTACAGGTCTTTTACCTCTATGGTTAGGTTTATTCCTATGTATTGTATTATTTTTGGTGTAGTTGTGAATGGTATTGATTCCTTAATTTCTCTTTCTAGTACCTCAGTATTGGTGTATCGAAGTACAACCGATTTCTGTACATTGATTTTGTATCCTGTGGTTTTACTAAATTCCTGTATCAATTCTAGCAGGTTTTTGGTGGAGTCTTTGTTTTTTGTTTTTTGTTTTAAGATTTTATTTGTTTATTTGACAGAGATCACAAGTAGGCAGAGAGAAGGTGGGAAGCAGGCTCCCCACTGAGCGGAGAGCCCGATGTGCGGCTCAATCCCAGGACCCTGGGATCATGACCCAAGCCGAAGGCAGAAGCTTTCGCTTTCCCACTGAGCTTTCCCACTGAGCCTCCTAGGCACCCCGTCTTTGGGTTTTCTGCATAGAGTATCATGTCATCTGCAAATAGTATAAATTTGATTTCTTCCTTGCCAGTTTGGATGACTTTTATTTCTTTTTGTTGTCTGATTGCTGAGGCTAGGACTTCCAGTACTGTATTGAATAAAAGTGGTGAGAGTGTACATCCCTGTCTTGTTCCTGACCATAGAGGAAAAGCTTTTAGTTTTTCCCCATTTTGGATGATATTACTTGTGAGTTTTCATATATATGGCCTTTATTCTACTGAGGAATGTTCCCTCTAAACCTACTTTATTGAGGGTTTTTAACATGAATGGATGTACCTTTTCAAATGCTTTTTTCTGCATCTGTGGAAAGGATCATATGCTTCTTATCCTTTCTCTTACTGATATGATATATCACATTAATTGATTTGTGAATATTGAGCCATCCTTGCAACCAGGAACAAATCCCACTTGACTGTGATGAATGACTTTTTTTTTTTTTTTAAGATTTTATTTATTTGACAGACAGAGATCACAAGTAGGCAGAGAGGCAGGCAGAGAGAGAGGTGGAGGCAGGCTTCCTGCGGAGCAGAGAGCCCGATGCGGGGCTCGATCCCAGGACCCTGGGATCATGACCTGAGATGAAGGCAGAGGCTTAACCCACTGAGCCACCCAGGCGTCCCGATGAATGACTTTTTTAATGTATTGTTCAATTCAGTTTGCTATTATTTTTTTTTTTAAGATTTTATTTATTTACTTGACAGAGATCATAAGCAGGCAGAGAGGCAGGCAGAGAGGGAGGGGAAGCAGGATCCCTGGAAGCTGGTGCAGGGCTCGATCCCAGGACCCTGGGATCATGACCTGAGCCGAAGGCAGAGGCTTAACCACTGAGCCACGCAGGTGCCCCTCTCATAATATTCTCTTATAAGTGCTTGTATTTTTGTGGTTTTGTTACTTCGTCTCTCTCATTTGTGATTTTATTTATTTGGGTCCTTTCTCTTTTCTTTTTGATAAGTCTGACTAGTGGTTTATCAGTTTTATTCATGTTTTCAAAGAACCAACTCCTGGTTTCATTGATCTATTCTATTGCTTTTTTAAGTTTCTATATCATTGATTTCTGCTCTAATCTTTATTATTTCCTTCCTTCCTTCTGGCTTTAGGCTCCATTTCTTCTTTTTCTAGTTTCTTCAGGTGTAAAGTTAGGTTGCTTATTTGAGTTTTTTCTTGTTTCTTGAGGTAAGCCTGTATTGCTTTATACTTCCCTCTTAGAACCATTTCACTGCATCCCAAAGGTCTTGGACCATTGTGTTTTCTCATCTTCATTTGTTTCCACATACTTGTTTTATTTTTTCATTTCCTGGTTGACCCATTCGGAGTTTGGTAGCATGTTATTTAACCCCCTGTATTTGTGATTTGTGATCTTTCCAGATTTTTTTCTTGTGGCTGACTTACCGTTTAATGGCATTGTGGTTGGAAAAGGTGCATAGTATGACTTCATTCTTTTTAAATTTGTCGAGGCCTGTTTTGTGACCTAATTAATATATGACCTCTTCTGGAGAATGCTCCCTGTGCACTTGAAAAGGATGTGTATTCTGCTGTTTTAGGACGGAATGTTCTGAATATATCTGTTAATCTCCTCCTACTCCTCTGCCGTCCGATCCAGTGTGTCATTCAGAGCTGTTGTCTCCTTGCAGATTTTCTGTTTAGACCTGTCCATTGGTGTGATTGGTTATTGAAGTCCCCTACTATTTTTGTGTTATTATCAATTAGTTCTTTTATGTTTTTATTAATTGTTTCATATATTTGGGTACTCCCATATTGTGGTGCATAAATATTTATAATTGTTATATCTTCTTGTTGGATTGTCCTCTTTATTATTATGTAGTGTCCTCCTTTGTCTCTCGTTACAATCTTTGTTTTAAAGTCTGGTCTAATATAAGTATTGCTATTCCAGCTTTTCTTTTGATGTCCATTTTTGTGACAAATGTTTCTCCACTATCACTTTCGATCTGCAGGTATCTTTAGGTCTAAAATGAGTCTCTTGTGTGCAGCGTATAGTTGGGTCTTGTTTTTTAATCCAGTCTGACACCCTGTATCTTTTAATTAAGGTGTTTAGTCCATTTACAGTCAAAGTAATTATTGATAGGTATGTACTTATTGCCATTTTATTGCTTGTTTTGTGGTTGTTCCTGGAGATTTTTCTCTGATCCCTCTTTTCTCTTTTTCACATTTTGCTGATTTTTTTCTTTAGTGATATATTTGGATTTCTTTCTCTTTATTCCTTGCATGTTAATTAGTGGTTTTGACCGGTTGTTGCTGTTAGATCTGTCTATAGCCTCTTCTGCATATAGCAGTATGAAGTTGATGTTAAGTTTGTTTGAACTCATTCTTTTTCCCTCTCCTCCCCATTGTTTATATATGTTATTTTATTTTATATCCGTGTGTGTGTGTGTGTGTGTGTGTGTGTGTGTGTTCCTTGACTCATTTTTAACTTCTGGGGTATTTAGGGTAATTGGATAGTTATCTAGTTGTGTTCATAGGACAAACCTAGGGTCCTCCTCCTCCTCTGCCATCTTCCTGTTTTCTGACCTCTTTTCTTCTTGATGAAGTTAATTCTGACTTTATATCTCACATGTACTCAGAATATTTTTCCTGACCCATCAGACCAGGTCATGTTTTCCTGTTAAAAGGTTTTTTTTTTAAAGATTTTATCTATTTATTTGACAGAGATCACAAGTAGGCAGAGAATGAGGAAGGGAAGCAGGCTCCCCGTTGAGCAGAGAGCCCGATGTGGGGCTCAATCCTAAAACCGTGGGATCACCACCTGAGCCGAAGGCAGAGGCTTTACCCCACTAAGCCACCCAGGCGCCCCACTGTTAAAAGTTTTGATTACACCCTATACTTTTCCTTCCCAGCCTATTTATAAAATATGCTTGTTTGATTTTTTTTTTTTTGAGAAAAAATAACCATCTTATGTCATTTGGTTCAAGGATATACTTCACTTTGCTGCTGCTTTATTCTGCATGAAATACTTTGAATAGTAGTTTTGAATGATATGATTGATTAGCCAGAGTTAATTTTTACTGATACACCAAGGACTTTTAATTCTCCCTTTATTTTCCTTTCTTAAGCTAATTACTGCAGTGGTGATGAAGAACTGGAAAGAAATTGTTGAGTCTTGTGACCTTAAAAATTGGAGAGAGGCTTTAGCTGCGGTATTGACTTACGCTAAACCAGATGAATTTTCAACGCTTTGTGGTAAGAAAATGAGCCTTGTATTTATATTTATATATTTATATTTATATCTATATCATGTATATGGCATAGCATATTTTAAATAAAATTATTGACAGATCGTATTAGAAATTTTTGCAAACCAGCTAATCACTCGGTAAACATAAATTCTCATTTGAACGCTTTTCTCGAATTATTAACTATATCATTTCTCCATACCTAGTCATTATTTTTAATGATTTTGGTTTTAGGCAGACTAGACTTGGAATCTTGCCTCCGCCACTTATTAGATCTATGACCTAGGAAGGATTACTTTCTAAGCCTTAGTCTATTATTTGTAAAATTGCATATAATCAGATTTCACTTAATAAATATTAGCTTGGTAGGGGCGCCTGGGTGACTCAGTTGTTTAAGTGCCTGTCTTCTGCATGGGTCATGATCCTGGGTCCTGGGATCAAGCTCCAGATCAGGCTTCCTGCTCCGTGGGGACTCTGCTTCTCTCTTTCCCTCTGCTGCTCCCCCTACTTGTACTCTCTTTTTCTCTCTGTCAAATAAATAAAATCTTTAAAAATAAAGAAAGAAAATGTTAGCTTGATAAAATTAGTAATTACAGCATTTGAATGGAAATTACAAATTACCATTAAAGGCCATGACTATATTGGTGGCTAAGGAACGATACTCCTTGTTTGTAAGAAAGGAAGCTTCAGGCCACTGGTATAAGAAAAACCAACCACTTGCTACCTTGAAAGCATTATGAGAATATGAAGTATAAGGTGTTAACTTTATTATCATAAGTAATTTATAGTGGTCCTACCTACCATTTATGTTCCTTCTAAATGTGCAGTATTACATCTACACAAACATGAGATGCGATGAAATGGAGTTGAATGTTCGTTAGGATTTTTCTGTTCAAATATTGTTCCCATTTATTATTTTTTAATATAACTAATAGAAATTCATTCTATAGCTAGGTATATAGAATCTTGTCAAGCCATTTATTACATACAATTAGTCACACGCGTCCTTCTTTTTTTTAATTTTTAAAAGATTTTATTTGCTTATTTGGCAGAGAGATCACAAGTAGACAGGAAGGCAGGCAGAGAGAGGGAGAAGCAACCTCCCCACTGAGCAGAAGCCGGACTTGAGACTCGATCCCAGGACCCTGAGATCATGACCTGAGCCAAAGGCAGAGGCTTAACCCACTGAGCCACCCAGGCACCCCTACCTCCATTCATAAATATTTACTGGGCATTTACATAATAGTAATTTTGTTTCTGTCTACTACTCATTGGTTGTGTGAAGTTTAATTCATACTTCTGAAAATATTATTGGTCTTCTTACAACTTCATATATAGATTGCTTTGAGCCTAATCTCATTTTGTTTTCTGCTTGATCTTTAGATCTTTTGGGAACCAGACTTGAAAGTGAAGGTGACAGTCTCCTGCAGACTCAAGCATGTCTCTGCTATATTTGTGCAGGGAATGTAGAGAAACTGGTTGCATGTTGGACTAAAGCTCAAGATGGAAGCAATCCTTTGTCCCTTCAGGTTAGTATCTTTGAACAAAGGTGCTTCCTTTCTTGTGCTTTCACTGTACTTATATTCTGGAAATTGATTCGTTCCACTTCATTGCTTTCCTTTGTTATCTATGTTTTAGAAGTTCTTTTGCTGGATAATTTATGTGTCTTTGTAGCTATATTTGGAGGGGCAAAGTATGAAATGATGGAATAGGTAAAATGGGGTCACAACTGTTCGTGAAGTCAAGGTTATGATTGGGTAGTTAATGGGGGGAAGTAGATGGCGATAGGATGGAAACAGCCCTAGAGTTTACTTCTTTTTCCTCATGGTTCTCTCTTGCTGCCTGTGTTGACCCTGTCTGCCTTGGGCAAGGAAAGAAACAATGTGGCAAGGAATGGGAGGCATCCTCAGTACAATAGAGAATAGATTAAGATATTCATGGTTACGGGAAAATGAAAGTAAGGTGAAGTGGAATCCCATGTAGCCCTACAACCTGGGCAAGAGGGGGAGTAAAAAATATGGGGACTCTTCTCAGCCACTGAATAACTATATATTTAGATACTTTTTCCCAAACATGTAATCAACAGAGTGTCATAATATTTCATTCAAATATATTTGTTTTTCTCTCTGGAAAGAGATTTTTCTCAACAGAGTTGTTACTTTAAAGATCACCCTATTAAAACTGAGAATCTGGTAGGAAATCAAGGCTTTCCTTCTAAGTGCTTCAGAGAAAAAGCACACTTGCTTCATACTTCTGGATCTGTGTACCTTTGAAAGGCAGCTAGTAGGGTATTCTTGTGCTTTGTACTTGAAGCTCCCTGTTGTTGAAATAATTGGTATCGAAGAGCAACGTGAGAAACTTTTGGGTTGAAATAGTAAGCTCATTGGAGGTCGCCTCATAGCAGTACTGTTTTTATAGTGTAGCTAGTACGGTATCTTTAGTCACAGTTTGTTTTATACCTGCTGGAACTCAGCTTCTGCCTTTGGGTATCTGCCTGTCACTTCCTCTTTGGATGTTTGCCTACTTTAGTTCACAAGACGAGTATCTGGCCATTTAAGGATATTTAGGAGAAGGTGGTAACTTATGCCTTATTCGTAAATAAGAGCCCTTCTTCCTCCTCACTTTTTCAGTTTACCTAAATCATGGTCAGCTGTTGCAGACGTTTTTAAGAAAGAGGGTAACATGATGTACTTCTAGTAGGTTTTAGAAACCTTCATAACTCTTTGTCTTTTCTTGCCTTCTTTCATAAACATCTTGATATCTTTGTCTGGTTCTCCTTCTCCCTCTCCCTTCTTTTTCTCATTTAGGATCTTATTGAGAAGGTTGTCATTCTGCGAAAAGCTGTACAACTCACCCAAGCCATGGACACCAATACCGTAGGAGTTCTTTTGGCTGAGAAAATGAGTCAGTATGCGAATTTGTTGGCAGCCCAGGGCAGCATTGCTGCAGCCTTGGCTTTTCTTCCTGAAAACACCAACCAGGTAATTAGAATTGACCATTTTTCTTCTTTTAGTGTGTGAATAAGGTGAGTCCAGTAGGTAGCACTCAGGATTGAACTATGAATATTTAATACTTAACCAAACATGTGGGGTTGTGGTTTTAAAATGCCACCCCAGACATAGATACTAGCAAAGCAGTTCATTTTATATACCATTCCAGTCTGATATTTTCTGGGGACTTTGGGGGGTGGGTGGGGGGAGGCATAGGGAGAGGTAGAGAGAGAATCCCAAGCAGCCTCCATGCCCAGCGTGGAGTCTGACATGGGGCTCCAACCCATACCCCTGAGATCATGACTTGAGCTGAAATCAAGAGTCAGATGCTTAACCAGCTGAGCCACTCAGGCGCCCCAGGACAAGTATATTTTTCAAGTACTCAAAACACAATTACATTTCTAATTTAGTGTCCTTATTTGGTATCCATTAAAATGGGCTTTTTCAATGCAGTGGAATTCAGTAAGAGACTGACTGTGTAGTGACGGACATGATTGCTAGGATTCTTTTCCTGGGGGGGGGGGATTTCCAAATTCAAACTGAATATAGACAAGTAAACATCTGATTCCAAAAGTGATACATACTGTGATGGAGGTAGCAGGGCTGTGGAAGCATGGAAGAGGGCTATCTAAATTTAATAATGGAGCATGGATGGAAATTAGGGTGGGATTTGAGGGCAGTTTTCCACAAGTAGGATGTTTATATATAATCTGTATTGTGTGTCTGACAGAGCATAATTTTGAGCCTTAAAGAATTTTGTTTCTGTACTTCTTATTATAAACTTTACTTTGTTTTTAATGGATTTTTTTAGTTAAATATTTTCAGTATTTTTTCTGTTCTATGGAATTATCAATACATTTCCTTGAGTAATTTCATTGAGTAAAAATACTTACATCTGTGTTCCAGGATTATGGAGGTATGACTAGTTGGTTTTGAACACACTTACATGTCATATCTTTCTAAACTGTTTATGAGAATATAGGTAGAATAGAAAACATAGACTTTATAATGACTTTGGCATAATAGTTTTATGCCTTTTTATTTAGTAAGACTCCGTTATTAAATTGTAAGACCCTTTAAGAGTAACTTAATCTAAAACCTTTAGATCTTCTAGGCTTAGTATTAAACCCCTTATTTTTAATACCGTTTATAACTGTGTACATTTTCTATACCTTAAAGAACAAAACCCCTTATTTTTAATACCGTTTATAACTGTGTACATTTTCTATACCTTATTCTTTGTGTTTTCTTTGGGTTTTTAAAGAACATTATGTAAAAATAAATAATTTCAAAGTTGCTGTCTTCCATGTATCTCAGTAGACCCTTAAGTATTTTCTGGGGAATATGTTCTGAGACTCTGTGATATCATTATAGTATCTGGTTTTCCTCCCTGATAGGCAATAAAGTATATATTCAACTTTAAATGACAGCTTTAAACCTTTAAGGAATTTATAGAAATGTATGATTTTGAAAAACAATCAGTTATTGCTGAAATATTTTAACATTACTTTTTTGTTGTTGCTTGTCAATACCTAGAACATGTACGTGGTCAACTCACACTTATTGTAGATCTATATAATCATAGATCTGTGTAAGCTACTATGAGTGTGACATCTTACTCTTTTTTTTTTTTTTTTAAACATTTTATTTATTTATTTGACAGACAGAGATCACAAGTAGGCAGAGAGGCAGGCAGAGAGAGAGAGAGGAGGAAGCAGGGTCCCTGCCGAGCAGAGAGCCTGATTCGAGGCTTGATCCCAAGACCCTGAGACCATGACCTGAGCCGAAGGCAGAGGCTTTAACCCACTGAGCCACCCAGGCGCCTGACATCTTACTCTTTTAACTTATTTCCAGCATCTCTTTGTTATTAATTTTCCTCTTAGATCACCATTTTCTCCCATCAGCGTCTTTAGCAGTTGATTCTTTTGGGGCCCCTTTTCCCTATAAAGAAAAAAGTTGTGTTGTTTTTTTTTTAACACTTTTATAATTTGTGATTACTCAACTACAAGAAAACACAGAAGAGCAGAGATGGTAAGTGACATTGATCTTACTCTCCGTGGTGGGTGTAATTCCAGACGCTGCCTCAGTTAAATTACAAGTTACACTATATATCTTGGACCTTTGGTATTAGTCTTGAGTTTCCGAATCCCATGATGGGAAACTCCCCTCATGTGCCAGGGTCTGTTATATAGGAAATAGCATATAAACAAGGAACGTATGCCCAATCAAGCTTACTTGAGGAAAAGCAACATGCTGTCATATAGTTGGGTGAATTCTAACAGCTGGCTTTGTTTTCTTCCATTACTTATTATAGCCGAATATTGTGCAGCTTCGCGACAGACTTCGTAAAGCACAAGGACAGCCTGTACCAGGACAGGAATCACCTAAAACTCCTTATGACAGGCAGCAGCTGCCCAAGGGCCGGCCTGGACCAGTGGCTGGCCACACACAGATGCCCAGAGTTCCGGCTCCGCAATATTACCCGCATGTGAGTGATACGGTCCTGATGAAGTAGAACATCCATGTATTTCTGTTCAAATTGGTGGTTTTAGTTTAGTGGATAAGAAACCGTAATCTGCTCTGATGAAACTAGACAACATATTATTTTAATAGTTTTTCTTTTTATATTCTTGGAAGTGGTATTTATGGTCTGTTTTTTAGGTTTTTTTTTTTTACGATTTTACTTACTTATTTGACAGAGATCACAAGCAGGCAGAGGGGCAGGCAGAGAGAGAGACAGGGGGAGAAGCAGGCTCTCCGCCGAGCAGAGAGCCCAATGTGGGGCTCAATCCCAGGACCCTAAGATCATGACCTGAGCTGAAGGCAGAAGCTTTAACGCACTGAGCCACCCAGGCACCCCTGTTTTGTTTTGTTTTGTTTTTCTAATGATCACTTTAATCTGGGCAAACAGATTATATTTTAAATATAAATTAATTTAAGCTCTCTGGGGAGATTTCTTCTTGTTTCTTATCACTCAAACTTCCCTTACACATGTACATGTGTTCTTGAAACTGCTACAGTTTGAGTCATCCAAAAAACTAAGTTAAGTAGTAGGAATAATTTTGGGGCTGATTTGGTTAATATTATAAAATATTCTTAGAAAAAGTACTCTTTTTTTGAGTATTCTATTCTAAATCATTATTATAAGTTTACTGTGTCTTCTGCATCAGCCCAATAAAGAGTATTCAGAGTACACTTTCTTTTTTTTAAAGATTTTATTTATTTATTTGAGAGAGAGAGAGCATGAGCGAACACCAGTGGGGGAAGAGAGAGGGAGAAGCAGGCTCCCTGCTGAGCCGGGAGCCTGATGCAGGGCTCAGTCCCAGAACCCCAGAATCATGGCCTGAGCTGAAGGCAGATGCTTAACTGAGCCCCCCCAGGTGCCCTTAGAGTACACTTTTGGGTGGGGGGAACAACTTGGATAGTAGAGAATGACCAAAGGTATGTGAAGTTGTAGGTCATGGGGATTACTAAGATGATTAAAGATTTTTTTTTTAACGATTTTATTTATTTATTTGAGAGAGAGAGAGAGAGCATGAGAGGGAAGAAGGTGAGAGGGAGAAGTAGACTCCCTGCGGAGCCGGGAACCTGATGTGGGACTCTATCTTGGGACTCTGGGATCACGACCTGAGCCGAAGGCAGTCACTGAACCAGCTGAGCCACCCAGGCACCCCATCTATTGTACCTTTGATTAATACATTTGATTTTAACTGTTTTATTTTTTCCTTTATTTGACAATTATTTTTTTGAGAGCTTTACTATGAGTGCCTATCTTTATTCTACCTGTTGGTATATTGGTAGACAAAACAGATTAAGTTTCCCACTCGTGGAGATTGCAGTGGTTTTAGAATGTCTGTGACATAGGTAGGACCAAGCAGGCAGTGGCTAGAAAAACTGAGAGGCAGAGAGGTCAAGTGACAAGACAAGAGTTTTAAGACTTAAAACTTGGATTTCTTAGCATTATGTGGCTAGTTAATGGCCGACCTGGTGTTGGATCCCCCAAGCGCCTTTAGTTCGGTCACACTCTCTCTCAGGGTACTGAAGTGTGACACCCTTTACACTGGGAAAAGAGAGTATTTACTCTTTATGTCATTGGGTTTATCTGTCTTTCTGCTCAGATGTAAAAACATTGGAAGACTTTGGTTATACTTTGACCTAGCAGTCTCATGCTTTAAGAAAAGAAGAACAAATTCAGTAATAAATTAAGCAGTGATTTTCTTGATTAAAGCTTATCTTACGCTGAATGAAGAGTTTTTGTGAAGGTTTATTTGACAAAAAGATTTTGATGGCTTAAAAATTTTTTTTGAAAACCTCAGGACTCTAGGGTAAGCAGCATGGTGTAGTATAGCAAACACTGGCCTGGGAATCAGGAGGCCCGATTCGGTCCTAGCAATGTCGCCAGCTAGTTGTATGGACCTCAGCAAGCCCCTTCATTTCTCAATGAAGTGTTGGCTTTCTCCGTGGTGGAAGGTGGGGATTAGACTGGATGATCTCTAATACACTCTGATTGTATGTTTCTAAACCTCATATGGGACTAATGTGATTTTTTATGGCTCTAATAAAATCCAGAAAGGGGAGCTTATAGCAATATGTTTACAGATCTAATAGTAGCATGACTATGATTAATGCTTCAAAATCACTTTTTTACTTAATTACCTTCTCCCCCCGCCAGTGTCTTCTTTCCTTACCTACTTAAAGGAACTAGCCTTTTTCCCTTATTCTTGACACTTGAATGGCATTGTTTTTATGCTTTGATTTAGGTTTTCATATTTTTCCCCCGCCTCCCTCCCCCTGTTTTTGTTGTGAATGTGTGTTTTTCTTTTAGAGTCCCTGCTACCTTGAAAGCAGTGCCTGACTAACATGTAGTGTCTTGCTGCTCTGATTTTTTGCTTCGCATCTGGCTATTAATGCCTTTTGGGTTTTTTTTTTCTTCTTTTAACATTTTTATTTTTTGTTTTCTGTGATTGGTATTTCTTTGTTCAATTCAGGTTAGAATTGCCCCTACTGCCACTACCTGGAGTAACAAAACTCCTACCGCCCTTCCCAGCCATCCACCTGCAGCCTCTCCCTCTGACACACAGGTATATCCTTCGTTATTCATCTTTGAGCAGAATTCTGCTCCCCCAAATACATATAGTGAAATATTCTCTAACCGCCCCTTCTCTTAAGTCCCCTCCCCCGTCTGTCTGATTATTGCATTTTTAATGCTTTGGGTACAAGAAGCAGTTTTAGGACAATTTGTTTATTTTCTTATCCTTCTCCTTCTTTTGTGGTCCTAAATTGACCTCAGCTAGAAAAATAGCAACTGAAGTTCTAACAGTGGTTTAAATCTGATTGCACTGAAGATTTTCTTTTTTCTTTCTTCTTTGTTTTTTGAGTGTTGCGGAAATTGAAGAGAAGCGAAAGTTCCCTTGTGGCATTTATGCTTATATTTCCAAAGTGTGAAGTAGTGGATGGCATTTAGTAGAGATGGAAAATCCTGGTGACTTATTATGAATATCACTAATACTGTTTTATGAAGTCATTAGCATCTGTCGCCATTCTTTGCATTTATTACTTTGGACCTGTTTAATCTTTAAGCCACTTAGAATGTGTTGCTAAGAGAATATGTTCTAAAGAAAATAGAATGTAAAAATGCAGTGTTTCTTACACAGTGAAGTTTTTTTTGTTTGTTTTAGAAAAATAAACACAATTCCATTTCAGAGATTATAAATCCATCTGGTAAGATTCTTGGTTCCAAATGTAATCCTCCTATGCTCGCTTCAGCAGTACATTTACTAAAATTGGAACGAGACAGAGAGGATTAGCATGGCCCCTGCGCAAGGATGACACGCAAATGTAACCCTCCTTTTTGTCATATTCTCATTCCCTAGGGAGAAAATCCTCCACCTCCAGGTTTCATAATGCATGGAAATGCCATCCCCAACGCTGCCACAGCTCAGCTTCCCACGTCTCCGGGTCATATGCACACCCAGGTACCACCGTATCCACAGCCACAGCGTAAGTAGTGCGACCCCGAAGTCCTTGTGCAGCCCTGTGTCTTATTCTAATGTTGAAAGATTCGCTTTGGAGCTCCAAACTCATCAAGTCAGTTTTAACAAACAAGGAGAGAACCATTCTCTGTAGGACGTGAGAGAGAGAAACATAGTTTCCTAGGAAGCACCCTGAGTCAGCTTGCCAGGACACGGCTGGTGTCCATCCGCTCAGCACAGTTCCCAAGCGGCTACTAAGGACAGTGAATTGTCCCATGATTTGGATATTTTTTTAAAAATGGAATTTGGAAGGATTTGGTTGCATATTCTTTTCCTTTAAGCAAGATGACACAAACCATCTTTGGAAAAATGGTTCCAAAGGACATTTGTTCTTGTTTTTCATTTGTATCATCTTTTTTAAGAAATAGACTTTTTTTTTTAAGATTTTATTTTATTTAGTTGACAGAGATCACAAGTAGGCAGAGAGGCAGGCAGAGAGAGAGAGGAGGAAGCAGGCTCCCTGCTGAGCAGAGAGCCCAATGCGGGGCTCGATCCCAGGACCCTGAGATCATGACCTGAGCCAAAGGCAAAGGCTTTAACCCGCTGAGCCACCCAGGCGCCCCAAGAAGTAGACTTTATTTTAAAGCAGTTTTAGATAGCACATTTGAGTGGAGAGTATAGAAGTTTCCAATATCCTCCCTGCCCCTATGCACAACCTCCTCCGCTATCAACAGCCCCTACCCCAGTGGTACATTTGTCATAGTTAATGAACCTACACGGACATGCCATTACCACCCAAAGTCCATAGCTTACTTGAGGGTACACTCTTGGTGTTGAACATTCTATGAATTTTGACAGATGTATAATAATGACATGTGCCCACCATTGGCTTTTGTTTTTTAGAAAACATTTGCACTTAGAAAATAGCACCACTGTTTTAAAATTTAATTGACCAAAAAAATAAAAATCTCCAGGGGGGAAATTATGGGACTAAACAACTATTACAAAAGCAAGAGACCACTGCCTAGTAAGAACTAATCCTAATAAGCCTGTTCTGTGCTAAAATGGATGTTCTTAACATGGATACAGATTTGACATGACTTTTCACTTGTGCTCTCTTCCGAATAAAGTAGGTACAGTTCTAGCAGATTCATTCCGTGGGAGTCCATACCAACCCCTGGTCATGAAGAATGTGATAGTATTCTCTAATCCGGGCTCAGATCTTTGCATCAAAATGTTAGTTGGGTGCCTGGATGCTTACTAACCAACTGCACAGTGTATGAAATACTGTATTGTAATTGCTTTGTCGGGGACCATGGAGAGTTGGCTATTAATCTGAAACTATGGCTCAAAATCACAATTTGAGTAGCTGATGATATTACCAGGTGTTGGAGAAGGTTTCTGATTCATAACAATAGTGTTCACCCTACAATTCTTGTAGTGGGAGAGATGTTGAGCCACCACCAAAGTCCCCTTATTTACTGTAGGGGGAAGTGCTTTGAACATGTAATTCCGGCATGGTTCCATCTGGGGGTGGTAGGTGTCACTGCAGTCTTTCCCCAGGGTTGGGGAAGGGTCAGTCTTAGAGTTCTTGGGTCTGATGATTCAAAGAATTTTTTTTTTTAAGATGTTGTTTACTTATTTGAGA
Source organism: Enhydra lutris kenyoni (assembly GCF_002288905.1). Taxonomy (NCBI): domain Eukaryota; kingdom Metazoa; phylum Chordata; class Mammalia; order Carnivora; family Mustelidae; genus Enhydra; species Enhydra lutris. The sequence continues at coordinate 614,983 of NW_019154105.1, forward strand.
GTGAGAGTGAGAGAGAGAAAGGATGAGTTGCGGGGGTGGGGCAGAGTAAGTGGGAGAAGCAGACTCCCCTCTGAGCAGGATGCCCAATGCTGGGCTCCATCCTAGGACCCTGAGATGACGACCTGAGCCAAAAGCAGATGCACAAGTAACTGAATGACCCAGGCGCCCCTCAAAGATTTTCATAGCCAACAGCAGTCCGGAGATGGCAGGTTTCAAATATTGGATCCAGTAACTGTTAGTATCATTTAAGGATACCCAGGGTATCAAAAGCATAACGGAGAAGTGTTAATGTATGGTTGTAGCTCATTGTTGAAAGAATAATGATGAAAATAATTTCCATAGAATGAAATAAGTTTGGGTTTTTTATTGCTATCTGAATAAACTTATAACTAATTAAAATTTCTGTTTCTTCCCATTGGTGTAGCTTATCAGCCAGCCCAGCAGTATTCCTTCGGAACAGGGGGGTCAGCAGTGTACCGGCCTCAGCAGCCTGTCGCTCCTTCTGCTTCAAATGCTTACCCTAACACCCCTTACATATCTCCCGCTTCTTCCTACTCGGGGCAGTCTCCGCTGTATGCAGCACAGCACCAGGCCTCTCCACCTGCCTCCAGCTCTGCTGCTGCTTTCCCTCCTCCCCCTTCCTCTGGAGCATCCTTCCAGCATGGCGGACCAGGAGCTCCGCCGTCCTCTTCAGCTTACGTGCTGCCTCCGGGAACAACAGGTACACTGCCTGCTGCCGGCGAGCTGCCTGCGTCGCAGAGAACAGGTCTGCGCTTGAAAGGGCTTTGGTTTGGCTCCCTCCTCTATTGTTCATGAACACGTGGGTTGGATGGAGGGGAATCATGTCTGACTCTTTGTGAGCCGAGCAGTCCGAGGTGTTGACTGAGTTTGTAGAACAAATGCTAGAGCTAGTTCTAAAAGTGTGATTGTCCCGTAATGAGCTTTAGTTGCTAAGTGAGAAGAGCTTCAGAACTTCAGAAGGGTGAGAGCATATAATTGGCCCCTGAGCTTAAAGTAAGTGGTAAGAAATTAATTGGCAAGATAAGTGGTGGTTGAAACTAGATTTAATTGACACTTATTGCTTTAGAGCAAAACTTTGTTTTGTTCTTACTGAGTTTTCAGTTTTTAAAATTATTTGTGCCTTAAACTCATTCATGGAGACTAAACAGTATAGTGTAATGAGATTGTACATAATTTTATAATGTTTATTTACAAAAATGAGCAATCTCAATATGCTTATCTAAAGGAAAAAAGTGCGAGAACACAGCTCTGACACAGAGGATGTCTGAGACAGTAGAAAGTCAGCAGACAGTAGTGTAGCAATTCCTCATTAGGACAATACCACCCTCAGACATTTGGGGAATTTCAAGGATTAGGTAGATACATAGGTAGATAGTCTAATAGTGTAGTCATGCCTAAAATTTTCTAATTAAAATCATAATTTTAAGTTATTTCTATGGTGAAATACGTGTTTTATAAGTTCTTATCTCATAATTACAGCATTACATTATTTTTTATGGGTAGGTTATATTATCTGATTTTTATTTGGTTTAGTAATAGGGGTCTTAAAATCATGTGTTATAAAAAGGGACCAATGAGTCAGGGTTAAGAACCATTAACCATACTGGTTAAGAATGCAGGCTTTGAAATTGGACTCCCTGGATATGTATCCCAGCTTCACTAACTTTCTATCATGTAGCTTGGATAAGTTACTTAAACTGCCTCAAGCCAGTGTCCTTAGAAATAATAGTACCTATTCATAAGCTTATGGAGATTATTGAATGCACTAGTACATTAAGACACTTGGGGATAGTGACTGTAAAATTTGCTGTGATTACACAGAAGCTGACTCAGAATTAGAGCTCTGTGCCTGATGGTATTTAATGGTAATTTCCCTTTTAGATTATCTAACTGATGTTTTTGAAATAGAGGGGCAAAGAGATGAATGAATCTTGCTTTGCTCCTAATACTGAAGTTGCTCCTGGGGAGTCCACTATATATATTTTTTCTTTGAAGCAGGAGCTGTAATTACTAAAAACACTTTTCATAAATAGGATCTGTTGAGGAAGTATTCTTTTCTAACAAGGTCTTATGAGTCCAGAATTATATGCCTGTCTTCTCTTTTCTCTAATATGTAAAATAAAGTCCAAAGTACCAGAAATCACTCACAGACACACAAAGTATCTGTATCACCCATTACTACACAAGTAAAATTTCTGTAATTGTTAATATAAATAGTTAAATAGGTGGATATTTTAGGAGGCTGAAATTCAGTTAGAGTCAAAAAATTACCTTCTAAAACCTCAGTAAGTAAAGACAGTATCCATTCTGATCCAGGAGTTCTATTGGAGTTCTAGAAAATCCCTGCTTAAAAGTGGTGCGGGGAAATAGGGAGGTGAGTTATCATTTATTGAGTATACATTGGATATACACCCTCATTTACCATCTGTTGTCTTATTTAATTCTCAGAGCCATGAGAAACAGAAATATATATATTTTTTTAATTGGCATGAGGAAGCTTGGTCTCCTAGGAGTTAAACTCATGGTTGCATGGTGAGAGTGAGTTGAGATACCAGTCCAGGTCCCTCAGTCTTCCAAGCCTGAGTTCATTCTTCACCAGATGGCCTAGTCCTGGCGAAAGTGATAGAAGTAGTCAGTTATCAGTGTAGGAATTACAGGAATCATATAGCAGCACTGTTTTAGGCATTTGTTACTTTAGCATCTAAGTTAAATATTTGCATGGGTATTTTTTTTCTCCTTAAGCAGAAGTGTATTTGGTCTAAGGATAGTGTTTGCTTATATATACAAAGTAACAGGATCTTCTAACCTGGCTGAGAAACAGTGACTAACAGGAAGAAGCAGGAAGCATTTCTCAGTATTCAGCATGTACCGAGCCAGCTGCTTTGTTACCCTCTTGCATGTTAATAGTCCCCTATCTTTTAACTAATAGTTATAGCTTGACCATATTTTTTTTATTTGCTAAAAATTTTATTTATGATATATAAATAATTGTGACTCTAAATTTTATCTTTTCCCTTATGTGTCTTATGATCATATCATGGTTCTCTGTAAGACTTGGAAATTGCATTTATCCAGTGGATAATTCCTGACAGACATTAGGATTTGCAAGGCCTGTAACTATTAGTGAACCACAAAACTATATGCCTGAGGCACAGAGAAACTGAAACTAACATTGCAATCATCAGAACATTCATTCAGTAAATTTTTTTTTCCAATTTATTTTTTAAATTAACATATAATGTATTATTAGCGCCAGCGGTACAGGTCTGTGAATCTCCAGGTTTGCACACTTCACAGCACTCACCATAGCACATACCCTCCCCAGTGTCCATAACACCACCATCCTCTCCCTGCCCCGCCGCCGGCAACCCTCAGTTTGCTTTGTGAAATTAAGAGTCTCTTATGGTTTGTCTCCTTCCCGATCCCACCTTGTTTCATTTATTCTTTTCTTACCCCCAAACCCCCCACGTTGCATCTCCACTTCCTCCTATCAGGGAGATCATATGATAATTGCCTTTCTCCAACTGACTTATTTCGCTAAGCGTAATACCTTCTAGTTCCATCCACGTCATCACAAACGGCAAGATTTTGTTTCTTTTGATGGCTGCATAGTATTCCATTGTGTATATATATATATATATATATATATATATATATATATATATACCACATCTTCTTTATCCATTCGTCTGTTGATGGACATCTAGGTTTGGCTGTTGTGGACATTGCTGCTATAAACATTCGGGTGCACGTGCCCCTTTGGATCACTACATTTGTATCTTTAGGGTAAATACCCAGTAGTGCAATTGCTGGGTCATAGGGTAGCTCTATTTTCAACTTTTTGAGGAACCTCCATGCTGTTTTCCAGAGTGGTTGCACCAGCTTGCATTCCCACCAATAGTGTAGGAGGGTTCCCCTTTCTCCGCATCCTCGCCAGCATCTGTCATTTCCTGACTTGTTAATTTTAGCCATTCTGACTGGTGCGAGGTGGTAACTCATTGTGGTTTTGATTTATATTTCCCTGATGCCGAGTGATGTGGAGCACTTTTTCATGTGTCTGTTGGCCATCTGGATGTCTTCTTTGCAGAAATGTCTGTTCATGTCCTCTGCCCATTTCTTGATTGGATCATTTGTTCTTTGGGTATTGAGCTTGATAAATTCTTTATAGATGTTGGACACTAGCCCTTTATCTGATATGTTGTTAGCAAATATCTTCTCCCATTCTGTCAGTTGTCTTTTGGTTTTCTTAACTGTTTCCTTTGCTGTGCAAAAGCTTTTGATCTTGATGAAATCTCAATAGTTCATTTTCGCCGTAGCTTCCCTTGCCTTTGGCAATGTTCCTAGGAAGAAGTTGCTGCAGCTGAGGTCGAAGAGGTTGCTGCCTGTGTTCTCCTCAAGGATTTTGATGGATTCCTTTCTCACATTGAGGTTCTTCATCCATTTTGAGTCCACTTTCGTGTGTGGTGTAAGGAAATGGTCCAGGTTCATTTTTCTGCACGTGGCTGTCCAATTTTCCCAGCGCCATTTGTTGAAGAGACTATCCTTTTTCCATTAGACATTCTTTCCTGCTTTGTCAAAGATTAGTTGACCATAGAGTTGAAGGTCTATTTCTGGGCTCTCTATTCTATTCCATTGATCTATGTGTCTGTTTTTGTGCCAGTACCATACTGTCTTGATGATGACAGCTTAGTAATAGAGCTTAAAGTCTGGAATTGTGATGTCACCAACTTTGGCTTTCTTTTTCAATATTTCTCTGGCTATTCGAGGTCTTTTCTGGTTCCATATAAATTTTAGGATTATTTGTTCCATTTCTTTGAAAAAAAATGGATGGGATTTTGATAGGGATTGCATTAAATGTGTAGATTGCTTTAGGTAGCATAGACATTTTCACAATATTTGTTCTTCCAATCATGAGCATGGAACTTTTTCCATTTCTTTGTGTCTTCCTCAATTTCTTTCACGAGTACTTTGTACTTTTCTGAGTATAGATTCTTTGCCTCTTTGGTTAGGTTTATTCCTAGGTGTCTTACGGTTTGGGTGCAATTGTAAATGGGATTGACTCCTTAATTTCTCTTTCTTCTGTCTTTTTGGTGTAGAGAAATGCAACTGATTTCTGTGCATTGATTTTATATCCTGACATTTTACTGAATTCCTGTACAAGTTCTAGCAGATTTGGAGTGGAGTCTTTTCGGTTTTCCACATACAGTTTCATATCATCTGCAAAGAGTGATAGTTTGACTTCTTCTTTGCCGATTTGGATGCCTTTAATTTCTTCTTGTTGTCTGATTGCTGAGGCTAGGACTTCTAGTACTATGTTGAATAGCAGTGGTGATCATAGACATCCCTGCCGTGTTCCTGACCTTAGCAGAAAAGCTTTCAGTTTTTCTCCATTGAGAATGACATTTGCGGTGGGTTTTTCATAGATGGCTTTGATGATATTGAGGTATGTACCCTCTATCCCTACACTTGGAAGAGTTTTGATCAGGAAGGGATGCTGTACTTTGTCAAATGCTTTTTCCGCATCTATTGAGAGGATCATATGGTTCTTGTTCTTTCTTTTATTAATGTGTTGTATCACATTGATTGATTTGCGGATGTTGAACCAACCTTGCAGCCCTGGAATAAATCCCACTTGGTCGTGGTGAATAATCCTTTTAATGTACTGTTGAATGCTGTTGGCTAGTATTTTGGTGAGAATTTTCGCATCTGTGTTCATCAAGGATATTGGTCTGTAATTCTCTTTTTTGATGGGATCCTTGTCTGGTTTTGGGATCAAGGTGATGCTGGCTCATAAAATGAGTTTGGGAGTTTTCCTTCCATTTCTATTTTTTGGAACAGTTTTAGGAGAATAGGAATTAATTCTTCTTTAAATGTTTGGTAGAATTCCCCTGGGAAGCCATCAGGCCCTGGGCTCTTGTTTGTTGGGAGATTTTTGATAACTCCTTCAATCTCCTTACTGGTTATGGGTCTGTTCAGGTTTTCTGTTTCTTCCTGGTTTAGTTGTGGTAGATTTTATGTCTCTAGGAATGCATCCATTTCTTCCAGATTGTCAAATTTGCTGGCGTAGAGTTGCTCATAATAATATGTTCTTATAATTGTTTGTATTTCTTTGGTGTTGGTTGTGATCTCTCCTCTTTCATTCATGATTTTATTTATTTGGGTCCTTTCTCTTTTCTTTTTGATAAGTCTGGCCAGGGTTTTATCAGTCTTATTAATTCTTTCAAAGAACCAGCTTCTAGTTTCGTTGATTTGTTCTGTTGTTATTTTTGGTTTCTATTTCATTGATTTCTGCTCTAATCTTTATTATTTCTCTTCTCCTGCTGGGTTTAGGCTTTCTTTGTTGTTCTTTCTCCAGCTCCTTTAAGTGTAGGGTTAGGTTGTGTATTTGAGACCTTTCTTGTTTCTTGAGAAAGGCTTGTATCGCTGTATATTTCCTCTCAGGACTGCCTTTGTCGTGTCCCACAGATTTTGAACCGTTGTGTTTTCATTATCATTTGTTTCCATGAATTTTTTCAGTTCTTCTTTAATTTCCTGGTTGACCCATTCATTCTTTTGAAGGATGCTGTTTAGTCTCCATGTATTTGGGTTCTTTCCAAATTTCCTCTTGTGGTTGAGTTCTAGCTTCAGAGCATTGTGGTCTGATAATATGCAGGGAATGATCCCAATCTTTTGATACCAGTTGAGACCTGATTTATGACCCAGGATGTGATCTATTCTGGAGACTGTTCCATGTGCACTAGAGAAGAATGTGTATTCTGTTGCTTTGGAATGGAATGTTCTGAATATATCTGTGATGTCCATCTGGCCCAGTGTGTCATTTAAGGCCTTTATTTCCTTGTTGATCTTTTGCTTGGATGATCTGTCCATTTCAGTGAGGGGAGTGTTAAAGTCCCCTACTATTATTGTATTATTGTCGATGTGTTTCTTTGATTTTGTTATTAATTGGTTTATGTAGTTAGCTGCTCCCATGATAGGGGCATAGATATTTAAAATTGTTAGATCTTCTTGTTGGTTGGACAGACACTTTGAGTATGATATAGTGTCCTTCCTCATCTATTATTATAGTCTTTGGCTTAAAATCTAATTGATCTGATATAAGGATCACCACCCCAGCTTTCTTTTGATGTCCATTAGCATGGTAAATAGTTTTCCACCCCCTCACTTTAAATCTGGAGGCATCTTTGGGTCTAAAATGAGTTTCTTCTTGACAGCATATTGATGGGTTTTGTTTTTTTATCCATTCTGATACCCTGCATCTTTTGATTGGGGCATTTAGCCCATTAACATTCAGGGTAACTATTGAGAGATATGAACTTAGTGCCATTGTATTGCCTGTAAGGTGACTGTTACTGTATATTGTCTCTGTTCCTTTTTGATCTACTACTTTTAGGGTCTCTCTTTGCTTAGAGGACCCCTTTCAATATTTTCTGTAGAGCTGGTTTGGTGTTTGCAAATTCTTTCAGTTTTTGTTTGTCCTGGAAGCTTTTTCTCTCTCCTCCTATTTTCAGTGATAGCCTAGCTGGATATAGTATTCTTGGCTGCATGTTTTTCTCGTTTAGTGCTCTGAATATATCATGCCAGCTCTTTCTGGCCTGCCAGGTCTCTGTGGATAAGTCTGTTGCCAATCTAATATTTTTACCATTGTATGTTACAGACTTCTTGTCCCGGGCTGCTTTCAGGATTTTCTCTTTGTCGCTAAGACTTGTACATTTTACTATGAGATGACGGGGTCTGGACCCATTTTTACTGATTTTGAGGGGGGGTTCTCTGAACCTCCTGGATTTTGGTGCTTGTTCTCTTTGCCATATTAGGGAAATTCTCTATTCTCAGTATACTTTCTGCTCCCCTCTCTGTTTCCTCTTCTTCTGGAATCCCAATTATTCTAATGTTGTTTCGTCTTATGGTGTCACTTATCTCTCGAATTCTCCCCTCGTGGTCCAGTAGTTGTTTGTCTCTCTTTTGCTCAGCTTCTTTATTCTCTGTCATTTGGTCTTCTATATCGCTAATTCTCTCTTCTCTCTCATTTATCCTAGCCGTAACAGCCTCCATTTTTTATTGCACCTTATTAATAGCTTTTTTTATTTCAACTTGGTTAGATTTTAGTTCTTCTATTTCTCCAGAATGGGCTTTTATTTCTCCAGACAGGGTTTCTCTAATATCTTCCATGCCTTTTTCGAGCCCAGCTAGCACCTTGTGAATCGTCATTCTGAACTCTAGATCTGACATATTACCAGTGTCCATATTGATTAGGTCTCTGGCCTTCGGTCCTGCCTCTTGTTCTTTTTGTTGTGGTGAGTTTTTCTGCCTTGTCATTTTATCCAGATAAGAATATATGTAGGAGCGAATAAAATACTAAAAGGGTGGCAAAGACCCCAGGAAAATGTGCTTTAACCAAATCAGAAGAGACCCCAAATCGTGGGGGGAAGAAAGGGGGTAAAAAGAAGTTCAGAAAAAAAAAGAGAGAGAAAATTAAAAAATAAAAAATAAATAAAAAAGAGAAAAAAGAGAAAATTATGTATATATTAGACTGGTGAATAGAACAGGGTCACCCACTTAATTTTGGGAGTACTTTGGTCTCTTAGAAGAAACTACCTCCCCAAATTTTAACGAATGAAAAACATATATAAGGGTAAACACGATGAGGGGATGGAATAGGACTATAAAGATGAAATTTTTTTTCAATTTTCTAAAAAAAAAAATTGAAAAAATTTTCTAAAAAAGGAGTTGATAAGATAAGTTAGTTGGGAGAATAAAGAAAAAGAAAGTAGAGAGAATTTGCTCAGGCTGGAGACTCGAACAAAGCCCTGTGCTAGATTTAAGGTATATTTTGATCTATTAGAAATTGAACCCAGATTTTTTTAGAAGAAAAGACCCTATGTGTATACAAAAAATAAAGTTAGATACAATCAAGGATAAAATATGACTATAATAATGATGGTTCAAAAAAGATTTTTTTTAAAATGAAAGGTATTGTTAATATAAACTAGTTAAAAAATGTTAAAAGAGGAAAGGGTAAAAGTTAAAAAAATTTAGCAGAAGAAAAAATAAAATTAAAAGAAATTATTTAACTTTGCAAGACTAAAGAATCTTGGGGAGAAAGCCATGAATTCCATGCTTTGCTTTCTCCTCCTCTGGAGTTCCACTGTTCTCCTTGGTAAGTGAACTTGGTCTTGGCTGGATTTCTTGTTGATCTTCTGGGGGAGGGGCCTGTTGTAGTGATTCTCAAGTGTCTTTGCCCGAGACAATTGCCCCGCCCTTACCAGAGGCCAGGCTAAGAAATCTGCTTGGGTTCGCTTTCGGGAACTTTTGTTCCCTGAATGCTTTCCATAGAGTTCCAGAGGACGGGCATGAAAATGGCAGCCGCCCAGTCTCTGGCCCAGAGGAGCCCAGAGCTCGGGGCCCCGCTCCTCAGTGCGCCCTTGGAGAAAAGCGCTCAGTCACTCCCGTCTCCCTGGCCTCCGGCCACGCTCCGAGCTCACCCGGCCTGTGACCCAGCGTCTCTGTCTCTGGCACACAGCCCCGCCTGGAGCCTCTGAACCCTGCAGATCCCTGTGCTCTTCCAGGGGGGTCTCCCCAGATCTTGTGGGGTCCCCGCTCACAGAGCAGTGGCCTGTGCCGTGGATCACGATAAGGTAACCCTGAGCTAAGAGCTCACTCCTCGGCTCCGTCTCTGTAGCCAGCTTCCCTGCTCTAATACCTGCGAGCTCTGCAACACTCAGACACCCCCGATCCTTCTGTGACCCCACGGGACCTGGGGCCACGCTTACCCCACATGGGTTTCACCCCAGTTTAGCCTGCGGAGCAATGTCCCTCCGTGGAGCAGACTTTTAAAAAGTTCCGATTTAGTGCTCCGTTGCTCCGCCGCTTGCCAGGAGCCGGCCCCTCCCCCCCGTGGTCTATCCTCCCGTCGCTTTGGGTTCACTTCTCCACTGTCCTACCTTTCAGAAAGTGGTCGATTTTCTGTTTCTAGAATTGTTGCTCTTCTTCTCTTCAATCTCCTGTTGGGTTTGTAGGTGTTCACAATGGATTGATAAGCTGTCTAGTGGATCTCCTGCTACCTGATGTCGTCTCAGCCGCTACTCCTCCGCCATCTTGACTCCTGCCTCCCGAGTTGATGTTTTTTTTTTTTTAAGATTTTATTTATTTATTTGACTGAGAGAGTGAGCACAGGCAGATAGAGTGGCAGGCAGAGGCAGAGGGAGAAGCAGGCTCCCTGCTGAGCAAGGAGCCCGATGTGGGACTCGATCCCAGGAGGCTGGGATCATGACCTGAGCCGAAGGCAGCTGCTCAACCAACTGAGCCACCCAGGCGTCCCTGATTTTTTAAAATGTTGACCAAAAGTATCATTTTGCACATCTATGATACTGTTTTCTAGGGATATTTATGTTGTTCATGTAGCTTGCTTTACCTTCTGTGGCTATTAAAATGTATAGAAGTCAATTTTTTGTGTTTTTAAAAAGTCATTTAAACATTCAATTTAAAGACAAAACAAAAAGACTGAAAAGGGTTACAGTTATAGCTGAAACAAAACTGTACTAAATTGATAAGAGATTTGAACAAGGATTATCCGGGTTGAAATAAAACATCTCTAAATATAAACACATTAGATAGTTGAGGTTGGGAAGAGTCAGGCATATATTTTGAGGGTGAACTTTGATTGTTGTACAGCTGTTACTTGCTACTCAACAGGACATCTGCACCCCCAACGTATGTGAACTCGCCCATTGGCTATCCATTCCCGTTTCGAGTCTTTTTGTTTCTAATTCTGATGAAGTATCATTCCTAGTTTTGAATTTGATTTGATTTCATTTTGAATTTGGAGTCATTTTACCAAAGGGTCCTATGAAATTGCTCCACAAACCTTTTTGTGCTAATAGTTTGTGAAATCTCGGGGTACCCTCCCAGGCTTTCATACCCAGGTCTTGAGTCAATGCCATGAGAAGTTAGAGGGGAACCCGCTGTCATCTCTTCCTGCCTCTGATGGGGCAGTAGAGGAAGGCATGTTGTTGAAACTCCTTCTGAAGGAAAGGGTGTAGGCCAAGGTATTTCTGGTACTTTAGCTTTGCGATATACAGGCTCCCCCCCATCTGGAAGCAGAAGTCTTATGGTAGAAAGTACATCAGTGGTTGTGCTTCAGGTCAGTCCTCTGTAATCACCCACACACAATTACTCCCAGGGCTTTACTGACAGTAGTGCTGGGAGGTTATATCTTGCATGGGGAATTAGGTTGTAAAATTGTTATGTAAGGCAAAAATAGGAAATCACTTATAAAAAAAAACAGGAAATCCTTGATCACTGTGTTCTTTAGTTAAGCTCTTGATGAGGAAGTTGCCTTGAATTTCTGTAGGTTACATGTGCATATAATTTATTTCCACTGCCATACTTCTGATTTCAGGCTGGGCCTGGCCTGACCCTGAATATCTGATCGTTTTGGTTTTGCTGTTTTAGTTTTCAGCCTTTTTTTCTCTGGTCCACTGCCAGAAACTTCAGTTCTCTTAAGTAGTGGTTTCTGGAAGGCCTGTGCTAAACAGTCTGCAAATCCATATATTTTTACAAAAAAGACCACATCAATGGTTACCTGTGGACTGGGTCTGTTGTCATTTATGCTTGTATTCATGGTGTGACATGAATTATATGAAATTACATTTTCATCAGGATGCCTCCCACATCTGGCAGTAAAGTTGGCACCACCTTGCTACGATTCTCTGACATTCTTATCTTTAACAAGTACAGGCTGAAGTTTGTAGGACAGTGTAGAGTGCCTCCCATTTTTCTTTAAATCCCTACTAAAAGAGGGCTTTGACCAGCAAGCAGCACTGGCATTACTTGGGAGCCAGCTGGAGCAATAGAATCTCAGGCCCTTCCCTATAGGCAGTGAATTAGAATCTGCATTTTAACAAGATCCTCAGCTAACTTTGATGACAGCTTTAACTAATACTGAGTGCTCCCCCCACCATGATGTTATTGATCAAATAATAGGAAAAAAATCCATGCAAATAGGGAAATATTGTTTTAAATAGGCATGAACAAAATTTTTTCTTAAACAGCCAGCACAATAAGAGAAAAAGGTGGTGTTAAAGAGTTAATCGGATCTGACACAACCTAAATGAATTTGATTTACCCAAAAACTGATTATTTTCTTAATTGGATAGAAGACATTTTACGTGACTTGATAAAAAGAAGGTTTTTTTTCCCCTTATAAAATTAGTTTGCTCTTTTTTGGGTTGATGGAGGGAGAAGCAATTACAAAATGAGGTAGAGTTTAGAATCTTTTTGATGCTAATGCTGTTTAAGTGACTTTTACATTTTGTCTACAGAAAATCAATTTATGCAAGACCAGGCACCTATGTTGGAAGGTGAATTGGTTATAAAATATATCTTTGGAAATTTTCAATCATTGAATACAGTTAATGAATGACCATTCACAATAATGCATGTGAACCTCAAAGTTGATGATATTCTAAATCTGATCAGTATCATTTTTTAATCTGCCTTCTTAATCAAATCAAATCTTAGAACTGACTGAATTAACATGGTGACACAGTAGCTTAAATCATTAAAGATTTCTATTTTATATAATCATAAAGACAATGACTGTATCAAGATTGTCTTAGATAGGAGTGAAGTTAGAAGGTGATGAGATTGATTCAAATGATTCTCTGTGTATGGCCAGAACTTTAAGAATTTGTCAAGCAGGTAGCAGCATGTAGTTTACTATTTTGTGATTAGCTCTTGGGTATTTTGAGGATTGTTTGGCATTCTGTCTTCTAGTAAACCTGTAGAAAATTAATTCCATTTTTAAAATCAAGACGAAGGAAGGATGCCTGGCTGGCTCAGAGAGACGCGTGACTCTTGCTGTCAGGGTTGGGAGTTTGAGCCACATGTTGGGTGTGGAGATGACTAAAAAAAATTAAAAAGTAAACTTTAAAAAAGTCAAGGCAAATGAGTCCATGCTGCCGTTGGAAGATCTTGTTTTTTAAAAAATTTCTGTGGCATTATGTACGGATCACAGGTTCTTTGGTCTGCTAAGCAGTTTTGTTGTGATTTAATATGGGTATCGATAAAATAAGTAAAAGGTAAAATCCTGAAAGAACGTCTGATTTGTTGAAAGAGAATTTTTTGCTTTAACTGTAAACATACATAAAAATCAATGAAATGTAAAATGATTACATTTTGATTTTAAAATGATCCTATCTTTATTTCTGACATGTTTTCTTTAAAGATACTGGCATTAAAGTACTTAATTGTGCTACTGATGTCTGTTTTTCACTTTGAGATGAAGGGTTCTGGGGGCTTTTTAGGGGAAATTTACTGAAGTTGACAGTAGTTTAATTTTGTATTTGCTGCCAACCTTGAATTTTGTGTGTGGCATTAAAAAAAAATCTTATCACATATACTTAAATGCTTTCTACTTTATAAACAATTTCTAAGGCAAAGATGATAGAACTGCAGTATTGTGTATTTGAGGCCTTTTTTTTAACAGTGTTTCTGCCATATGGGTGATTTTCTTATGTTGAATTGCTCTCTCGGGAAATAGGAGATTTCTTTTCTGCATGTTGAATATAGCAAAAGTGGCTTTTTTATTTTTTAGCAGACTCAGGTGATTCATTTTTTATTTATTAAGAGAGAATTTCTAACTGATCTTTGAAGGTTATACATCAGTATAACATTAAGTCTTCACTATTCCTAAATACAGTACAGCTCTTTAACCTTAAATGGAAATAATATCAAGTTACCTTGCCTAGTAAGCCAAGGCTTTGTGAATATTTGAGGAAATGATTTGAGAATCCAGGGCTTCAGAGTGATCCCCAAAGCTCAGCTGATAAAACTTTTGTGAGTTATCCTTGGGGTTAAGGCAGAATTTGAAGGTATTGTAAGATGAATACAATTGAGTTTTCTTCTTTTCCGAATTCTAAAGGAAAATGCCCTTTATTTTCTCTTTTAGGTCCTCAGAATGGTTGGAATGATCCTCCAGCTTTGAACAGAGTACCTAAGAAGAAGAAGGTACTAGAAAAGTTGGTCTAGTTGCCCGCAGGTGTTCTGTTAATCCCAAAGCCACCTGGAATACACCACCCTTCACTGACCTTTAAAAGCAAAGTTTACTGACCAACAGGTTTCAAGTGTATTTTAGCTTACATCCTTTGTTTAGTTTAAAAAAAAAAAGTTTACATCCTTTGTTTAGTTTAAAAACAAAACAAAAAACCAGTATGGTGGTGTGAATTTAACTCCCATTGGAAGACAAGATGTAAATTCCCAACAGGTGTCTTTCAAAGAGTAGGAAACAAAATTTCCCAATGATTTTTTTCTTTTGGGGGTGTGTGTGGTCTTTGGTTTCCAACAGTAGTCCTGAATTTGGTAATTATATTTTGGACTGTTTTGTCTATCACATATGATATGAAGAAACAACAAACGAGCTGAGTAGTGTTTAACTGTCAGTAACTGTTGAGCGCTTTGGAGCACAAGATAAGATTCTTCTCTGCTCCTTCCTTCCCAAACGTTTTTACTTTTTTTTTTTTTTAAACTTCTGGTAATTTCCTTTCCTTAAATATAGTAATGAGAGGGCATAACAATAAAATTGGGAGGCACTAAATGGGCCAAAAAACCCCAAAATTTAGGTTAGTAATAATGAGAAATTAGAAATGAAATCTACTACTTTTAATATGGTTGGATTGACAGGTAACATCTACTTAGTGATCTAGGAAAAGGAGCATTACATCAGGATCACATTAAATATAAACATTCATTTGGCATATTTGATTCCAGTATTTGCTCGATATAATTCTCTAGACTTTGACTTCCTCTTTCAAAACGCCTTGTTTTGGCTCCCCATATGAGAGAATGTATGGAAGACAAAGGGGAAACTGAGAGGTCCAGTTTTGAGCTTTCTATCCCTCTTACCCAGATTAGCTCTAATTTTATGTTTTACTCTAGAATTCTGCATAAAATTTCATTTGAAAGTAGAATACTACTACAAACAAATAACATTTTTTAAATGTTAACCTTATTTAAGGGTAAGTAAATGATACTCTTTGGCTTATGCTTGCTGTCTTTTATTTCTGTCTTTTAAAAGATGCCTGAAAACTTTGTGCCTCCTGTTCCCATCACGTCACCAATCATGAGCCCTTTGGGTGACCTCCAATCCCAGATGCTGCCACAGCAGCCTTCAGCCCCCGCACCTCTGTCAAGCCAAGCTTCATTCCCACAGCCACACCTCGCAGGTGGCCAGACCTTCCATGGCATCCCGCAAGCCCTCGGTCAACCAGGCGTGCCACCTTCTTTCTCCAAGCCCAATACTGAAGGCGCGCCAGGGGCTCCTATTGGAAATACCGTCCAGGTAACAGTCAGTCTGCGTCCGTGGAAGGGGAAGATGGCTCTGTTTCAGTTCATGTTTTTTAATGTGTTAACTTTGATGATTGCACCTCTATTAGTGAACATCTATATTCGGTTTCAATTAAGACAACCTAAATAAAAAATAGTAACCCTCGTTTTTAAGACTGATCGTGCAGGGATATTTTTCAGTTACGTGGCCATAAACCTCCTGGAAGAGGCTCACGTATTTGCTAGTGTATGTTTACACTGACTCGACAATCGCAGTATCTCATTTACCTAACCAGTAGCCGTAATTTAAGATGAGCTGAACCATATTTTCAACCAGGCTTGCTAAGCAGAAGTTATTTCCAAAGGTTTCCCCTTAACGTAAAAGATAAAGTGTGATGAGCTGTATCTTCCCTTGTGTACGTGTGAGAGCTTACACTGTACAGCCTACCTTCACATGGAGACACAAATTTGTACTGCTTTTCACATACAGACACCTAGTCGGAAGGGTTCTAGACGATAAAAAAATCACATATAACTAACGGACTCGACACACAAAGGTAAACATTTTGATCTGTTCATGAAGAGTGAAGAGCTTGGGTGAAAGTTAACATAAGAAGGTGAAACAAATCCCTGCCCAAAGTATAAAACTAGTTCTGTTTTTGTCTTTGACCCATTGAAGTCAAATTTATAAACATGTTTCTCTGTCACAAGGCTGTGCTTTACTACGTTCCATTATAAAAACCAGTGTTTTGATGGAGGTGGGAGAACTGACTTCTTTCCGCAGGACTTTAAATTACAAAGATGCGCTGTTATTTTTTTTTATGATTACAAGTCTACGCTAGTTTGGGAAGCTACCCAGCATTCACTTTTGTTTAGACCTGGGCTGCTCATGCTGTACTCATCTAGACCGGAACCTCATTTACTGCCGGAAGGGAATGCTGCGGGATGTATGTGTTCAGCCAGGCCTTTACATCCAGCTGCCTGCCTATCTGGATGTCTCCAAGGCCCCTCACACTCCACATTTCTGAAGCCTTATTCATAGTCATCCTCCCAAACCTCATCTTCAGAATCTGGTCTTCAAACCTCGGTGTTTCCTACTTTGGTGCATGGCACCATAATCCTTCCTATTTAATCTAGCCGAAAACCTAGGAATCATCTTTATACTCTTTTCCTTTAATCCCTCTTTCAAGTCTATCCCTAAATCTTGTTGTTACTGTTTTAAAAATCTCTCTCAGATCCCCGGCCTGCACTTCCAGTTTGGTCTATGCTGCCTTCACCCCAGTTTTCAGCAGTGCAGGAGCCTCTAATTAGTCTGTCTTTGATCATCTATCAGGTCTTGTCTCATCTTTGTTCAAAACATTTCTCTCAAGATAAAGACCAAAATATTTCACATTATCCAGAAGCCCTCAGCTGCATATTCCTCCTTGCTGTCTGCCCCAGCTACACCGGCCTCCTTTTAGTCACCTGTATCATGATCCTTCCTTTGGACACGTTCTTGCGCTGCCCGGAATGCTTTTCCTTTCTCATTTAACTAGTTGACTCCTATTTGTCCTTCTGATATAATTTCCTGCAGAGAGCTTGCCCCTCAGTTAAATTCTAGTTCTACTATCTGTTGGTTCCATTAACGTTAGCTTAGTATCAATTAAATACCAGTACAGTTGCTATCTTACATGTACTGGTGACATTTTATTTTTTTACTTTTTTCAAGTAACATCTTTCATTAAGATATAAATGTTAGTAAACTTTTTTTTAATGAAACTTTGAAACTTTCATTTTCTTCTTTTAGCCTAATAAATTGCCAGAGAGCTGAGATCATTTCTGAATTGGCTTATAAATACATGGTCAGTCCCTGGCACATTTTTTTTTTTTTTTTTGAGTGAATGAACTAATAAATCAGAACTTTAAAAACAAACCAGTCCTTCTTTATCTTTCCATCTGTACATTCAGTTACATCATGGTCTCTTCTATGCCAACTTTTGACTTAATCTTGGCAGTTTGGGGGGTACCTGGGTGGCTCGGTGAAGTGGCTGCCTTTGGCTCAGGTCATGGGATCGAGCCCCACATTGCACTCCCTGCTCAGTGGGGAGCCTGCTTCTCCCTCTGCCTCTGCCCCTCCCCCTGCTTGTGCTCTCTCGTGCACTTTCTCTCTCAAATAAATAAATAAAATCTTGAAATAAAAAATCTTGCAGTTTGATGATAGACCAATTACCAACCTTCAAGAACAAACCAAAGAACAGAAGAATGCCAAGATAAACCAATGAGCTGACAAGCAGAGCAAGCAACCACCCTCACTCGCGGGCTCGCTTCCTGCTGGCGTAGGTCTGCTGTCCGCTTCGCCCCAGATACGTACAGTAGAGATCAACCTGTGTGCCATGATTGACTGAATTCTTTATACCCAGTTCTGGTTTTGAAAATCAAAGCTGTAGAAGCCTGTTCCTTCTACTGAATATCTGATTTTCATTTTTACTTATCCCAAGGGATTTCACATGTTAATTTGTCATTTGATTTTAACAAGTGGTTTTCTTTTTATCACAGAGTTTCAGGGCTTTGTGTATCGGTAATTTCCGGTCATTTCTGGTCACTTTATGGTATTATTTCTTCCAGCATGTGCAGTCTTTGCCAACAGAAAAAATTACCAAGAAACCTATTCCAGATGAGCACCTCATTCTAAAGACCACATTCGAGGATCTCATTCAGCGCTGCCTCTCTTCGGCTACAGATCCTGTATGTATTTGTTCTCATGTTTTGCTCATTTAAAATAAGCACGTAGGCAGCTCTTCTGTAATCGCAGGAAGCCTTGCAAGATAGACTTTAGAAGTTTGTACAATAGTAGTAAAACTAGCACTTACATACTTTGCTTTACATATAGAAATGTATTTAATATCTTTTATAGGTAAGTATTTAATCCTCCCAGCAACCCCATGGTAGGTAAATTTGTCATCTTTTTTTTTTACAGACAACTAAAGTAAGCAAAAACCAGTCAACACCGAAGGTCAGAGCCAGAATTCAAACCCAGTGTGGGTGTGGAATGTGTGCTCTCACTCACTGTGCAGCGCTGCCGCTCAGCAGCAGACCTCATGTCTGTCATGTAAACAGAACAGAGTGTGGCGTGCAAGAGAGTCAGGTTGGGGCTTGCTTTCCGAGCTCAGATCCAAGCTTTTAAAAGTAGATCGATAATCTTACATGTAACTTTGCAAAGATCTTAAAAATAATTGTTTTAGATTCTAGACTCATATTCATAGTTAAAGCAACTGATTTTACTTAGTTCATTGAGAGGATGCCTGTGTATTGGCAACAACAAAAATTCAACAAAGCCGATCTTGTTTTAGATGAACTCTCAGTTTCTGCCAACAAACATTGAATATGTTTATTTAGTCACTGGCCACTTGTCTGCTTGAAAAACAGCTTCTGGAATTTGTTGTTTCATCGGACATTGAGTATTCATATGTGCAGCTTTCTTCTGGTGTTTTACAAAGCTATTCCCTGTACTAAATGTGTCAGCAAATCAGAAGCAGGGATCGGTTAGCGTCAGCCATTGTGCCTGGCATTCTGGAAGTGATGGAAACAGAGAGGAACAGAGAGCAGATGAGGCAGACGGCCCCGCATACACTGTCCCCTGTGTGCACCTCTAAATAGGGCACAGTCATTCAAAAACAGAAGAGCCCTCATAAAAATGAAGAGAACTCCAGCTCTCCTTGAGGCAAGAGTCAGTATAGAGAGGTTGAGATGACACGTAGTACACAGCCCAGCTCAATAAATTTTTGTTGATTTAAACTTCTCTAGGTCAACATATCATCTTCCCTCTGGGTCCAGAGGAGTCCTGGGCAGAAGAGAACCACAAAAGACAAACTGTTCTTGTAATTCCTGTAACCAGTCGGTTGTGGGGGGTTGCTAATACCCTATCCCGACCAGCTGACTCTGCCCCTGGTAGCGAGATGAGATTAGATTTGAGCAGGGACTCTCAGGGTTCCCCTCCATGCAGATCCTTTTAATCACTAGCTGGAATCCTTTATACAATGTGGCTGTCATACAGTCTTTTCACGTTAGCTGTATCCAGACACCACAAAGTAGTTTTGCAACATGACTTAGTTTGTAACGTTATCCCTGATAGCTTCATCTTTTTCTCGTTCTTTTTTAAACATTCATTCGAGGTGTATCATTGTGCTTCAGCAGTTTTGTATGGTGCTGAGTGCTCATCGTGACAAGTGTCCTCGTCAGTCCCTGTCACGTGTCTCACCCGTCCTCCCATCCACCTCCCTTCTGGGAACTATCATATTGTTCTTGGTAGTTTAGAGTCTGTTCCTTAGTTTGTCTCTCTCTCTTTTTTTTTCCTTTGGTAGTTTATTCTGTTTCTTAAATTCCACGTATGGGTGAAATCATACCTTTGTCTTTCTCTGATTGACGTATTTTATTCAGCTCACACTCTCTGGCTCCGTCCATGTTGTTGCAAACGGCAAGACTTTATCATTCTTCTCACGACCAACTGACACTCTGTTGTGTACACGCCACATCGCCTCCATCCATTCACCTGTCACTGGACACCTGGGTTGCTTCCATAGTTTGGCTATTGTAAATAATGCTGCGATAAACATAGGGGTGCATGTATCCCTTTGAATTAGTGTTTTTGTATTTGGGGGTAAAGACTAAAGACTCAGTAGTGCACTTGCTGGGTCGTAGGGTAGTTGTGTTTCTGACTTCCATTAGCCATCCTGTTCCAGAGCGGCTGTACCTGTTTGCCTTCCTTCAGGCAGCGCAGGAGGGTCCCCTTTGTCCACACCCTCACCAGCACTGGGTTGTTTGCTGTGTTGTTGACTTCAGCCGTTCTGACCAGTGTAAGGTGATACTTCATTGTAGTTTTGATTCATATTTCCCTGATGATGAGTGATGGGAGCATCTTTTCGTCTGTCAACCGGCCGCCTGAATGACTTCTTCAGAGAAGTATAATTCATGTTTTCTGCCCACTTCTTAATTGGATTATTTGGGGGGGGTGTTGAGTTTATCAGTTCTTTGTGTATTTTGGAATCTAAACCTTTATTGGATAGGTCTTCTGCAGATATCTTCTCCCATTCAGCGTGTTGCCTTTCAGTTTTGTTTATTGTTTCCTTCACTGTGCAGAAGTAGTCCCGGTAGTTTATTTGTGCTTTTGTTTCCCTTGTCTGAGGAGAAAAATACTGCTATGGCTGATGCCAGAGAAATTATGGCCTGTGCTCTCTTCTAGGATTTTTATGGTTTCCTGTCTTATATTTAGCTCTTTAATCCATTTTGAGTTTATGTTCGTGTGTGCTGTGAGAAAAGTGGTCCAGGTTCATTCTTTGGCATGTGGCTGTCCAGTTTTCCTAACACCATTTATTGAAAAGACGGTCTTTTTCCCACTGGGTATTCTTGCCTCCTTTATTGAAGATTATTTGACCATATAATTGTGAGTTTATTTCTGCATTTTCTCTTCTGTTTCATTGATCTGTGTGTCTGTTTTTGTGCCAGTACCATACTCTCTTGGTGACGACAGCTTTGTAATACAACTTGAAGTCCAGAACACTGATGCGTTCAGCCTTGTTGTTCTTTTTCAAGATTGCTTTGGCTATTTGGGGTCTTTTGTGGTTCCATACAAATTTTAGGATTATTTGTTCTAGTTCTATGAAAAATGCTGTTGGGATGTTGGTACATTAAAAAAGTCATTCACAGGGGCACATGGGTGGCTCAGTCGGTTGAGCTTCCGACTCCTGATTTCATCTCAGGTCGTGATCATGGGGTCATGAGTTTGAGCCCCACGTCAGGCTCTGTGCTCAGTGCAGAGTCTGCTTTGAGATTCTCTCTCCTCTTCCTCTCCCTATGCCCCTCCCCCACTCCCATGCTCTCTGTCTCAAATAAATTAAATAAATATTTTTAAAAAGTCATTCACCAAAAAACAAACAAAAAAATTATCCACCACAATCAAGTGGGATTTATTCCCAGGATGCGAGGCTGGTTCAGTGTTCATAGATCAGTCATTGCTCACTTCAGCAGCACATACACTAAAATTGGACCAATACAGAGAAGATTAGCATGGACCCTGAACAAGGATGACACGCACATTTGTGAATTTGCATCTGACCAAATACAAAATCCATTCCTGATAAAACCCTCAACAAAGTAGGTTTAGAGGGAACATAAAACATACCTCAACACAATAAAGGCCTTATATGAAAACCCACAGCCAACATAATCTCAGTGGACAAAAATTCAGAGCTCTTCCTTTCTCCTCCTCTGACATATTGACATTCCTTCTTCCAGCATACCAGGAGCATGTCAGCATCGACAGCTTTGTACTTGCTGCTCCTTCTGCCGGGGATCTTCCCCCATGTGACCACGTTACTCAGGCCACACATGCTCCAGGCTTCTCGGATGTCCCAGGAGCTGTCTGGCCTTTCTTTACCACCTCGTGGTCCCAGCACTTCTAGCCCCTCACTCTGTTAACTCTTGCTTCCTGGCATTCATCACCATCTCATCTGCAACATACTTCTATCTAGTATCTTTTTCCACCAAGGGCATTCGAGGTCCCTGAGACATAAGCATGGCACACAGTAGACCCTCGGTAAATACTGAAGAACAGCGTCCGTTCTGAGGCTGTCGCATAGTGTACATCATTAGGTTAATCACATTGTAATTGAAACCTTTAATTTTAGTTTTAGAACGGTTTTCTCTCACTATACTTCTAGTACGAGGAGTGGGAGGTGGAAGGCCTCCTTGATTTAAAAACTCCTTTTACAATATCCCTCTTAGTAATCTTAAGCCACAGAACGTAATTTTCTTTCTTTTTTTTTTTTCTCCCTTGGTGTTTTAAAAGCTCAGAAAGAGGGGCACTTGGGTGACTTAGTCTGTTAAGTTTCCAACTCTTGATCTCAGCTCGGGTCTTGGTCTCGGAGTCATGAGTTCAAGCCCCACATTGGACTGAGCAAGGAGCCTACTTTAAAAAGCCTACTTAAAAAAACAAAAAATGAAGAAAAGCTCAGAAAGAAGCAAGGTTAAATAACCAAATGTGACTAAGTATGTAAGTGATTGGAAAGGTTAAAATAAGGTTCCAGTTCACCTCTGTGCTTGCTGCCAGCACCCATAATTCACAGTAGCTGTCCTTAGATCTTCTCTCCTGCAACACAGTGGCCCACTGTTGCCTCCAGACGGCCCTCCGTGTTGCTCGTGGCTAGTGCGTTTACACGTGCACACGCCTTGTCCTCTGAGCAGACAGTCCACAGTCCAACCACTACTCCAGTTTGCGCTCTGGAAGGCAGCCCCATATCCTCCTACCCTCCCCCCATGAATAGGTTACTGACTCTGTCCTAACGGTCAGTTGAAGTTTCTGAGTCATAGCTGCCTCCGTTTCTTTATAACATGAAGCCGGTCAGCATCAGGAGTGTAAGGATTAGTGAAATGAGACAGGGCAGAGTCTTTGGATAAAAGTTAAATATTCAAATATAACACATCTGTTTTTCTTCTCCTGCAGCAAACCAAGAGGAAGCTAGATGATGCCAGCAAACGCTTGGAGTTTCTGTATGATAAACTTAGGGAACAGACGGTAAGTTTGTGGGGAAAAAGGAGGATTCATGATAATCATTTAGCCCTAGTTGCTAGTAAATAAGCACGTCATCAGCATTCGTGTGGAGTGTCCTTGGGAGCAAAATTGTGAGGACAGTGGTGGAATGGGCTTTCGCTAACTGAATCATAAATGTCATTTAAATTTGGGGATTAGGGGCACCTGGGTGGCTCAGTGGGTTAAAGCCTCTGTCTTCAGCTCAGGTCATGGTCCCAGGGTCCTGGGATCAAGCCCCGCATTGGGCTCTCTGCTCTGCAGGGAACCTGCTTCCCTTCCTCTCTCTCTGCCTGCTTCTCTGCCTACTTGTGATCTCTGTCTGTCAAATAAATAAATAAAAATCTTTAAAAAAAAAAAAAAATAAAAAAAATAAATTTGGGGATGAAAGAACAGGAGAAGGGGTGTGTGTGTGTGAGAGATAGGAGTGTAATTTTAACTCTTCTTATAACAAAGAGTAGAAATATAATCTGGCTTGTATTGGCCCTAAGGTAACTGGCCTTCTGTTCATTTTATATGTGGCTATATTTTTTGCATTTCAACATTCCTCTGCTCCATCCCTCACATCAGTCCCATCAGATAAAAATAACCATTCCTGGGGCGCCTGGGTGGCTCAGTGGGTTAAGCCTCTGCTTTCAGTTTGGGTCATGACCCCGGCATCCTGAGATCGAGCCCCAGATCGGGCTCTTTGCTCAGCAGGGAGCCTGCTTCCCTTCTCTCTCTGCCTGCTTGTGATCTCTGTCAAGTAAATAAATAAAATCTTTAAAAAATAATAATAATAATAACCATTCCTGTCATGTGAGCCGGACCAGAGAAAGTTGATGTAACAGTGAAAGTTCTGTGGTCCCTGGACTGATCCGAAATAAATTCTTCCCTCAAAAGTATGGGCATATAATCTAAGTAATGACATGGGGAAACTACAGATACTGTGGTTTTAAGAGATGGTAAGATTACAAGAGCAGTTAAGAATTGATAAGCTGAGTACATGATGATGGCTGTTACCCTACGAATGCAGGTAGACCACAGGTTTGAGATCACTGCTGTAGACATGGTTTTTGACTGCTTTGGGTCCTCACTTAGAGAGAGCATGATTAAGAACCAAATTCCAAAAAAACCCTTTAAATTCCTTCATATGCATGGGAAAGTTTTAAAAAGGTGTGAGCCTGTATCTAAGGAATTTGAAGAATTAACACTCTTAAGTGGAGAAAGACGTTAGCATTTCAGCTGGGGGAGGAGAGCTGGCTTCTATAAAAAAAAGTTAACTGACTCATACACGTTCATAATTCATAATAATTTCCTTACATAAATCATCTTGTCATGGTTCTGCTTTATAACTTAAAGAGTTGCTTGATCCAAAAAACTATTTCTAGAAAAGCTGTATGATTTATTTGCTTTTTTATAATATTTGTTTCAATCTCCTTTTAAATATCAGGGTTTATGGGAGAGTCTTTCTTAATTTAATTCTTTCTCCTGATTCTGCCTTTGTTTCAGCTTTCACCCACAATCATCAATGGTTTGCACAGCATTGCAAGGAGCATCGAATCGCGCAACTACTCGGAAGGCCTGACCATCCACACCCACATAGTCAGCACCAGCAACTTCAGTGAGACCTCAGCTTTCATGCCGGTTCTCAAAGTCGTCCTCACCCAGGCCAATAAGCTGGGTGTCTAAAAGGACGTCTTTACTCCCAGCCCATATTGCCATTTTTCCAAAGAAACCTATTTTAAGAAATGTTAAGGTATGGACCAGTCCTCATTAGCATGTTTCCATAGCAGCCGGTCAAGAGCATTTACACTATTTCTGCAGATATACTCACCTTAGAACTGCTCAAAACCCAGGTGCTTTCTTTTGTTTTAACCTTTTATTGCCCATGATGATTTTCCTATTCTGCAAATAGTGTATTTCCTGGATTACACATAGTGTGTTTTCCTGAAGTATTCTGATTAAATGTGGTTTTTAAAACCTCAGTATACTTTTTGGAAAAGGAGCATCTGGTTATACATAAAGCAGAGCCAAAACTAACTTTCGTTCACGTCCTCCCTGCTTCCTCTATGTCAATCAGATTAAAGTGTGTAACCCTATTCTATGTGTATGTAGTCTTCTTTTTAAAACAGCTGCTCACAGTTTAGTTAATCCGTATTTTTTGTGTCTTTGGCTTCACTCGAGTTCTGAACAAATAACCAAATCTAGAGGTCGCTACCCAGATTTCAGCAAAGATTAATGAAGAGTGGGAGCACTAGCTTTAAATACCTATTGGGAAAATGAGCGTTTTTGTTCTGTGGAATGCATGGGACTTTTTTGTATTAATAAATGTTTTCGATATTCTGTTTGAGTTTTAAGATTGAGTTATCTCCATTCTACATTTAGAAATTTGTTTGTCCACTTTTTAAAAGTCACCCAGAGCTCTGAAGTGTAAATTTAGAAGGAAAATTTTAATTTCTGTCAACCTCCTGAATCAAAGGCAGACGTTTTTCAGCCAGTTTTTCTGTCAAGTGATTTTATGATAGTTTGTCTTAAGAACAAGCAGTGTGGCAGGGGCACCCGGGTGGCTCAGTCGGTTAAGCGTCTGCCTTCGGCTCAGGTCATGATCCCAGGGTTCTGGGATCAAATCCTACATCAGGCTCCCTGCTCAGCGGGACGCCTGCTGCTTCCCCTTACACTACCCCTGCTTGTGTTCTCTCTCTTGCTGTCTTTCTCTCTGTGAAATAAATATAATCTTTAAGGGAAAGAAAAAAAAACAGTGTGGTAAACAAATGATGATGGTTGCCAGAGAATCTTGAGAATCAGACACTAGTAAGTCTTCACCGGTGCGTTATGTAAGTTGACGTAAGTAGGCTGGGCAGCTAGAAGATAAACATCGTAACTACCGGGGAGCTGCTTGCCGGGGGTTAGCCTGGTTCCAGTAAGAGCGGTGAGTGAGGAAGAGCAGTCATAGCTCGTCAGGCTTTGTACCCCTGAGTGAAACGGTCTGCGAGAACCTCTCGTTTCCTTTTGGAGGGGTTGCCTGTTTGCCAAATAGAACCCCTCTTTAAAATGAATCATTCTGTGTTTAGCTCTGAATCGTTTTATAACTAAAAAAGGAGGACCATGATAGCATGTGTGAACAGTGGACCCCAGGACGGGCGCGCTCTCCCAGCCCCTGCCTTCAGTCCCCGGGGCTGCAGGCGCCCGAGTCGCTTCTGCGACTCACTGAAATGAGTGGCTGCTGAGTGCTGGGCGGTGGGGTCAACCCCAGGCCCCATGCAGACCACAGGCTGGCCGCTAGCAACTTTTTCATCTATTGCCCTTATAGTTAGGGTGTGTTTTATGTTCACCCTGATACAATAATGGCATAATTGGCAACTTTTTATGAAAAAACAAATTCCCAAAAGGTGACAAACGAGGAGGTGGCAGCAGAGCCCTGGTCAACCTGAAGGTTTTACAAGGACGAGCGAAAACACACGGTCCCTGACGGCTGAGCCGCCGTTCTCTCTCCTTTTTCAACACAGCATTGAGATATTTCCCCCTGCTGTGGAGACCTTCTTCCACGTGGCTTCTAACCTTGGAGAAGTTCCACATAAATGGCTGGTGGTAGGAGGAGCCGGACCCAACATGCTGTGTTGTCTCCGAAGCACGAAGATAAAGGGAGATTGTTGAAAGAGCATAGTCTGTTTTCTCGAAAAGAGGAACAACTTTCAAAAAGTTTTCTTTTAGTAAGAGTAGAGAAAAAAGGTCTTAACTTCATAAATGAGCCTGTTTTTAACATTTTCAACTCCAAAGACATTGCCCTGTATACCTGCGCAGGTCGGGCGCCTCTGTATGAAGGGATTCTTGTGCAACGCCACTGATCTGTTCAGTTTGGGGAAATCACAGCCGTACCCCTGCCACTATTTCATGCACCGTGACGGGTCATTCTTCTGAATCCCCGATTTGCTCAGTTTTGCCCTTACGTTGGTGCTTTTTAATTCTTTCACCGATGTAATTTTAAAACAAGGAAAGGCGTGTGAGGGAACCTGGTAGGTGGGGCTGGCTGTCGGCCAGGAGACGTGTCGCCTCTGGGAGATGCTGCTTCAGATGGCACCTGCTCTTATGGCCCTTCGTGGGGTGGATGTGTTCTCGGGCCGCGTCTGAGGATCTTACATGTGATCGGACACGATCCGCCGGAGGCGGTTGCGCGTGTGGACAGCGTGGCAGCAGGGGAAGCGGCACCGCTGCTCTACCCGTGACTTGGCAGCCCAGTTCAGAAAACTCCGTGTGCCCTGGAGGGCAGAAAGAGCAGAGTTCCTGGCGACCAGTTGTGCCCCGATGAACACCTGCCTGACAGGTAGACGAAGGGGTGGTGACAGGCTAACACTTTCCTGATAACCATGTGTCTCCCGAGCCAAATTTAGGTTCGCCTAAGAGTGACCGCAAGGCCACCTGTCGCCTCTCGCGCTGTGGTGGGGACGTCATTTGGAAGAGTGTTGAAGGTTCCGCGAGCGGTGTACGCACGTCTGTGTCCGCACACGCATAAGGATGCCTGTGTCCCTCTTTATCCCGCTGCTGTGGTGGCGGCGTTCCCAGGCAGCGCCCCTGCGGGTCTCTGGGTGTCCGTCACGTGCTGAGCGTGTCCTAGGTGGCCTCTCGAATGACTGCGTCAGTGACACGGACTGTTTATGCACAGAAAGTCTTAACTGTTGGGTCTGACGGATGAATAGGACAAATCTCTCAACCAAGATAGGTGACAAGAAGCCGCACTGGCTCTCACTGCTCCAGCCCCGGAGGCCGGGGCTACGGCGCACACACGAGCCTCGCGGGGCTCAGACTGTACCATCCTTTCGTTTCCAGCTGTTCGCTCTTCTGGCCCCGCGGGGAGAAGTGGTGGGATGTGCGGGTTTAAAGTGAGTGGTGTAGATCTTGGAAAAGGTAATGAAATCTAGCAAAAGAGAATAGACCTTTTTAAAAAAGATTTGTTTGTTTGTTTATTTTTTTGAGAGAGAGCACGGAGGGGAGGGCCAGGGGGAGGGAGAGAGAATCTCCAGCAGACTGCCATGCTGAGCGGGAGCCCCAAAAGGGGCCAGAGTCGAATCCACAACCCTGAGATTATGACAGGAGCCAAAATCAAGAGTGGGCACCAACCGATGGAGCTCCCAGGCGCCCCGGAAATAGGCTTTGGTATAACTGTGGTACATGGCTTTTGCATTCTGGATTCATGTTTCCAGAGATCGGCTGAAGTATTATTTAGCAAACAGTGTTAATGTCGTTCGTCAGAAACACCTGGAATGACTGTATAGAGACCTCATTACTCAGTAATATCTGAGGTCTCATGCGGCTGTGCTCTCCCTTGAAGCTGAATTCTGACGGTCCCGGACCTAGAAGGTCGTCGTTCATCGGGCAGGCCTGTGCCTGCTTTACTGCTGTGTCTTACAATTCCCGGTCCTGTGACCTTTCTAAAACCACCTCTTGGGTATCAGTGGGTTCACACTGTGCAAACATGGGGGGAGGGGGATGGCTTCAGAAGCCTTGTGAAATAGAGGAAACCTTTCTACTTCAAAAAATATATAACAGTTCGTTGGGTTTTTGTCTATATGAAGTAAATCCTAATGAACTTTGTATCTCAAACATCTACCATTATCTGGGTTACACCTTTAAAGGGATTTGCACTTCCCAGCTCTAGAGAGTAGCGTTTTCACACTGTTATTGACGGTTTCTTTACCTCAATAGGTATTTGTAAAGGACTTCATGTAGTTCAGTAGGAAGACATCCTGTCCAAACGTGTGTGTGTGTGTGTGTGTGTGTGTGTGTGTGTGTGTGTGTTTCTAGGTAGGCGATGTAAAATGAACCAGTAGGGAGCCTACCATAGGAATGGAATGGATTCAAATTTGATTAAAAGAGGAAAGTTCCAGACTTTTTTTTTTTTTGATAAGTAAAAGGGTAATGAGTATAATATATAATTCAAGGGAACCATTAAGGCTTATTTGGTTAATGATGAGAAATCATTTCATCTTGTACTTTCTCCAGTAAAGGAACTCCCCCACTCTAGGACTAGACTGTGGAATTAAATATCAAAACAGACTTCCATAGTAAAGAAGGAAAACAGCATCTCCTACAAGTGACCTAAAAGTAACTTCCTTTCCCTCTGGCTATGTCTCCAAGTAACCCATGACTTTCCTGACCCTTTTTTGCCTGAAGAGTCTTTGGGAGAGAACAAGTCAGTTTAACAGGCAGGGATCAAGTCCACAAAGAGTTCTGTCCTGGGGCTTGCTGCTTGGACACCCTCAAGGGCCCTCACCTTTCCTGGAGCTGGGTCCTTCGTTCCCTCTCAGTCCTCATTTCAGCCCAGGGAGCTAAGCTCTTCATTCCAGTTACTGGGGACAGCTGGGAAGCAGTAGAAGCCACATTTGAACCCAGATCACAGCCTAATGAGCACATTCTTCCACAAAACCACATTGTTCCCAAAGTAACCACTGCTACAACAAAAACGCATTCTGCTTTCTGATCTCGTGCTTTTCCCTCCTATTAGTTTGCAGAGACCTGGCGTTACCCATAAGCAAGGAGTGTGGTTGGGATAAGTGGATAAACTTACTGAACGTTGTGTATTGGCTTCTTTTGAGGTAGGTTCTCTTTACGTGCTGGGGAAGTTGGCCCCTGGCAGCCCAAAGCCTGCCTCTCCTCTGCTTGTGTTCCATCAAGGGGAGAGGAAACCTCTCACAATACCCAGTTATGAGTTATGGCTCGCAACAACAGCTCCAGTTGTTTCCATGTGGGTCTCACGCTCACCACCTGAGTTCTGTGCCCAGAGGGACGGGATGCCAGAGTTGGCTGTGCCAATCCAGTGTGCCCGCCCTAGTGTGAACACAGTGATTTGAAGCCCCACCAGAACCCCATGGGTTAGTTCCACCAACGGAAGATGCAATTCAGAGAAGAGGGGGTAGAGAACAAGCCAAAACAACCCCTAACCTATACCGGAGGGGAAGCCCTTGGTGGTCACAGTAAAAATTTTCAGGGCACCGGTCTGAGAGTCAAGAAACGGTTTCAGTGTCTTCCCCGCCCCTTCCTGTCAGCCAAATGCCACTGCTTTCTGCCTCCATAGCCCTGTTTGTAAAATGAGGGGGTAGGACTAGATGATTTTTAGTTTCACTTCCAGCTCTTGAACTCTGTTACCCGTCTACCTCTCCCACAGCATCCTTGTATACTCACTGCAAGACCTCAGCAGGAATGGAAAGCATTCGCGTAAGCACCGAAGCTTTGAAGAAAGATGATGGAAGCAACTCAGGCCTATTTATATTTGGATATTTTACTCCTTCTGTAGAATTAATTTCACTGCTAATCAGGAGAAAGAACAATGCAGCATGTCCCTTGGTTGAAATAAGTAAGGAGACATTTAAAAAATTGGTTTTCTAATTTGAGGACTTGGACTAAATACATTTGCTTGGCCTTGAGGTCTTTAAGTAGTGAATTCCCTGCTATAATGCTCTAGTTCCATGAAGTAACCATTCTGCACACCTGTTTCCCACGCCAAGAATAGGCCACGCTTGACCGCATAGGAACTCAACAAACGAACTTGGTTTTTTTCTCTGGTGCGGCAAATCTGGGTCACCCCTTTGACATTCCTGAACTCTATTTACAAATGCCCCCTCCCTGCCTGAGAACAACAGGGGCCTTTGCCTTTTAAGAGGAGCCTGTGGTCACTGATGCAGCAGGGAGAGAAAGAGGTCATTGAAACAGAAACAATCACGCAGCTAATGCTGAGAAGGAAGTAAGAGCTTCTCTATGTTTATCTGCCCTTGGAAACCAAAGTAAGGATCATAGAAGAAAATGGGGCGGGTGTTGCGGCGGGGGAGAGGAACTGGAGAGTTGGAAGACACGTGGGTGAAAAGCTCGTCAACACTGTCCTTCTTCTGCGGCAATAATAGGGCCGTTCACTTACCTCAGAGAGCTGGGCTTTCGCAGCAGGGAGAGAGAGACAGCGGAGAGGAGTTCACTTTGGTTTGTGCATCTTGTTTTTAGCCAGATGTTGGTCAGGGGGGATGTGGCGTAGATATTCACAAATGTTAATGCAGCTGGGCCTTGAAAGCTGGCTAGTGACTCCTCCGTAGCATTCGCTGAAGTCTGTGGCGTCCCTCCTTCCAGTATTTGATCGCCCTCGGGCTTCCCAACTGGACCTTGAGCTCCGAGAGCACAGCCGCACACTGTCTGTGGGGCTGAGCTTAGGGCTTGGCTTCCAGAAGGGGCTCGATGAATAGATATTGAATGGAAAAATGTCTTGTGATTCAAGGGGACTTGGAAAGCTGCAAAGGGCAACAAAAGAGACAGGTTTGGGTTGGTCTCAGTGCTCAGTGCATTTTCAAGTATATGCTCTTAACCTAAGAATTAGGAAGTAAAGGCCCTCAGATGGCCTGGCCATCTCCCATGCCTAGTGTCCTCCTGCCAAACTGTAGCACTCTGTTAAGGGTGCTCAGGAAATGTGGGAAGTCTTAAGTAAAAAGGCTGGGGGTTTTGTTGAAGGAAAACTCCTCACATCCATCACATCCAGAGCAATAGAATCATTCATTTTATACGAGCAGGTGCCTCCCTCTTCATTGCTATAAAATCTCAATGAGAAATTTTTCCAGTCCATTTAATCTAGAAAAGGGGAAGCCAGCCCTTCTGTGACTAGAGCAAACTGAGAAAACTAGTTTTCTTTCTCTCTCTCTTTTTTTCCTAAGATTTTATTTATTTATTTGATAGAAAGCGAGGTGACAAGTAGGCAGAGAGGCAGGCAGAGAGAGGAGGAAGCAGGCTCCCCGCTGAGCAGGGAGCCCGATGCGGGACTTGATCCCAGGACCCTGAGATCATGACCTGAGCTGAAGACAGAGGCTTTAACCCACTGAGCCACCCAGGTGCCCTCTCTCTCTTTTTTTAAGATTTTATTTATTTGACAGAGACAGAGATAGAGAGGGAACACAAACAGGGGGAGTGGGAGAGGGAGAAGCAGGCCTTGAGCGGAGGTTGCAGGGCTCGATGCGAGCCTTGATGTGGGGCTCCATCCCTGGACCCTCAGACCATGACCTCAGCGGAAGGCAGACACTTAACAACTGAGCCCCCCAGGGGCCCTGAGAAGCTAATTTTCTATCAAGCCACGGTGCTCCAATCTCTCAAAACCAACCTTCTAGTCATCTTGGAGGCGAACTCCCCAACTTCATGCTCCCCCGAAACTAATGGAAAGGCTGTGAGTGGTGTTCTCACACCGAGGCGCACAAAGATTGTTTACATTTGAAATTGTTTTCCCTGCATCACATCCAAAAGGCAATGTCCCCTCCCGCCCCCTGTACTTCCCCGCGGGCTGCAGGGGGCATCTCTTCCTGGGGCCCGGGAGGGGCCTTGAGTGACTGCGTCGGACGAAGCCGGCCGCTGGTTCTGTTTCGCGTTCCCTGCTGCCGCTACAGTTTGTTCTTGGAACAACCTACCCACCCTGTTCTGCTTCTTTTCCCAGTCTGGGGTTCCCCAAACGCACCCCGGCTTCCAGGCCGGGCAGGTTTCGCGACCGTGTCGAGTCCGCCTGCCTAGGGTGGGTAGAGAATAACGACAAACCCACGACGTGCTGTACACGCTCGCCAACGACCGAGACGGTGACCCGCCTGGTGCAGGAGCCCACCCTGGCCACCAGGCACCGGCTCACGGTCTTCTTCAGCTAAACCCGGACCCCATCCTGTGTGATTTCAAACTCCTGGGAAGGTCCCGTCCAGGAGACCTCAACCTCCTCAGCACCCGTGCACCTTTGACCTCCACATCCCCAGCGAGGCCACTTCTGTAACCCCATGGCTACATTTTGGAATGGACCATTGGAGACTCTTCTCCCGCGGTTGGTCTTTGGTCCCAAATCCCGCCCTTGGAGTGCAGTGCCTGCTGCTTCCTTCATTCTTGTCGCCTAACAAACAGAAAGCTACTCTTCGGCTACTTTCAAGACCTCGAGGCCTTCGATTCCTCTACTACACGAGCTCTTGTCTTCCTTCTGGTCACATCTCGTTCCCCCTCCTGGACTTGCACAAACTTCTCTCTCACCACCACCACCGTGACCTGGCTCTCCTGCCCCCCCCATCTAGTCCCCACCCTACTCCACCTCAGATGTTCCACCAGGCTGCCGAGTGATGTTGTCGAACCCTAACTGCGCAGACTGAAGCCATTACGAGCTCGGAGCATCCACTCTTAGTTGGGTCCTCAGTTTGGCTCACCAGCCTTCTAAGGGTCCTTGGTCAGCTTCCTCTTTCGTCCCGCTCAGCAGCTCTGGAAGCCTCCATCACTTTTCTCTAGCTCTCTACCAAATTCCCACCATGCATACTCTGCAGATGATCCAACCCTCCCATCATAAGAAATGGGCCATCAATGGCATCCCCCCTCACTTGACTGATTCTAGAAGCTTTATCTGCCCTCGTCTTCATTTTCTTCCAGTCTCCAAGAACAAGCTCTCTGCCCAAAGTGCAACCCAACCTGCTTAACCCTCTCCCCAACCCTAGGAAACCAGCTCCATCGAGCAACCCATTACTTGTGGTTTTAAGCTTTGACCTTTCAGTATCTTTCCACAAGCCAACAAGTGTGCTCAAATCCCTCTTAACTGAACACTCAGACACACACTCAGTTTTGCTTCTCCATCCTTCTCTTCACTGCCAAGCTTCTTGGAAAATTGATTTATATCTATGTGCTATGCTTATCTCCTCCTCCTTATTCTTAAATTTCTGTTCCCATATCTCACTGAAAAGGCCTTGGCAAGGGGTCAGCAATGACCTTTGTATGTAGTGGGCTCCTCATTCTCCCTCCTCCACAGCTTCTCTGTCACATTTGGTTTTGTGAATCCTCTCCCACATTTTGCTGATTCTCCTACCTCTTTCATCTTCTCAGTCTACATCAGGGGCTTCTCTTTCTTTTCTTTTTAAAATTTTATTTATTTATTTGACAGAGCGAGATCACAAGTAGGCAGAGAGGCAGGCAGAGAGAGAGGGGGAAGCAGGCTCCCCGCCGAGCAGAGAGCCCGATGCAGGGCGCGATCCCAGGACCCTGAGATCATGACCTGAGCCGAAGGCAGTCGCTTAACCCACTGAGCCACCCCGGTGCCCCTTCTTTTTCTTTTTTCTAACTTGCTCTTGCTTCTTCAGTCCCAGTCTCCAAAACAATGATGAGAATGATAATGGCGACGATGATGATGGTTAATATTTATGGGCTCCTACATGCTAGACTCTGTGCTAATCCTTAGTTGCCACGAGAATGCTATAAAGTACGTATTATTATCCCTATTTTACAAAAATGCTCACAAGCACAGATTTAGTATCTCAATAAATGACACTGTCTTTCACTTGAATCCTAAATCCAGAGAGCCAAAAAGAACCCTGGTTTTTTTCCTTCTCTTTCATGTTCAATTATGCATGTAGTCCTACTGGTCCTTCCATGCCAGGCTCTGTGGGTTTGCCGCTGCTCTCCATTGCCTCTTCTCCGGAATCTGTGCCTGTGCCTTTCTTCAGATCCTCCCCATCACTTGATCAGACTCTGAAAATAGTGCCCCAACTGGGCCTCTTGCCTTCAGTCTTTCCTCTCTCTACCTCCAATCCAGTCATTTTCCACACTTTCTCCAGAGTGGCCTTTCTTAATGCAAATTTGATCAGATTATTATGCTGCATAAGACCTTTCCAAGGCCCCTCACCTGCCACATACTCTTCCCGCATGACATTCCCGAGACCTGTCTACCTTCATGCATTCCCGCGGCATGACATTTCAGCCTCCCATCCCACTGTCTCCCTGCATGCACTTCCGATATTCCAGACATCTCTCTAGATGCCAAATGAAAAAGCTTTTGCTTGCCCTACTTTCTCTGCCTGGAATGTCGTCTGCCATATTTGTCTAATAAACCACTCATCCTTCCAGACTGTGCTCTCTCCAATATGGCAGCCAGGAGACACACGTGGCTCTTAAGCACTTGACACATGGCTAACCCGAATTTTAAGATGTGCTCTGCTGTAACTATAAACAATGGATGTTGAAGGTACAGTGTGGGGAAAAAGTGTAAAAGTCTTAAATAACTTCATACTGATTACACAGTGAAAATATAATATTTTGGGTAGACTGGGTTAAAGAAACTATTAAATTTATTGTTTCTACTTTTTTAATGTGGCTACTGGAAAACTTTATACACGTGGCTTGAGTTTGTGGTGTGCGTGATATTTCTACCAGATAGCGCTCCTTGAAAATTCTCACTTGGCAAATTTAACCAAGGAGACAAAAGACCTGTACACTGAAAACCACAAAATGCTGCGGAGAAAAATTTAAGAAGACACATAGAGAGACATCCCGTATTTATGGATTAGAGATTTAAGATTGTTAGGATGTCAATACTAACCAAAGTGATTACAATCCCTGTCAAAATCCCAGTGCAATTTTTTGCAGAAAGGGAAAAATCTATCCTAAATTCATATGGGATCTCAACAGATCCCAAATGGCCAAATAAAAAAGAACAAAGTTGGAGGTCTTATACTTCTTGATTTCAAAATGTGTTACAACGCTAGAGTAAACAAAACAATGTGGCACTGGCATAGAGACAGACATACAGACCAATGGAAGAGAACAGAGAATCTAGAAATAAATCCTCGAGTATATGGTCAAATGCTCTCCACTAAGGGTGCCAAGATCATTCAATAAAGAAAGAAGATTCTCTTCAACAAATGGTGTTTGGAAAACTGAATATCTACATGCAAAAGAATGAAGTTAAACCCTCATCTTACACTAGATACAAAAATTAACTCCAAATGGATCAAAGACCTCACTATCAGAACTAAAACTAAAAAAGTCTTCGAAAAAACAGGGGGAAAGCTTCATGACATTGGATTTTACAGTGCTTTCTTAGATACGATACCAAGAGCTCAGGTAACAAAAGTAAAAATGGGTAAATTGGACTATATCAAAATTTATATATTTATATATCAAAATTTAAAACTTCTAAGCATCAAATGACACAATCAACAGTGAAAAGGCAAACTTTGGAATGGGAGAACATATTTCCAAACCATTTAATCTAATAAGGGGCTAATATCCAGAGTATATAAAGAGCTCTTATAACCAAACAACAACAAAAAAACTCGATTAGAAAATGGGCAGGGGTGCCTGGGTGGCTCAGTGGGTTAAGCCTCTGCCTTCGGCTCAGGTCATGGTCTCTCCTGGGATCGAGCCCCAGGTCGGGCTCTCTGCTCAGCGGGAAGCCTGCTTCCCCCTCTCTCTGCCTGCCTCTCTGCCTACTTGTGATCTCTGTCAAATAAATAAAATCTTTAAAAAAAAAAAAAAAAAAGAAAAGAAAATGGGCAAAACACTAGGATAGGTGCTTCTCCAAAGATGACATACAAAGGGCCATCAAGCCCATGAAAATATGCTCAACATCACTGACTATTAGGGAAACACAAATCAAAACCACAGTGAGGTATTACCTCACACCCATTAGGATGGCTGTAATCTTAAAAAAAAAAATAAAATCCAAAAAACAAAACCAAAAATCCCTAAGAAAAATAACAAGCATTAGGATGTGGGGAAACTGGAACTCTCACACATTGTTGGTGGCCATGTAATTGTTGCTCCTGCTGCTACAGGAAACAGTATGCTGTTCCCCCCAAAATTAAAAACAAAATTACCATAAAATCCATCAATAGTACTTCTGGGTATAGATCCAAAAGAACTGAAGGCAGTTTCAAGGAGATAGTTGTACCCCTACGTTCATAGTAGCATTATTCACAGTAGCTAAAAGGTAGAAGCAACCCAAGTGTCAGTGTAGGGTTAATGAGTCGGCAGAATGTGGTATATACCACAATGGGACATTATTTGGGCTTGAAAAGGAGGAAAAGTCTGACACATGCGACCACCTGGATGAACCTGGATGACATCGTGCTAAGTGAAATAAGCCAGCCATACAGAAAGACACACACTGTCTGATTCCACTTATACGGAATATCCGGCGTAGTCGAACTCATAGAACAGGAAGTACAATGATGGTTGCCAGGCTAGGGAGAGGGAAAAGCAGGGTATTGTTGTTTAATGAGCATAGAGTTTTAGTTTTGCAAGTTGAAAAAGGTCTGGAGATTTATATATTTATTTTATTATTATACATTTGACAGTACTAAACCAAGCATTTAAAAATGGTTAAGATTTATGCATATTTTACCACAAATTTAAAAAAAAAACTAAAAATCAAGTTAAAAAATCCTACTCAGGGGGCACCTGGGTGGCTCAGTGGGTTAAAGCCTCTGTCTTCGCCTCAGGTCATGATCTCAGGGTCCTGGGATGGAGCCCCGCATCGGGCTCCCTGCTTGGCGGGGAGCCTGCTTCCCCCTCTCTCTCTGCCTGCCTCTCTGCCTACTTGTGATCTCTGTCAAGTAAATAAATAAAATCTTTTAAAAAATAAATAAAAAAATAAAAAATAAATAAAAAGACCAACTTCTTAAAAAAAAAATCCTACTCAGCTCTTACCCCTCCCCTTACACTATTACTTCCTTTGTGCCTCCATTTCATCTTGTACGTATCACATATTTGGTAATGACTTGTTTGACAGGATAAGGATTACTATCCCATTTGCCCCCAGTAAGGGGTGGGAGGAACACTCATCCAATTCTGGAATGTTGACCAGAAGCTAAGAAAATATACTGAAGTCTTTTCTGAAGACCTTAGATGGGAAAAGGGCCAGTAGCCTTGATGGCACAATACGCTACCGGGGACCGTCATTAGACTGTCATTACCAGCAAGAGTATGTCTTCTACATGCAGAGTTTCCACTCTGAGATTGGATCTGGAAGAACCATTTTCCTTCAATCTTCCTTTCGTAGGCAGGATCTGAAAGACCTCAACAGCTCCGCCCCCGACCCACGACACATACCGACACCCCCTCCCTACACCAAGCTCAACCTGCTGACATGACTGGCCCGACCCAGTCGGACTCATTGGAGGGAAGAGAGGACGAGGTTCGTTCAAGACAGATTCAAGACAGAGTGGCTTACCCTATAGATAACGTACCCGGGGTCAAGTAAAGAACTATTTCGGTGCTTCTCCTGGACTCTGGGTATGTATGCTTGATGTCTAACAAATTTTGTTTTTCTTCTGATCATGGACTGGACCTTCCTGCCCTTCCTCAGTCATTGCCAAGAGGTTGCAATTGTTTGATCTGTCCTCCTTCCCAGATGAGAAGCCCCTTCAGGGCAGGGACTGAACCTTATTCATCCTTGTATCCCCAGTGTCCACTGGCCCTGGCACATAGCAGGTGCCCAATACATCCCAAATGACTGAATGGTTAGACTGAGTGTGGGGGGAATCATTACAATAACCCAGGGATTTTCGGCCAAGTCACTAGTCCACCCCTGAAAGGACAGTCTGGATTACAGACCCGCAGGCAGAACTGTTGTGCCCGAGTTTTTGCGTCTGAGAGACCACCAAGGAGCCAAGCACCAATGCAATCACATGAGGGTTTATTTGACAAGCTTAAGCTTGGGCCCAAGTATACCCAACATAGCGGAGTAGGGACTTGGACCCCGAGCCAGATTACAGCCAGAGTTTTTAAAGGCAGAGTAGGGGTGGACTCGGTGGTGGGTGAGGACAAAGGGGGTTATGGATGATGTAAGTCTCTAAGGAATTTTGGAAGTGAGGTCTCCAGGACCTTGAGGGGCTAGCTGTTGTCTGAGGAAAAGGTTATTCATTACCTATAATAAAAATCTTCTTGTGATTCCCTTTAGATGTATATCAGTGGGTCATATACTTGGGAATGATTCTCGACACTATCTTGGAGGTTTAGAGATAAAGTTTCCTAAAGGAATTGTTAGAGTAGACTTACAGGATTCTGGTCGGACCTGTCGGGGTAGGGGTCGGTCAGGCTAGGATTGTCCTTAGCAAAATCTCAAGGTGAGGGCAGTTAAGTCCCCAGGGGAGAACCCCTCTGACTGTTTCAAGGGCTTGTCAATAGGTGAGGAATTTTAATGATTTTCTTCTCCCTCTGTTTCCCACATCAGCTAAACTTGAGGTGGGATGACCTTAATTTTCTCGGCCTCCACAAGAACGTGGGTGGGTGGGCTGGGAAGGAGGGGACTCATGTGGGGGAAAAGTGGTTCATCAGAAAGCCCAGGTTGAGTGGCCAATGACACCGACACCCTCTAGTTTCATGCTCTGTTGGTCACAATGTCATTGTTTGGTGCCAACAGGGCGCGGCTGGTCACCAGGAAATTTCCTTCCGTTCGGGGATTTCAGCTCCATCTGAAGCGCCACCGTGACGGTGCCCCAGTGGCCCCGAGTCCAGGGCAACACCTGCTCCCTTGTAAAGCGGACATCTCCGTGTGTGGCTGATCGGACGGGCTCGGGGTGACTCGGACGCCGGAGTTCCGCTCTTTCGGGCCGTCAGTTCTTTGAATCTGCGGCCCTTTCCCAGACTCTGGGACGGGACTGCTAACAAGGGGTGACCTAAACGTCAGCTTTATACGTGGACACAGCGGTTACATATATGGTTACTCGTGGGCACAACGGTGACGTATGCGCTTATTAGTGGACATAGTGAGGCTCCTTCAAACTCACTTCAAACTCACAAAGTAGCTCCGCTCCCGGGAAAGGAACCTGCGTCCGGAGGGCCCGGCGGGGTCGCCCCGAGGTCCAGTTCTGAGGCCTTTCCCTGCTTCGAGGCTGGAGGCGCGGCCGGTGCCCTTCGCGTTGCCACAGCGGCCACCGCCGGCCCCGGACGCACCCCCGCGCGGACGGCACACGCGGCGGCTCGGCGCGGCCCCCGGAGGCGCAGGAGCCGCGGACGCACCGGGGCGCGGGGTCGGGGCAGCCCCGGGCGGCGGGGGCCGCAGAGCGTCTTCCTCCGGGGCCGCGGGGTGCGGACGGGCCGGAGCGGCGCGGACCCTCCCCCCGCCCCTCCCCGCGCCCCCGCTTCCTCTCCCTCCCGCCCAGCCCGGCCCGCGGCGCTGCGGTGACCCGCCCGCGACAGACGCCGGCGCCGGGACCCGCATCCTGGGTCCGCGCGGGAAGCCCGAGGCTGCGCGGAGGAAGCAGGGAAGGGGGCGGGGCGGGCCGGGGAGGCGGGGCGGGCCGGGGAGGCGGGGCGGGCCGGGGAGGCGGGGCGGGCCGGGGAGGCGGGGCCGGGAGAGCAGAGACCGCCCCCCGCGGCCAACAAAAGGCCGACGTCCCCGGCCCGCCCCGCCCCCGGGAGAGTTGGCGCCCGCGGAGCCCGCCCGCTGTGGCTGTCCCTGTCGCCGTCCCTGTCGCCGTCCCTGTCGCGGTCGCGGTCGCCGTGGCGCTGCGAGCGCCCCGCTGTCCCAGCCTTGCCGGGCCCGGCCGCCGCCGCGGGGCACGTCCCGCACCGCAGCGCCGAGGGCAGGCCCGGCCGGGGGCGGAGGGCGCGGGGCAGGGCGGGCGCGGCGCGTCGTCTGGAGGAACGTGGCGCCGCCGGGCCCGCTGCACGCGGCCGCCCTGTCCTCGCTGGCGCTGGTCCCCGCCGCGCGGCCGCTCACGCTGCTCTGGGGTGAGTCCGCCGGCGCCCCCGACCCCGGCCCCGACCCCGACCCCGCGGCGACCCCGACCCCGGCCCGGCCCGCTGCTAGCGCCGCGCTCGTCGGTCCTCGGGCCGGGCCGGGTCTGCGTCCGGGGGTCGCTGCGGTGCCTCGCCCGGGGCCCGGCGGGGTGGGCGCGTGGCCGGCTCCGCGGAGACAGCGGAAGGGACCGGAGCCCCGCGGCCGCGCTGTGCGCCCCGGAGCGCCGCTGGGCCGGGAGCGGAGGGGAGACGCCGGTGTCGCCCGCGCGCGTCCTCAGGCTCCTCCCGGGCCGCGGACCTGGGGACCGGGTGAAGGAGGTGACAGCGGCGGAGGGTGGACACGCCGGGCGCGGAAACGGCCTTGATTTCCACGCATGACGGGGTGGGAAAACCCGTTCGCCTCCCGCGCCCCACGGGCTCCCGCGCCCCAGTCTGCGGTGTCGGTGCCCCAGAAGTGGCCCCAGAGGTGGCCCCGCGACATTGCTCCGCCCCAGCACAGAGCGGGACCCGGGGCCGCAGAGCCGCCTCCAGGCTCGTCCTTCTCCGGCCCGGGCGGGGCTGTGGCCGCACCTGTGGCTGCTGTCCCACCACCCCCCCCTGCGTCCCACCCCCTGCGTCCCAGCACCCCCGTGCTGGCGGGGCGGGGGAGGGGGAGCTCAGGGCTGGGCCGCCGCGCCGCCGCTCCCCCATTCCGTGCGCTCCAGGGGCGTGGCGCCTGCCCTAAGTCGCTGTCCTCTGAGCCACCTAGCAGGTCCCCCTGGTGCCAGTGACTGGTCTGGGCTTCAGTCACCTGCGGCGGTAGCCGGGGCACAAGCCCGAGCAGCGATACTGGGGCCTGAGAAGGTGATGACGTAATCCAGGAAGCCCTTTCAGATGCCGATTGGGGGATCTCAAGGAAGAGACAGAAACTACTTTTATTTCCAGAGGGAAAAAGGAAGAAAATACGGAGACGACTTTCTGCAAAGCTTATTTGGAATAGTGCCAGCTTCGCGGGTCGGTTGAGAAAGGGCCACTGTGCTCTCAGCCTTCCCTCTTGACCCTGCAGGCCCTGCCCTTGGAGCAAATCCCTCCAGAGCCCCTTAACTCTTAGGGGGTGGGGCTGACAGAGGGACAGTGCACGGAGGGATGGCGAGAGGGTCAGGAGTCTTGGGGAATCCATGGAAATCTTTTTCCCCCTTCATGTGAGCTCCATGTGCTGCCCCGGGGCTGGGGTTCAGAACCCCTTTATCTAGAGCCACTTGCTCATCCCTGGGCCGAGGCAGCCGGGTGCCTGCCCCTGAAGCCTTTTCAAGGCCCCTAAAAGCTCCTGGCGGCCCTCTGCTCGCGCCTCCCCCACGGAGCGCACCTCCTCGGTGCTGTGCCCTCCTCGGTGCTGTGCCCTCCTCGCCAGCGTCTCTGTGATTGTGCCTTGGCTTCGTTCTCTGTCTTCCGCGTCTCTTATCTCCACATGACCAGACTGTAAGATGTTCAGCCACTGCTTCATGGACAGGCCCCCGCAAGGCCGGCTAAAGTCCTCAGCGCTGCCCCCCAGCCTCCAGGGAGCCCCTCCCTCCCTTTCCAGGCCTGGAACGCTGCCGGCCCACCTGGCCCTGCGAACCCCGGCTTGGTCTTCCCGAGGGCAGGGTCAGAGCGAGCACGTGGAGCCGTGAGTGCTCGGAACATGTCTGTGTTTGTCCCCCCAGGACGCCCCACGGGCTCCACTCCGTGCAGCCCCCAGACGCTGCGGACCCTGGCGCCCCACCAGGAGCTGCTCAGACAGGGCCTCCTCTCCAGGTTTGCCAAGTGGCCTCAGTCCTTTCCAGGCTGTTCTCTGGGGTGAAGACAGAATCTTTTTTCTGGAAGGCCGTCGCCAGCGGACACCTCCCTCACCCCGGAGGCCTTCCGCTCTCCTGGAGCAGGACTGCGGCTTCCCACGGCGGCCACGCAGCCAGAGCCCGGTCTCTTCGGGCCTGCGGTCTCCTGCCTGGCTCCTCCATCAGCGCCGCTCTCCGGAGCTCGGCTCTCCCTGTGCTTCCCAGCGTCAGCAGGAGAGGGAGGGAGAAAGGGAGGGAGGAGAAGAAAAGGAAAGAAAAAGAGCAGTGGGGCTGTTTGCTTTCGAAGTCCAAAATGTTGCCTTAGACACGTGTTGGTCAGACAACTGTTCTGTGCCGGCCAGAGGCAGAGACCGGCGGGGGCGGCTGTGCTGAGTCCCGGGCTCTGCAGGGTTATTTTCAGGGGCAGCCCTGGCGCCCTGAGCCGCTCTGTTGCCCCCTGTCACCACCTCCTCCCGGTTCCGTCCAGGGGACCTCGGCCTCGCCTGTCTCCGGGCATTCTGGCTATCGGTTTCCAGAAATGTCAGGGACTTTTCTGGTTTCTCTCTAAGTGTCATCTGAGTCCCCTAAATGTGCCCCGTGGTGACGTCATGGCTTTTTTTTTCCTCTTTGGACTGTCTAAGGCGTGAAGGTCTAAGGCGTGAAGAGCCGGGATTGGCCCGGCTCCCTTCTTCCATCCTGCCTGGGGGCAGA
Organism: Enhydra lutris kenyoni; assembly: GCF_002288905.1. Taxonomy (NCBI): domain Eukaryota; kingdom Metazoa; phylum Chordata; class Mammalia; order Carnivora; family Mustelidae; genus Enhydra; species Enhydra lutris. The sequence continues at coordinate 657,859 of NW_019154105.1, forward strand.
CATGGCCATCAATGAGACCTTACAGGAATTCCCCGGTGCCGGCTGGACTCTCCAGTGGGGTTTAGGCTCTGGGGAGGAAGCAGTCTGGGGGCTGGGGGCCTCCAGAGAGGCTGGTCCGCCGAAGCCTGTGCCGTTCTGAGAGGTGCCTGAGGAGGACCTGTCTTCTGTCAGGGGTTCCCTTCTGTCTTGGAGTTGACGTGCCTCCATGACTTGGGGTGGTCTGGATGTCTTTGTGGGTTGTGCTGCTTTTTCTGTCGAGTCTCTGAAGTTGTTGGGGAGCTCAAGAAAGTATTGGCCTCAGACTTCTGCCTTGCCTCCCCGTTTTCTAGGGTGATGGCTCAGGAGAAAGACCTGTCTGCACATGAACCCCTGCTCTCCCACTCACCTTCTACATGACCTGGGACAAATGAACATCTCTAAACTTCAGCTTTCTTGCCTGTAAAATGGGTGTGTCCGTACCTGTTGCTTACCGGTTTGTGAGAGTTAAATTTGAGATTTCGTGTAAATCACAGCACAGTACTTGGCCCTTGGTTGGTGCTCCCTGATTATTAGCTGCCGTCGTTATTGGTCCTGATGTTGGCTCGTTTTCTTCAGTAGAAGGGGAAAATACCCTCTCGCAGCACAATGAACTCTGCATTGGCACAGAACTTGGCTTTGTTGCCTCTCTTGCCTGGAAAAGATTGCTTTGGCTTTGGAAACAAAGTTTCTTTCTCAAAGTTTCCAAAGAGAAATGAACACAAGTCTCTCCTAGTCCTTCCTCCCCCTGCCTCTCCCCATCCTCCATCCCTGCCCTTTCCTTCCCTTAGATTTTCTATCTTCCCTCTTTTTCCTCTAAAAGGTCACTATTTCATAGATAAGCATCTTTTGTCTAGCTGACAACTTGCCTGGTCCTTAATGTTTTCTTGAGCACAACCAGTTACAATGGCTGTAGAAACAGGGCCCACGTATTTCTCGAAATCTCTTAGGGTCTTAGTTTTTACTTGGTTTTTCCTTCCATCCGTATCTTGAGTCATGTTTAAACAAACAAACAAACAAACCAACCATCTTAATACCCAGTTAAACTACTAAAAAACCAAAAAACAAAAATTAAACCCTGTAATTCCCAGTCCATTGTTGCAACTCCTGCATTTTTAATAAATGGGCAGACGCTAAGCGCTTCCTCACTCAGGGCTGGCATCCGGCAAAACTGGAGAATAGAGTACGCTTTGGCTGACGTCACAGTCCTACAAGAATAAGTATAGGTTTGAGGTTAACATTATTAACTCAGTTTTTTTCTAAGACTGGTCAAGGTCACTGCAGACTGTACTGTGACCTTATGCTGCGGAGTAGAAACCTGGGCCCGAAGCCCGGCACCGCCCACTGGTTCAACTTCATACATGTCCCCTTCCAGCTTGGGAGCCCTGTCCCCATCTGTCCGTGGAAGGGGGACAGGAACACTGCGCTGAAAGTTGTTTGAAGGGGCGCCTGGGTGGCTCAGTGGGTTAAAGCCTCTGCCTTCGGCTCAGGTCATGGTCCTAGGGTCCTGGGATCGAGCCCCGCATCGGGCTCGCTGCTCAGCGGGGAGCCTGCTTCCTCCTCTCTCTCTCTCTCTGCCTGCCTCTCTGCCTACTTGTGATCTCTGTCTGTCAAATAAATAAATAAAGGCGGGGCGGGCCGGGGAGGCGGGGCGGGCCGGGGAGGCGGGGCGGGCCGGGGAGGCGGGGCGGGCCGGGGAGGCGGGGCCGGGAGAGCAGAGACCGCCCCCCGCGGCCAACAAAAGGCCGACGTCCCCGGCCCGCCCCGCCCCCGGGAGAGTTGGCGCCCGCGGAGCCCGCCCGCTGTGGCTGTCCCTGTCGCCGTCCCTGTCGCCGTCCCTGTCGCGGTCGCGGTCGCCGTGGCGCTGCGAGCGCCCCGCTGTCCCAGCCTTGCCGGGCCCGGCCGCCGCCGCGGGGCACGTCCCGCACCGCAGCGCCGAGGGCAGGCCCGGCCGGGGGCGGAGGGCGCGGGGCAGGGCGGGCGCGGCGCGTCGTCTGGAGGAACGTGGCGCCGCCGGGCCCGCTGCACGCGGCCGCCCTGTCCTCGCTGGCGCTGGTCCCCGCCGCGCGGCCGCTCACGCTGCTCTGGGGTGAGTCCGCCGGCGCCCCCGACCCCGGCCCCGACCCCGACCCCGCGGCGACCCCGACCCCGGCCCGGCCCGCTGCTAGCGCCGCGCTCGTCGGTCCTCGGGCCGGGCCGGGTCTGCGTCCGGGGGTCGCTGCGGTGCCTCGCCCGGGGCCCGGCGGGGTGGGCGCGTGGCCGGCTCCGCGGAGACAGCGGAAGGGACCGGAGCCCCGCGGCCGCGCTGTGCGCCCCGGAGCGCCGCTGGGCCGGGAGCGGAGGGGAGACGCCGGTGTCGCCCGCGCGCGTCCTCAGGCTCCTCCCGGGCCGCGGACCTGGGGACCGGGTGAAGGAGGTGACAGCGGCGGAGGGTGGACACGCCGGGCGCGGAAACGGCCTTGATTTCCACGCATGACGGGGTGGGAAAACCCGTTCGCCTCCCGCGCCCCACGGGCTCCCGCGCCCCAGTCTGCGGTGTCGGTGCCCCAGAAGTGGCCCCAGAGGTGGCCCCGCGACATTGCTCCGCCCCAGCACAGAGCGGGACCCGGGGCCGCAGAGCCGCCTCCAGGCTCGTCCTTCTCCGGCCCGGGCGGGGCTGTGGCCGCACCTGTGGCTGCTGTCCCACCACCCCCCCCTGCGTCCCACCCCCTGCGTCCCAGCACCCCCGTGCTGGCGGGGCGGGGGAGGGGGAGCTCAGGGCTGGGCCGCCGCGCCGCCGCTCCCCCATTCCGTGCGCTCCAGGGGCGTGGCGCCTGCCCTAAGTCGCTGTCCTCTGAGCCACCTAGCAGGTCCCCCTGGTGCCAGTGACTGGTCTGGGCTTCAGTCACCTGCGGCGGTAGCCGGGGCACAAGCCCGAGCAGCGATACTGGGGCCTGAGAAGGTGATGACGTAATCCAGGAAGCCCTTTCAGATGCCGATTGGGGGATCTCAAGGAAGAGACAGAAACTACTTTTATTTCCAGAGGGAAAAAGGAAGAAAATACGGAGACGACTTTCTGCAAAGCTTATTTGGAATAGTGCCAGCTTCGCGGGTCGGTTGAGAAAGGGCCACTGTGCTCTCAGCCTTCCCTCTTGACCCTGCAGGCCCTGCCCTTGGAGCAAATCCCTCCAGAGCCCCTTAACTCTTAGGGGGTGGGGCTGACAGAGGGACAGTGCACGGAGGGATGGCGAGAGGGTCAGGAGTCTTGGGGAATCCATGGAAATCTTTTTCCCCCTTCATGTGAGCTCCATGTGCTGCCCCGGGGCTGGGGTTCAGAACCCCTTTATCTAGAGCCACTTGCTCATCCCTGGGCCGAGGCAGCCGGGTGCCTGCCCCTGAAGCCTTTTCAAGGCCCCTAAAAGCTCCTGGCGGCCCTCTGCTCGCGCCTCCCCCACGGAGCGCACCTCCTCGGTGCTGTGCCCTCCTCGGTGCTGTGCCCTCCTCGCCAGCGTCTCTGTGATTGTGCCTTGGCTTCGTTCTCTGTCTTCCGCGTCTCTTATCTCCACATGACCAGACTGTAAGATGTTCAGCCACTGCTTCATGGACAGGCCCCCGCAAGGCCGGCTAAAGTCCTCAGCGCTGCCCCCCAGCCTCCAGGGAGCCCCTCCCTCCCTTTCCAGGCCTGGAACGCTGCCGGCCCACCTGGCCCTGCGAACCCCGGCTTGGTCTTCCCGAGGGCAGGGTCAGAGCGAGCACGTGGAGCCGTGAGTGCTCGGAACATGTCTGTGTTTGTCCCCCCAGGACGCCCCACGGGCTCCACTCCGTGCAGCCCCCAGACGCTGCGGACCCTGGCGCCCCACCAGGAGCTGCTCAGACAGGGCCTCCTCTCCAGGTTTGCCAAGTGGCCTCAGTCCTTTCCAGGCTGTTCTCTGGGGTGAAGACAGAATCTTTTTTCTGGAAGGCCGTCGCCAGCGGACACCTCCCTCACCCCGGAGGCCTTCCGCTCTCCTGGAGCAGGACTGCGGCTTCCCACGGCGGCCACGCAGCCAGAGCCCGGTCTCTTCGGGCCTGCGGTCTCCTGCCTGGCTCCTCCATCAGCGCCGCTCTCCGGAGCTCGGCTCTCCCTGTGCTTCCCAGCGTCAGCAGGAGAGGGAGGGAGAAAGGGAGGGAGGAGAAGAAAAGGAAAGAAAAAGAGCAGTGGGGCTGTTTGCTTTCGAAGTCCAAAATGTTGCCTTAGACACGTGTTGGTCAGACAACTGTTCTGTGCCGGCCAGAGGCAGAGACCGGCGGGGGCGGCTGTGCTGAGTCCCGGGCTCTGCAGGGTTATTTTCAGGGGCAGCCCTGGCGCCCTGAGCCGCTCTGTTGCCCCCTGTCACCACCTCCTCCCGGTTCCGTCCAGGGGACCTCGGCCTCGCCTGTCTCCGGGCATTCTGGCTATCGGTTTCCAGAAATGTCAGGGACTTTTCTGGTTTCTCTCTAAGTGTCATCTGAGTCCCCTAAATGTGCCCCGTGGTGACGTCATGGCTTTTTTTTTCCTCTTTGGACTGTCTAAGGCGTGAAGGTCTAAGGCGTGAAGAGCCGGGATTGGCCCGGCTCCCTTCTTCCATCCTGCCTGGGGGCAGACATGGCCATCAATGAGACCTTACAGGAATTCCCCGGTGCCGGCTGGACTCTCCAGTGGGGTTTAGGCTCTGGGGAGGAAGCAGTCTGGGGGCTGGGGGCCTCCAGAGAGGCTGGTCCGCCGAAGCCTGTGCCGTTCTGAGAGGTGCCTGAGGAGGACCTGTCTTCTGTCAGGGGTTCCCTTCTGTCTTGGAGTTGACGTGCCTCCATGACTTGGGGTGGTCTGGATGTCTTTGTGGGTTGTGCTGCTTTTTCTGTCGAGTCTCTGAAGTTGTTGGGGAGCTCAAGAAAGTATTGGCCTCAGACTTCTGCCTTGCCTCCCCGTTTTCTAGGGTGATGGCTCAGGAGAAAGACCTGTCTGCACATGAACCCCTGCTCTCCCACTCACCTTCTACATGACCTGGGACAAATGAACATCTCTAAACTTCAGCTTTCTTGCCTGTAAAATGGGTGTGTCCGTACCTGTTGCTTACCGGTTTGTGAGAGTTAAATTTGAGATTTCGTGTAAATCACAGCACAGTACTTGGCCCTTGGTTGGTGCTCCCTGATTATTAGCTGCCGTCGTTATTGGTCCTGATGTTGGCTCGTTTTCTTCAGTAGAAGGGGAAAATACCCTCTCGCAGCACAATGAACTCTGCATTGGCACAGAACTTGGCTTTGTTGCCTCTCTTGCCTGGAAAAGATTGCTTTGGCTTTGGAAACAAAGTTTCTTTCTCAAAGTTTCCAAAGAGAAATGAACACAAGTCTCTCCTAGTCCTTCCTCCCCCTGCCTCTCCCCATCCTCCATCCCTGCCCTTTCCTTCCCTTAGATTTTCTATCTTCCCTCTTTTTCCTCTAAAAGGTCACTATTTCATAGATAAGCATCTTTTGTCTAGCTGACAACTTGCCTGGTCCTTAATGTTTTCTTGAGCACAACCAGTTACAATGGCTGTAGAAACAGGGCCCACGTATTTCTCGAAATCTCTTAGGGTCTTAGTTTTTACTTGGTTTTTCCTTCCATCCGTATCTTGAGTCATGTTTAAACAAACAAACAAACAAACCAACCATCTTAATACCCAGTTAAACTACTAAAAAACCAAAAAACAAAAATTAAACCCTGTAATTCCCAGTCCATTGTTGCAACTCCTGCATTTTTAATAAATGGGCAGACGCTAAGCGCTTCCTCACTCAGGGCTGGCATCCGGCAAAACTGGAGAATAGAGTACGCTTTGGCTGACGTCACAGTCCTACAAGAATAAGTATAGGTTTGAGGTTAACATTATTAACTCAGTTTTTTTCTAAGACTGGTCAAGGTCACTGCAGACTGTACTGTGACCTTATGCTGCGGAGTAGAAACCTGGGCCCGAAGCCCGGCACCGCCCACTGGTTCAACTTCATACATGTCCCCTTCCAGCTTGGGAGCCCTGTCCCCATCTGTCCGTGGAAGGGGGACAGGAACACTGCGCTGAAAGTTGTTTGAAGGGGCGCCTGGGTGGCTCAGTGGGTTAAAGCCTCTGCCTTCGGCTCAGGTCATGGTCCTAGGGTCCTGGGATCGAGCCCCGCATCGGGCTCGCTGCTCAGCGGGGAGCCTGCTTCCTCCTCTCTCTCTCTCTCTGCCTGCCTCTCTGCCTACTTGTGATCTCTGTCTGTCAAATAAATAAATAAAATCTTTAAAAAAAAAAAAAGAAAGTTGTTTGAAGACCTGGAGGGCCTATGAAAGTGCCTGCCAGAGAGTAGACACTCAGTGCTATTGACTGGCATCGCCCCCCAGGATGGGGGGCCGGCCCTGGCATCGTCCTCTGTCTGGAGCTTGGAGCACTTGTGGCTCGCACAAAAGACGCAGCCTTTAAATCCAGACGTCCAACCATGACCTCGCTGTAGCATTTTTGTTCTTGCCTTGCCCCGTTTTGCGGACGGTACACAATTAAAACAATTGCCTGGAAGAGCCGCTGATCCATTTACAAAAGGTGAACAGCCGTGGTGGCTCCTTAGGGTTCTGTAAAACACAGCACCGTCTTTGGGTGATGTTATTCTCGCCGAGTGTTTGTTTTGACGTGGGGCAGTTTCTGGCATGCAGCCTGCCTGTGGCCGCGGGGATGCATAGTTTTGCTAGCCCCGAGGTTAAGCGGGTGGGCTTTGGAGTGAGGGTCTGGGATCAGCACCCAGTTCCACCCCCAGCAAGTTCAGCCTTGGGCTGATCACTCACCCTGCTGACCTTAGTGTCCCCAAGTGCACAGTGAGGTTAAGTGAGAGCCCCGCAGTAGGCCATCAGGTTGTGGCGGGAGTGAAATGAAAAGGTAAAGAACTTGGCCTGACTGTGATGAGCGCGGGGTGACGTGTGGACGTGGTGAATCACTGTATTGTACACCTGAGACCAATACGACACGGTATGTCCGCTTTACTGGAATTAAAAAAAAAGAAGAAAAGAAAAGGAACTTGGCCTGGAAGTCGGCACAGAGGAAATGTGAGCTCTGGGCCCTGCACACTTTCCCGGAACACTTCCTTCTCTCTTTCCCTCTGTTGAGCTCAGCCTTTGGAGGCCGAGCCTCGTCCAGCCTGCTCATTGTCAGAAAGCACTGGTCTCAGGGTCAAGGCCTTCTGCTCTGAGTTTATTTCCTCGGGCAGTGGGATGGTGGCTCCAGCAGTGGCTGACCTCCCTCATGAGTGCCCCTCCTTTGTTCATTATGGGCGTGAGGGGCCGTGTGGGAGGGCCTCACAGTTGCACAAGCAGTCGTGGATTCATCCATCCACGAATTCATTCATTTTTTCCATTCCAGTGATTGTCAAGACCAGCTGCACATCAGAACCCCTTGGGGATCCTTTACAGTTTTTGGAAGCGAGGCCCTCACCTAGGCCTGCTGAATCGCAGTCTCAGGGTAATGCTCTGGCTTCCTCTTCTGTTTCTTCTTTTGTTTGTTGGGTTTTTCTGTTTTTTACCATTCACATATTTCTGATGCACAACTGGGCTGAGAACCATTATTTGATTCCCTTGTTCAGTAACATTTACCCCTCAGCCACTCCCTGCCGGGCACTGGTGCGGTCTTGGACTTGGTGGCACTTAGCGGCCAGTTGGAGGGACAGACAGGTGCACGAGTGACGAGAGCAAGGCCGTCTTACTCACAGGGCCCCTGGTCTGGGGGTGTTGAGGAGGAGGTCTGTGGCTGGCTGGCTGGCTGGCCGGCAGCCCTGGGGTTTGGAGGAAATAGCCCTGTGGCCACAGTCGAGAGTGGGGGCAGAGCTGCGAGGGGAGGAAAGACAGAGCAGGGTGGTTCGAGGACCTGATGGTCCAGTGAGGCTGGAGGGGGTCAGGGGCCAGATCCAGGGTGAGGAGGATTGTTCCCGAGCCACAGGGCCAGGAGACGGGGCTTGCGGAAAGGCTGCCCTTCCGCCCCTGCCTGACTCTCCCCTTCTGCTCTCAGCCCGTCCCACACACCAACAATTCCTGCTCTGATGGAACGGTCTGGAGCAAAGTTCTTAGAGCAGACACTTGCCGGTGGGACGAGTTGAGCCTGAAGTTTTCCAGGAAAGGTACCGGGGCACGCACCTGGCGTCGTGGCCAGCGGGGAAGGGGCATCTCCCTCAGGCCTTTCCCCTGTTCTTTACGCTTCCTTGTTTCTAAAAGGTACAAGTGTGAGGGTCTTGTCCTTATCTCACTTGCTCCCTCGAGCCTCAGTCCACACAGCCGGTTCTCCCCAGCCCTCGCTGCGGGCACGTGAGTCCTCCTTCCTGCGTCCTGGTTCCGTTTCTGCGGCTTCCCGGGACGGCTTAGCGGGCTCTGGGTCCGGGCAGGCTGCGGTCCGCGGACCAGCGGCGTCAGCGTCGCTGGGAGCTTGCTAGAAATAAAGATGTCTGAACCTGCCCTGGACCTGTCGAATCAGGACCCGCATTTTAACAAGGTGAGTTAAAATGAGTGACTCACCTGCGCGCTACAGTTCCAGAAGCGTCCTGTCAGCCCGGCCACAGGCTGGCGGTTCAGAGAGGCCGGGCACGAGTGGGATCTGCAGTCCCTCCTCCTTTCTTTCATTGGCCTCCTCCCCTTCGCCTCCCCTCCTCCCCTCCTGCCTTCTGTAGAACATGTTGGGATCCTGCTTCTCTTGCCAACAGAAGGCTGTTGCTGAAATCTTCCAGCTGCAGCAGCAATGCTTAATTCATGGGCTAGAAAATTAATTATATCTTCATGAGTAGAGCTGGGGAAAGCAACGGGAAGGCTCTGGGCACAGCCCTTGGGATTCAGCTTGTCTGTTTAACAGGTGGACTGGTAGAGGTGAGGAGGCCTCCGGGGAGGGCTGTCTTCCGCAAAATTATGAAGTAAATTGTATCAGGTCGCTTTTGGCCACAGATAGCACAATACTCCGCTTTAAGTGGCTTAAATGATAAGGAGATTTTCTAATTCCAACCGATAACCAGTCCCGAGGTAGGGCGCCCGTGCTCAGCAGGTTTTATTTCTGCCTTGGGGGCCCTGTCCACTGTAGTTTTCCTCGTGGTTACAGGATGGCTGCCAGAGTGCCAGGCAGCACAGGGAAGTTACAGCAGTGTCCTTCAGAAGAAGAGAGAGGATGTCCCTTCCTGATGTCTCATCAGAGAGATGTTTCCTGGGCCCCTCACAGCTTATGTCTCCTCCAGTCTCACTTGGGGGTTCCGTCCCAAGTGCCTTGTTAAACCAGCCCTTGCCAAAGGATTGGTCAAGGTTGGCCACTCAGCCACACGTGGTGGGGTGGAAGGAGTGGGAGGTGAAGAGGCAGACAAAACCCAGGCTCTGCTCAAAGGAAGAAGATGGCCGGCTGTGGGCAGCCAACACCTCTACCCCAGGGGCCTCCTTCACTCCCTGTCACGACCTTCCCTCTTTGGTATCACCGCCATTGCCTGCAAAGCTGCTGGTTTCGTATCGTAGCGCCTTCTCCCCCCACTACCTTCCATCACATTAACTTTTCTCAAATCCTACTGCCCTTAGAGCAAGTTGTAAACGCTTGCGTTTTCCCCGAGGCTCTGCACTCTGCTGTGGCGCTCCTGCCTCCCCCAGGACCCGGCACACAGCCCTGCCCAACACACCGGTGCTGCGTGAGTGGATGAAGGAGTAAATGAATGAATGCGTTTAATCGCTGTGTGGCCTTTCTTTCTAAGGGAAGGTAAATTTTATTCTTTTTTTTTTTTTTAAGATTTTATTTATCTGTCAGAGAGAGGGAGAGAGCACAGCAGGAGGAGCGGCAGAGGCAGGGGGGAAGCAGGCTCCCCGCTGAGCAGGGACCCCCCCCCCAGACACTTAGCCGGCTGAGCCACCCAGGCGCCCCAGTGTTATTCTTGAACTTAAAAAATGTTTTCCCCTGTTAGACAACTTCCCATGTGATTTGCGGGAAGGAGTGTGGAGCAAGAAGCCTTTCTTGGTCCCTAGAAATCTACGCACCCCTCTGCACATTCCATCCGGGAGTCGCCCTGACCTCCCTGCGGAGCTTACAGAACTCTGTGTTGCTCTCCGGGAGTTTTACAGGCTGAGGTGGAGCAGCAGAGGTTTGCTAGATCCCCTTTGGAAGAACTGAATTAAAAAGAATATGGTAAACGATTGACTTCAAATGTTTTTTAACCAAGGTTTTCCACGGTGAAACACCTGGCCAGACAGCTTTCTTTGTTGGTCACCTTCTCGTCTCTCCAGTGACGCAGAACCTCGGTGATGAAGTCATGTCCAGATTTCCATTCTCTTGCTTTGAATTTTTAAATTTTTAAATTTTAAATTTAAAAAATTTTTTAAATTTTAAAATTTTAAAAAGAGCATTTAAAAGTCACTTACATTTGCATTTGCTCAAACAACCTAGAAAGAGCCCTCTGACCCTCAGGGGGACATTGCTAACTAGGGGATCAAGGAGACAAAGCATAGCTTTGGGCCAGAGATTTTGGAAAACCAGCTTTAAAGTGCTGCAGACTCAGAAGATGTTGGGAGCAGGGCTGTGGGGCGGCCCTTGTGTGAAACCTTCCGGACCCGAACCCGCAGGCATCAGTGCCTCCTCTGTGGCGGTTACTGGATGCCTCGAGGCTCGTCATTCCTCTCCATCGGCGTATCTGACTCTGACGCTGACGGGGTTAGCGGGGTCCTGTGGAAGTTTCCTAAGATTGCCCTTCAAAGGGGGGGAGACCCCCAGTACCAATGGACTTGGAAACGAACTGAGGCAAGAAAAGAATTTAGAACTAAGGTTCGAATTCATTTTCTTCTATCTTCCTACACTCACATTTTCATTGTGTTGGTTTTCGCTTGGTTGGTTGAAGGGACAATGGCTTATCAATGCCGCGGGTGAGTGGCACTGACTGGTACTAGTAGGGTGGTGACCCCTTGGGGGTGTAGGGAAGGGTTGGGGGGTGCCCCGCTGAACACACTGCCCCAGGCACCTGTACAGGAGAAGTAAGTACAGGCCAGACGAGGTCTGCTCTCACATTCACCTGCGGGAAAACACTGCTCTCTCACAGTAAGTACAGTAATTGCTATAGCGTAAAAAAAAAACTATCCTATGACCTAAATAGGCAAAGTCATCTCCTCAGCATTCTCTACCTCACCGTCAAAAAGCATTTATCAAGCAGGCAGTTAATTACAGTCTTGAACCAGGCACTTTGTAAAACAAAACAGAACAAGGCGAAACAAGAGGAAACAAAGACCAGGTCTTGACCCTCATACCTTTTATAGCTCAGAGGAACAGCTGTCATTTCCCAGTACAGTAACCACCTCAATGTTCTCGCAGCGTGGGAACATAACGGAACATACCCCTTACTTCTTTAAAAGTTCCGTGCATGAAATCACAAATTGGTTTCTAAAATTGAACTGCTTCTTGGAGTAGTTTGTCCCCCACTCCTCTAATACGTACACTTGCGGGAGGCTTTTGCAGATGGTTACAAGGCTGCTCCTTTCTATTCTCAGCCTATGACTCACTTGAGTGTCCCCGAAAGTATTTGTTTTGCCCTGAAATCTCTATAAGCAAGAGGGGCTACTTATTAGCGAGTGTGAACAATGCCCACAGTGTCTCCCGTCTCTGTCTCCCACTCCCAAATCTGTTGTGTTTGGCTCAGGAGCTCTTGAGAAGTGGGTGAGTCGTTGACATCTTCGAGCTATACTCCGATTACTCCAGGGTCTTGACTCCATCCAGATCTCTGGGAAGAGTGAAGTCACTTACCCTCCGAGTATAGACCGGCTATGCACCTCGGGTTGGCATGGCTCCCATGGGGATGGGGACAGACCGCAATGACTGGAGCTGATACTCCTTCACGCACAGAGCTGGCATTCAGTAACCGCGCACCAGACTGAGCAGTGGCGCCTTCCCTGTGCTCTGGAATTCCCAACAGTCCAGGAACTTAAGGGTCAGGGTCTGCTAGTTGCTGGGCTTACAGCTAAATCAGTTCTGATTGGTTTTGATTGGTTGGTGCTCTGGTCAACGACTTTTACTATTACCTCCGCCTTTGCATCTTCTTGTTATATATCATATGAGCCGTGTGATCTCTGGCGGCTTTCTCACAATTCTATTCTAACTGAACGAAACTTAAAAAAAAAAAAAATCAGTCTGGGGGCACCTGGGTGGCTCAGCCGGTTAAGCATCTGCCTTCCTTTCGGGTCATGATCCCGAGGTCCTGGGATTGAGCCCGTGTTGGGCTCCCAGCTCAGCAGGGGTCTGCTGCTCCCTCTCCCTCTGCCCACCCCCGGGCTCGTTTTCTCTCTCTCTGTGTCTCTCTCAAATGAATAAATAAAATCTTTTAAAAAGTCAGTCTGTCATTCTCGCTTAAATTTACATCCCCAAAACCATTTAAGGAAGGGTGTTAGAGCCCAGTGTAAACTCTGGAGTTTGCAGTAACTCACCTGTCCCAATAAAAGCTCTTCTCGTGATGGGGCCATGTGTGACGGAAAGGGGATTTTTATTTTCTGGTTTATAACTGCTTCTATGTAGGATTTCTCTCCTCCATTATTGATACGAATTGTACCATCAGAAAAAAAATAACATTGCATGTGTCAGATCGTATAGGCCTTTCAGTGTTGGGGTTGGGAGGATAGGGCGCACGGGGTGGCACCCCGAATTCAGGCGGCGCGGCGCTCTGGGCTCACTCCTCATTGCGCATAAGGTTGTATGTGGTGCGAGGCTCCCGGCTTGCTCAGGGTCAGTGCCTCTCGGGCCAGACTCCGGCCGGCCGGGCCTGGCACAGGGAGCTTGTCTTCCAGGTAGAAACTTCCAGGTGCAGACGGAGCCCAGAGAATGGGGTCTGCGGTCCCTGACGCCCCCTGGTGGCCGGGGGTTTGTGCCTGTGACTTTGTACGTCGATGGTGTCATTTCCGACCCGTGAAATCGATCTAGGCAGAGTGTGGGGGCTCCGGATCCTCTGCCGGACCCAACAACTTCATCTTGTCCCATTTGCTTCGTTGCATCCCGCATGCGTGTCCACACACGTGTGTGTTACTGTTTCTGAGCGGATTGAGAATACTGTGCAGACGTCGAGCCCTTTTGTCTCGATACTTCAGCACGTATTTCCTAAGAATGAGAATATAGCCACAATCCAGTAACCAGGAATTTAACCTTGAAATTATCTCCTCCACGGTGTAGACAGATGTCATTAGGTCTCCTAGGAATGTCTCTTAGAGCTTTTTTTCCCTTTGGACTAGATTGAAGTGAATTTCGAACACTTGGATCTGTAAATATGCACGTATTGATATGAGTTGGGGTAATTCTGACCACATTGTCCGCATGGAAAATGGAGGGGCCACTCTTCCCTACCAACTGCCTTCAGCTCTTTGGGGGGAAACAGCTTTGAGACATTGTTTTCTTTCTTTCTTTTTTAAGATTTTATTTATTGACTTGAGAGAGGAGAGAGAGCGCGCGAGCACAAGCAGGGGGAGGGGCAGAGGGAGATGCAGGCTTCCCGCTGAACAGGGAGCTGAGGTGGTGCTTGATCCCAGGACCCTGAGATCATGACCTGAGCCCAAGGCAGACGCTTAACAACTGAGCCACCCCAGGCACCCCAAGAGGCTATTTTCAAAAGCAGAAAGTGGTAGGAAGTGAAAAGAAGGCATGGGGAGTGGGCCTGGGCGTATTTCTCCGTGCGGTCACTGACCTGTCTGCCTTGGGGTCATCTGAGTTGCCAGCTGAATGGGCAGATTTGGGGGCTTTGCCTAGACCTACAGAACCAAAGCTCTGGGAGCGGGGCCCAGGGATCTGCATTTGACAGGCAGCACAGGGGGCTCTTAGGCCCTGTGGGTTGGAGGTGCGGTCCCAGGGGCAGGTGGCCTGGGAGTGACAATGTGTCCACAGCAGTTCAGTGTGGCTCCCCCTGCCTCCATCTGTCCACTTGGTTCCCTCTTGTGTCGCTTCAAATACCACCAGCCTGAGATGCCTTAGGTTGGTAAGAGGCAGCATGTTAGGAATGTGGAGCCCGCAGGTGCCTCCCCTTAGGAAGCCACACGTTCCTTGAATTGCTTCCTGCACACATCTAACACGGGTCTGACAGCGTGCTGGAGTGGGCTTTCTCTGCAGGGAGGACAGTGCACAGGAAGGAAGATGGGATGTGGATCCGGAAGGCTTGGTGGGGGTGGGAGTGAGGACAGATGCTTGGACCCTGCATTAGACGCCTGAGGAAAAGCTATTTGGAAAAGGGAAAAATAAATAAATAAAACCCTCTGGAGAAAGACTCTGTGAGCCGTACGCAGACCCCTCCACCTGCCGGGGAGAGTGCCCCGAGCCTGCTTTGGTGGGCACCGGTGTGAGGTCAGTGACCCAGTGTCATGCCCCCCCCACCGCCCCCCGCCCCCGTCTCCACCCCAGGGACCAGCTCACCAGCACTCCCAGAACCAGCAAGCACACCGGGGCTGCTGTGACACCGGGTCTAGGCCTAGCCCAGCTGTTCACCCGCCGTCCAGAGGCCCCTTGAGCCCCGCTGTAAGGCCCGTCTCCCCTCTGAGGGTCAGGGTTCCACTGTCTTCTCTCCTGAAGAGACACACTTCTCGGGTCCATCAGCTCTTGCTCCCTGGGGTTGGAGATGGTGCGGCTGTCCAGGGAAAGACACATTTTAGGGGACATCCCGGACCCAGGCTCCTCTGCACCCCCAGATACAAGGCCCTTTGTAAACGGTTCTGACCCAACAACAGGTGATGAGTGGGAAGCCCCCGGGCTCCAGATTTAAGAGCACACCCGAGGGGGGCCGAGGGTTAATCCTAACCGGCCTCCTACAAGCGAGGCTGCATGACATTGACCTGGGGGGCCCGCTGGGGCGGGGGGGCACAGACGAGAGCCGTGACCCCCTCACCAAGGACCACAGAGGACAGTAATCCACTCAGGCATTTCAGTCCCTCCTGTCATGCATCTTCCCCTTCCCCTCTCTCGGGAAGGAGACGCGCTTTCCAAATCCCTTTCTTCTTCGAGTGAGGGCGCTTCTCAGGTGGTTGCCGCGGCCTGTTCGGGTCTCGGGGCTCAGGCAGCCTTCCGGGAGGGCCCCTGGGCTTCTCATATTCAGTGATGCTGGTACAGACAGCCAGGCCTGCTTCTAAAGACGGGGGGTCTTCACAGGGGAGAAATGCAAAACACTCAAAGCAAAGATCTCCTTGGTCCTGGGCCCGGACTGCGGCTGTACTGTGGTGGCTGCTGCTGGGGGCAGAGGCCCTGGCTGGCTTCCCAGGCCTCCGGGGCTGCGGGGGCTGCTCCATCGGAAGGTTGGAGGGGAGATCTGGGAGTCAGGTGAAATACATGGTAGTTAAGGGCCAATCTCCCAAGTCTCCCCAGCCAGGGCCATTCCCAGGGGGTATTAACTGGGTTTTGGAGAAACAGTATTTTGAAGTGCCAAAGAGGTTCTCCAGGTACCCTGGCAGGGGCACCGAACAGGTGCACCAGGTTCAGGAGCCTCGGGGGAGCACTTCGGGGACGTCCTTCTCTGCACCTGCTCGGAGGCAGGCGGGCTGAGACACGTAGCGGTCTGGGTAAGTCCCACTTGCACCCCGGTGGGGGCCTGGTGCTCAGGGTACACACGGGAGCGGGCAGTCATTCCTGCCCACGAGATGCCGGCCCTCTCGAGAGGGGGGCAGACCCAGGACCGTTAGAATTCTGAGGGCTGAGTGCCAGGACAGACCGGGCCTGGGGGGCGGGACGGCTGTAGCAGGGGGTGCCGGAGCTCCAGCAGTCTTGCCGCAGTGACCCCAGGGGGTACTCACAGGGGCCCGGTCTTAGCTGCCGTTCTGAGGAACAGCATAACATTTTGAAAGTGAAGTTATTTCACAACTAATTTTTTTTTTTAAGATTTTATTAATGTACTTGAGAGACCGCACAGAGGGAGAGGAAGAAGCTGACACGAACCTCTCCTAGCAGAGAGCCCGATGCAGGGCTCGATCCCAGGGCCCTAGGGCCATGACCTGAGCCGACGCTCAACCTACTGAGCCACCCAGGTGCCCCGTTATTTCACAACTAATTTAGGGGGGAAAGTTGACCTAATGAAATCATTTGTTGGCAAAATCTGACCTATTTAGTCTGAATCTTCCTACTCATATTCCTGTGTTTGATGACAGAACCCTTACACGCCTCGTACTCTGTCCCTTTCTACGACCTGAAAGATCTGAGTGTTGAAGCCCATCAGACCCTCAGGTTTTGATGAGACCGTGGACGTGGCCTCGTGTCATCTGTTCTTTGTATTTGAGGACACAGCGTGGGGAGGACACAGCGTGGGGAGGACTCAGGGGCGGTTGGGGCCTTGCAGAGAGGTCATTACAGCACCGGGCCCTGCTGGCACCCCCGGGGGACATCACCTCGAGAGACAGTGAATTCCTACAGCGCGGAGATTTGAGCACCAGACGTGTGCACAGCTCTGGAGGGGGCGTGGGTTGGGATAGCCCCACCCACAGGGGCACCCCTGGTGGCGGAGATCTGCCCTCTGGGTGATGGGGTGGGTCTCTCCCTTCAGCCTGGGCTCAGCAACTCCCGCTCTGTGGTAGTCAGGTGACGTTCAACGCGGCGCGATGCCTTTGTGCCTCGCCACCTACAGGGGCGGCTGTGGCTTGTCAAAAGCCACCCCCTGGGTATTTCTCGTTGCTCATTTCCCCAATTCTTCCTTCTTCTCTCATCTTAGTCCCATCACTGGCTTCTGGTCTGTGACCCCTAAGGTCTCTTAGACTGGTGGGAAAGATGCATGGATACTTATAAATGATTCTGGAGTTTTGTGGGTCAGAACCAGGGTCTGCCTAATGTACAGGCAGGAAGGAGGTAGCCAGTGGTGAGGAGTGAGTTGGAAGAACACGGGCCTCAAGTGGCCGGATTACCTTCCTCAGCTGTCCTAGCAGTTGGAGCAGAGGTTCTGGATGGAGCTGGATGCATCAGGGGCCTTGGGAGCCCCTCACATAGACTTTGTGCACGATCGTCCCTTTCTTCCATTGGGTTCCCAGTGGAGCCTGTGACTTTAAAAAGGGTAAGTGCTTCTGGTCTAGATAAGTCACAGGAAACATGCCAGTGTTTCCTAAAAGGGTAAACAATAAATGAGTATTTATAGATCACCATCCATTATCCCCTGGTGCATCTATAGTCAATATAATCACTTCCTTGCTTTTTAAATATGAGAGTCCCCAGTAATTTTACTAGTGAGTCACATAAAAATGATAGTAAGACCTTGGGAGAGGAAAGGGGTGTCAAGGGGACAGTGTCAGCTCTGATGGGGAGGGGGAGGGCGTTGTCTTGGGAAGGAGGTGGCATTGGCTAATCGCATGGATTTGGGGTGTCTGTCTATTTTGGTTCACTTTGGTTTCAGACGCTTGCTGGGAAATGTCCCTCCCGGTGGCTGTGGAGTCATGCCTGCGTGACGCACCGAGTCTGGGGGTGGGGAAGCTGCCCAGGTGACCGGAAGCAGGACAGCTGTGTGACTACAGGGCTCTGTGCAAAATTAAAGTACAAGGGCCCAGGCCAACACTTGCTAAGAATTTTAAGATGGTGATGGCCGAGTGTTTAATCCCACATGGGACCTGCCAAGCATGAGGCCTCACATCCTTGCACTGGTCATGCCTCTTTCCAGAAATCACGGAGCCTGTGGATGTCCTTGGCGCTCTCTGGTGTCATGAATGGAGTTGAGGCCTGTTTGCCAGGGAGCTGCCGGGCCCGTGGCCTGAGGACTGAGGACTCACTTTCTTACTACAGAGTTTGTCTTGATTGCACTGGATATCCGACACTTTTGAAAGGTACCTTGTTCCATTTGGGGGAGAAAGCGTGTTTCAGGAGCAGGACGGGAGGGCGGGCTGGGGAGGAGAACCTGGAACTCTCGTAGCCCTTCCCTTCCCGGCTGTGGGACCGGCGGCTTGGGTTCTCCGCATCTCCCTGCTGCATCAGCAGGTGGCGATCCCTTCCCAACTCCCGAGTGCCCTGGGGAGGCTCATTGGTCCAGGCGCCCCGAGCGGGGTTCCAGGACTATGCCTGGAATGTGGGAGTGGAAAGGAGGACCCTCAGACCTCTGCTCGTCCAGCGGGTCTCTGGCCAGAAGTAATGGTCAGGAGAGCCGGGGCCCCTGCTGAGGACCAGCCCCGTTCCGTATGGCCGAGTAGATGTTCCGGTCCCTGCTCTCCTCGATGGGCCCTTAGCACCCACATACCCACACCTACTCCTGTGGACGTGCTTTTCCGCTGTGGAACCGGAGAGCTCCTGGGCCGGACACCTGCGCCTCCACAGCCCCAGCCTGCCCAGAACCCTTCCCTGCCCGGCAGCTCCCAGCCCCAAGGGATGCAGGGTGTAGACAGGGAGAGAAGCCCTGTGGGCAGAAAAACAGATGACTGTGGTCCGGTGAATGGGGGCGATGCCACCCGCTCACCCCAGACAGTGCTTGCCACCCCTTTCCCAGCACTCGGTTCACCGGCAGGGCTGGCAGAGTCCGACGCAGTGGCTCTGTCTCATCCCTTCCGCCCGCCCCGCCTGGCCGAGCCTGAGGTGCTAACTGGCAGGCAGAGGCAGGCTGTGGGAGGGAAGGAGGGAGCCAAGGGCCCAGACTCTTTGGCTAGAGAATTTGGGATGTGCCAGGGGCAATGCTGAGTGCTGCGGAGAGCTGGCCGGTGGAAAGCCCGGGCGGCCGGGCTGATCCAGGGGTAGTCAGGACGCGGGGTTCACGACATCCCCCGCCGCTTCTAAAGCTGTGCTTATGGTCGAATGGCAAATTCTTCTCTTCTCAGACCTGATGTCCTCACTTTTAATTGGTGTCCTGGGAGGACAGAGTGGGTAAAGTGGGCAGGACAGGAGAGGAGCAGAGTTAGAAGACGGGATCTCAGTAACGGGTTCCTCAGACAATACATTTCTGTGCTCTGCGGGGAGAGGCGCAGGGCGGGGGGAGTGCCTGAGCGCACGCTCCTCCTTTCTGAAGAATTTTATTGTCCATCTCCTAAATTAAGTAATACTTGTTCATTCTAGACAGCCTAGAAAAGACAAGCATGCAAAAGAAAAAAACTCACCTGTATCTCCCCATTTTAGAGCTGCCTGCTGTGCACATCTGGACTGTAACCTTCCAGACTTTTTCTCAGTGCAGAACTGTAGTCTCACTCTCCACAGTTACACCGTAATCCTGTTTGTTACCAGCTTCTTTCCCTGTGGACACGTTGTAGACCTACTTCCTGTCCTTAGATGTGATCACGGTGTTTTAGTGGTTTACGGTATTCCGAAGTTGGGACGTACCTGTTGTCGGAAATTCAGGTGATTCTCTTCAGCAACTCCATGTACGTCCCCCGTTGTTGCCTCAGAATAAAATTCTACATGGATTTCGATCAGATCCATTTCTCTGTGCATTTTTAAGGTTGTAGACCGGTGGTTCTCAGTCAGGGTGACCCTCCCTCACGGGGCCGGGAGGGAGGCTTTAGCCTCGTCTAGAGACATTGTTGGATGTCACGGCCGGACGGGAGGCTGCCACGAGCATCCGGTAGGTGGAAAGGGGGTACTACGATCACAGAACAGTCCCCCACAACAGAGAATTGTTCAGTCCAGAATATTCATTAGCCCCAAGGTTGAGACACTGTGCTTCAGACACATTGATATTTTCCCCCAGCTTTACTGAGAGAGAATCGATACATAATATTGTATAAGTTCGAGGTATACAAAGCGTTGATCTGATACACTTTCATATTGCGGGACCGTGACCACCATTGCCTCAGCTAATGCTTCCGTCCTGTTACCGAGTTGCCGTTTCTTCTTTGTGGTGAGAACATTGAAGACGCGCCCAGCAACTTTCAAGTATATCGATACAGAATTATTGACTATAATGGCGATATTAGATCTCCAGAACTGACTAATGTTATAACTGAAAGTCTGTGGCCTCTGACCAGGATCTCCCCATCCCCCCTGGCCCCAGCCCCTGGAACTACCCCTTTACCGTCTGTTTTCCTGAGCGCTGTAGCATCATGACCTCGAAGTCCACCCAAGTTGTCTCAAACCGCAGGATTTTCTTCTTTATCATGCCCGAGTAACCTTCCGTCACACACACAGATACTTTTATTCTTGGGACTGTCATGGTGCTGGAGCATCTAAGTCTCGGAGGAAAATGAAGTCTAGATACTCGGGTTCATTGGCGTTCAGCCAAAGCCAACACCGTCGCCTCCTGTCTTTCCCTTGGAGAAGAACTTGAGTGCTCAGGCTGTTTGGAGTAAGGAGGTGACTCATGGGAGCCCCTGGGAGCCTGTCCTTTTACCCAGCAGAGGGAGAAGGGCAAGATGCCCTGGACAGAGGTGTAAGGGGGGGGTGGATGGGGACAGGGATGGTGCTAGGCTGGACAATGCAATCCTTGTTGCAATGGGAAGAGGCTTGTATGCAGCTCTTTAGGGACCTGAAGGCTCGGTCCAGGCACTAAGGACCCAGGCAGGGAGAACACGTGCCTTCGCGGAGTTCAGAGCGAGGCAGCAGCTCAGAAAGCCTCTGTTGCCTCCCATGAAGCCGGCATCCAGACTGTGAAGTCCTGCGTCCGGCGGGTGCTAGGCAGGGCCCACCCTATCAGAAACAGAAAACATCCGTGCTCCCCGCACCAAAAAAATTACAGTGCTGTGAGAGCCAGTCTGTCTCAGGTGAGTCTAGGACACTTGCTGAAACTGGCTGCTTCATTGCTTCGTCTTCAGAGCTCGTACCGGCGCTGCCCAGCGCTTACTAGAGGCAGGTGCGAGCAAGGCAGGGAGGAGGAGACAGGGTCCCTGCCCTTCTGGAGCCCAGAACCTCCAGCAGCTTGTGCCAAGCAGTATAAATGCTATGAAGAGGGACCTACAGGGCTCTGTGGAACACAGAATGGGAGCACCCATCCACGGGGGCCGGGGGAGGGCGTGGAGGGGCTGAGGTCCGGGAAGCTTTCGCAGTCAAGACCGGAAGGACCAGTTGGAGTTTGTCAAAGGCGGAGCGATACAGACTTGTATCTGGAAACCTTTGAAAATGCAAAATGCTCCTCCCTCCCCAGGGCCGTTACAATGTGGTCCTCCATGAAGGAACACGGTTGGGCTAAATATGCCTTCAAAGGTCAAGGTCCGTCCCATGCATCTTTTTATCATTGCGAACACCTCCGCATACAGAAAAGAGAGTAGAATAGTGCAGCAAACACCTTTCCTGCCACTGCCCTGGGTCCAAGGCACCCTGGGTGTTTCCCACGCAAGATCTCTCCGTGGTGGCCCTTGCCCCTTTCCGTCTGTTCTTGACATCCAAAGCGGGCCTGTGACAGTGTCTCTCCGATCCTGTCTCTCTTACGCTCAAAACGCTCAGTCCCTGTGTGGGTCCCACCCGATGCCCCTCCCTGCCTGTGCCTCCGGGGGCTCCGCTCTGCCCCATCCCTCCGCCCAGCTGCTGTCTCACAGGTACTGGGTGCAGCCCCCGTGGCGCCCGTCCCCTCTGCTCCTCCTCCAGGTACCACAAGGCCTGCTCCTTTCCCACTTTGAAGTTTTGACGCAACTCTCACCCTCTCAATGAGGTCTTTCTGGAAGACCGTGGAGGTAGGCAGAAAAATGTCCCCTTCCTTCCCCCATCATGTCCACATCCTAATCCCTGGGACCGGTGAATCTCTTCCCTTACGGAGCCTACGGCACTTAGCAGGTGTGGTCGAGTTGAAGGTCTTGAGGTGAACAGGCTGTCCAGGATTGTGCGGTCACGCAGGTCCTTAAAGTGAAAGAGAGAGACAGGAGAGTCAGAGACAGAGACGTTCGATGTGAGAAGGGCTCACCCTGCTAGTGCTGGCTTTTAAGATGGACCAAGGACTGTGGGCCACCTCTAGAAGCTGGAAGAGGCAAGGGAATGATTCTGCCTGGAGCTGCCGGGAGGGACGCAGTCCTACAGTGGGCTGACTGAAACTCAGGGAGACACGCTGGACTCTAACCTACAGAAATATAAGATAATCAATTTGTGTGTTGTTTTCTTTTCTTTTCTTGTTTTTAAGATTTTATTTATTGGGACGCCTGGGTGGCTCAGTCAGCGGGGGTCTGCCTTCGGCTCAGGTCGGGTCCTGGGGTCCTGAGATCAAGTCTGGTGTTGGGCTTCCTGCTCAGTGGGGAGCCTGCTTCTCCCTCTGCCTGCTGCTCTCCATGCTTGTCTTTCTCTCTCTTGTCTCTTTCTCTGACAAATAAATAAATAAAATATTAAAAAAAAAGATTTGATTTATTTTTTTGAAACAGAATGAGAGAGAGAAAACATGAGATGGGGAGGGTCAGCGGGAGAAGCAGACACCCCACTGAGCAGGGAGCCTGATGTGGGACTTGATCCAGGGACTCCAGAATCATGCCCTGAGCTGAAGGCACTCGCTTAACCAACCGAGCCCCCCGAGTGCCCCAAATCTGTGTTGTTTTAAGCCACTGTTTTGTGGCAACAGTAAGAAACTATTGTAATCACTGAATTTAAAATTATACCCCAGTCTGCACCCTGGTGCCCCTTCTCCCCCATCATGGCTTTACTTTTCTCCCTGGAACGTCCGCCGGCGGACCGTAGTGACTTGTCTCCCTAGAATGTCCGCCGGCGAACCGTACTTGCTTGGTGATTGCTTCTCCTACTGCTTCACCCTTGAGAACGTAAGCTCCACGAGGCAAGGATTTCTCTCCTCTGTTCACGGGGGGTTCTAGAATGGTACCTAGCACACAGCAGTGCTCAGTAACTGTGTGCTGAATGAATGCATCCTTACGCCCAACCCCTAGCTTTGTCACCCATTCATTTTTTGCTTCAACCAACTTCGCTCATAATAGGGCCTGGGAACTAAGAGACAGTCAAGATAGGTCTTTGCCAGTGAGAGGATCAGTATCTGAGGAGAGAGACAGAAACACGAGTGTCTATGATGAAAGGTAGTTGTGCTACAGTGGAGTGACCCACTGAGGTGCTGTAGAAAACCCAAGGAGGGAATCAGTGCTACATTCATGGTTGGCATAGACCAAGAAGTCACTCAGTAGGTCCGCACTGAGCATCTACTTTGGGCCAGACTCCGTGGTAAGTCTTGAGGATAGAACCGTGAGCGAGACCGACAGGGGCAGGCTCTGGGGGCGCGTTTGACACACGCTTCCCGGACGGCGAAGGAAAGGCACAGGGGCACCTGGAGGCTGAAGGAGGGACCCGCGTTCCAGGTGTGAGGCGTGGCGGGAGGAGAGGCTGAGGCCTTGGGTGTTTAGGCAGTGATGGGTGGTTTGGTCTGGTTCCAGGGAAGGCGGGTGGCGTAAGTGAAACTGGAAAAGAAGGCAGGGCTGAGACCACGAAGGGCACGTCATGCCGGAGAGTTTGCATCTGATCGTAAGAGCGGCCTGTGGGCGCCGTGAACGATGAGACCCGCTGACGAAGTTGAGGCGGCGGAACCGTGCGGTCCGGTTTGCAGAGGTCGCTGGGTGGTCACGTGGGCGACGGACTACAAAGGGTGGAAAGTGAAAGGGGGGAGCCTGGCCAGTTCTGCCGCGAATCTCTGTTCTGTCCGTCTAGATCCATTCTCCATCTCTCCTCGCCTTCCTCTGAGGCCTGAAGACGGACTCAAATGGGCTGCAGCGGTGGCTTCTGGCTCCGTTCACCCAAGCTCAAAGACCCAGAGGGAAGGAAGGTCAGGGTATTTATTCTCCCCCTTCTTTAAAAAGATTTTATTTGTCAGAGAGAGAGAGAGAGCACAGGCAAGGGGAACAGCGGACAGAGCAGGCAGAGGGAGAGGCAGGTTCCCCGCTGTGCAAGGGGCTCATACAGGACTCGATCCCACAACCCTGGGATCACGACCTGAGCCAAAGGTGGATGCTTAACCCACTGAGCCCCCCAGATGTCCCGAGGGTATTTATTCCTCTGGCTCCCTTTCTTCTGATTGCGGGATGGCTGAGGCCGTGGCCCTTCCTGTGAGGCTACAGCCCCCTCAGGCAGCTCCTCTCCCAGGCTGCGCAGCCCATGGCCTTGGTGACTCTGCCGCGGTGACTCCTGCCTTGCTGATCCTTGTGGCACCCTCGGTGACTCCCGTGGCCCCCTCGGTGGCTCCCGTGGCCCTGCCCCCACTGTTGTGTTCTTAGTCGCCCCTTTCAAACTCGCCGCGTGTTTCCTGCGGGGACCCTGGGGACCCTGACTGACCCACGAGTCTGACTCAAGATTCCAGGTAGGAGCCAGGGCAGCCAGGGGAATTGCAATGATCATGAAGCGGGAAGAGGGGAGACTTCGAAGTAGCAGCTTCCTTTCCTCGAACACCTACCATGTACCGACACTGTTCGAAGTGTGTTGCATATTAACTCATTAACCCTTACAAAATGCCTTTATGTTGGTTACTGTTTATCAGCCCTATTTTACAGATAAGGAAGCTGAGACCCAGAGAGCTTGGCAAAGTTGCCCAGGGTTAGACAGGCCACATGGGCTCCCACACCCTTCGTCTCTCTGCGGGTCGCTGTTTCATCCTGCTCCTCCTGCCTGTGCAGGAGGGATAGAAGGAAGCGGGATGGGTCTGAGGTTCTCAAGCCGCTGGAGGATGGTTGTGTCATGAACTGAGAAACGCAGCAGGCAGAGCTTTGGTCAGGAGACCGCGTTCTGCAGTGGGCAGAGGACGCCTTTCACCCAAGTGGAAGGTGCTTTTGAGACATCCGGCCCCGAGGGACTTGTTTTGACTCCGCTGGCGAAATTGAACAGACATCACGGAAGACACCCAGCAAATACCCCAAGGTCAGAGGATTCAGGAGGGTCGGCCTTGGCGCTTCTGCCGCTCCCACTCACTGCTGCTCCAAAGCCCAGAGGAGCACCTTAGCCCCGTAAGGCTGCGGGACAGAGGCCGGGCCGCCCAGCGTCACCGCTTTTCCTTTCCACCCCCAGAGCGGCTTGCTTACGCGGGGCTGCCTTTGCCGTCAGGGAGGAGCGATCCGCCATCGGGGCCATCCGAGAGCTATGGGGGTGTTCAGGTTTACAGTCTGAGCCAAGATCTGTAAGAGGTTGGTTTTGTTAAGTCTGCATCCAGACCTCCTGAGCGCTCACGCCGGGCCTCGTTGGACAAGTGCTCCCAGAGGAACTCCAGGAGCCCCGATACAGAGTTGTGAAGGGTCTGTCTCAGGAGAAGGCATTAGGGAAGAAGGGTGGGGGAAGGCATTTACTTTCATCAGGAGGAACTGAAGGAAGGTGGGTGAATTAGACGGTTTCCACGGTTAGTAACGGAAACTAAAATCAAGTTAGCAGAAAGGCATGTATTAGCTCAAGGAGCTGGGAAGGTCTCAGGAGACGCGGAGAAACTTCAGAAACTTAGACTTGAGACCCTGGAAGTCAGCCTCGAGGCCACCACGCCCCCTGAGGTCTCTCAGCTGTGGTTGTTTCTGTGGACAGGTTCTCTGTGTGGTGGGAAGGAGGGGCCCAGTAAGCATCTTCTCAGCTTATCACCTAAGCGGAAACTGAGATCCTTCTCTCCGAATTTATGCTTCACTCCAGGGAAGGGCCCTGAGTGCCATTTTAGGGTCACCGGAAGAATGAAGAAAAGACTTACTGGCCACAGTAGGTTGCACTCATCCCAGCGACAGGTAAGAGTCTTTCTCTGCCTCGTGGATCTGGCCGTGGCCGTGTCACTTGCTTTGGCCAGTTGGTAACAGGACACACGTAGAGATTCGAACGGTGCTCATGCGCTGGAATTAGGCTTTCATCACTGGGAACCTCTCTGCCTCCATGTGCGGAAGCACGGTCCGGCCTGTCGGGAAACGAGAGCTCACACGGAGAGAGAGACCCAGCCATCCCAGCTGAGGCCCCAGACACAAGTGACACTGTCCTAGATCATCCGAGACCAGAAGTCCCACCCAGACAACCCCCAGAATTGTGAGAAATGGTAAACTGTTGTTGCTTTGAGCTGCTGGGTTTTGGGAGGGTGGTCTGCCACGCAGTCACGGCTAACTTAGGCAGGTGAGGGCCTGCCCAGGCGTTACCGACAAAGGTGCGGGCTGCGGCGGTTGGGTTAGGGTTAGCGTTAGGATCTCCTCCTACGGCCGGGAAGCCGCTCTGTAACCAAAGAAGGATTGTGGGAAAGCTTGCCTGGCTGACCCGCGGGATGCCTGCCACTGTCCACGATCGTGATGCAGGGACAGAAAAGGCCTCAGCGTCCTCCGGCCTGTCCTTTCTCCTGTGTTCTCAGTCTTGGCAGATGGTGCCACCATCCACCGGGACACTCAAGCCAGAACTCCGGGAGGTGTCCCAGACTCCTTCCCTTCCCTCCCTCAGCTTTCACCTTTGTCACTACATTCCGCTGATCTGACCATTGAAATCGCTTCCGATGGTGTCCCTGGGTGTTCCTGCATTCCTCAGGGCTCAGGCTGGACCTCGCCTTCCTAGGAGCTCCTGAAACTCCCCGCGGGGCGAACTGGCCTTCCTGAGTGCGCACCTGGGCCGTATCTCTGAACTCCTAACAAGGCTGCTGTTGTCCTGGGTGTGTCTCCCTGCTTGGACTGGAAGCTTCCTGAGGGTAGGAACGTGTCCCTGCTCATGGGATGTGGCAGATGTGGTAGTGATCGTGCAACGCAACGCGTGTGGAACCGAATTCCTCTGATGCAGCTTTTTTTTTCTTATTTATTGATTTACTCAGACTCTGGGAAGAATGAACTCAAAGTTTTTGTCCCTGAGAGATTGGCCGGGGGAGGCTGGCCAGCGGTGGACTGTGTTACTGAAGTGCTTCAGGAAGCGTGATGTCAAGGCGGGCATGGTTCTTGCCGTCTGATGGGTGTGGTTTGACAGCGAGCTCCTCTCCAGCCTCCCCAACCTATGCGATTTGGAGCAAGTTGTTTATTTTTCTGAACCACTGGTCCCATAGCCACAAAAATGGGATTATTATATTTTCCTTGTGGGGCTGCTGTGACAAACACGATAACAGCTGTAGCACCCAACACATACCTATTCCTCTCCTATTCCTTAGTGAGGCTTAGTTTCTTTTCTGTCCATCTTGAAATGTCACCTGCCTTTGCAGTGTGCTCCCCCAGAAGCAGAGCCTGAAAGAAGGGTTTGAGTGCAAGTAGTTTATTTTGGAAGAGAACCCACAGAGGGGAGGTAAGTGAGATAGGAACGAGAAAGGAGTTCACCCAGGGCATGTTAATACATTGGCTACCACTGTGGGCGACTGGGGTTCAGCCTCTCTGGAGACATCTGGGAGATTGTATAGATTAGAACATTCTTCTTTTTTTTTTTTTTAAGATTTTATTTATTTATTTGACAGACAGAGATCACAAGTAGGCTGAGAGGCAGGCAGACGGAGACAGAGAAGCAGGATCCCTGCCGAGCAAGGAGCCGGACGTGGGACTCGATCCCAGACCCTCGAGATCATGACCTGAGCTGAAGGCAGAGGCTTAACCAACTGAGCCACCCAGGTGCCCCAGATTAGAGCATTCTTGAGAGGGAGAAGAAGTGGAGGGTGTTTATCCTCTCAAACCTCTGTCCATCGTTGACTGAGGGCGCTTTTGGGGCCATTAGTACCCAGCACATCTGTTCAGCTTGCTGCGCGGGGAGAGCTCCCAGGTGGAGCACGGGGGGCGTTTGAAGTCAGCCGTGGGCACCCCTGCGAGTGGTGAGAACCAGGAGCCCCAGCCAAGCCCCATACCCGAAAGAATATTCATAAATCCCACATTCTCACCGTTGCCTCTACTTAGCAAGTATTTTGCTGACTAAGGAGGATGGGGTTAATACAAGTGGGCTGCTTCCTGTGTTTGGAATGGGTGGGTGAGGTCTTTAGAAATTGTGGTTTTCCTACTGTACTCAGGTGTCACGAGAGCAGCAGTGGCGGGGCGGGGGGCGGGGTGGGGGGACTTGAGCAGACTCTCAGCGCCGGTCTTCAGCCTGTGGGGCTTTCAGGCACTCCTGTTCCTACAGAGAAGGTGGGGAGGAAAGGGGCCGGGGAAGAGAAAATTATGTGGAGGAAAATGTCACAAATATTCTCTTTACATCTGGATATGACAGGAAGTTTACAGTAAGGGCGTTGGAAGGAAACAAGTGCGTTTTCAGCATTTTAGATATTGTTTTAAGCATTTGGTTTTTGTTTTTGTAACTTTTATTTTTTTTATTTATTGCTATTCTGTAATTTCAAGCTTATTAGACTCCTATGAGGAACTTTCTGTGCCCTTTGCCCAGATTAACCATGTTTACATTTTGTTTCCCTTCCCTCCTCCCCGATACATGTGTATAAATACATGTTTCTTAAACCAGTCAAGAGTGAGTTAGAGACATTGGGCCCTGCACCATTAAATGCTCCCATGTGTATGTCCTAAGAACAAGGATGTTCTGTTATATAACCAGAGTCTATTATTTTAATCACTTTTGCAGTATTTTCAAGTGACTTCCTACCACAGGAAATCCTCTACCAAAAACAAACAAGCAAACAAAAACCATGCACTGAAATGGGTTGAATTGGTGCACATTTCAGGTTTTACCCCGTGGGATACTGAAATGCAAGTTAGGGCTCACAGATTTTGAAATTCTATTGATTTTATTTCAATCTGAAAAAAAATCTGATCTTCTGTAAAGTGGTGAAATATTTATGGGCCTTGGAAAGCGCTGCCTACTTGCTTAATATCCTTTTCCTTTAATAGTCTGCCGTAACGCAATGGCATTTTATTAATTCATTCACCATCACATTCCGATTAAGAGACAGTGTTGGAACCGGAAGGATCTTACACATTCTTCCAGCTCTGCTTTACAGTTAATCAAACTGGGGACCAGAAAGACACTTCCTTGACAGTCTCAGGGTGGTGGTTGGGTTGGGACCCAGTGATGCTCACTGTAGACAGAATCAGTGCATGTGAGGTGAGCCCGTGGGCTCTTTGAAACCAATCAGATCCAGAGGGACAGGGAGACCCCAGCCCTCACACTCCAGCTTCCATCACACAGCCTGGTTTTCTCCTGTTTCCTGGATTGAACTTCTGCATAAGATTTTCTGTGAAGAAAGGGCCTTACTATAAAAAAAGAAAAAAAAAAAAAAAGCCCCTGTGAGGGTTAAACATGGACTCCTGATTAGCTGGGCAGTTGGTTCCTAGCTGGGGTGGGGACCTGAGCCTGCCTCCTCCGTCCGGTAGGTGTTCAGCTCGACCTCCACATCTCGGAGCCTCCTCTCATTAATCTTGCTTGACCTCTTCTTTTCAAGGAAAAAATCATTGCCCTGGAGGAGCTAGAAGCAAAACTCATTTAAAAAAGGGATTCTTCTTGGGGCACCGGGTGGCTCAGTTGTTAAGTGTCTGCCTTTGGCTCAGGTCATGATCACAGGGTCCTGGGGTCGAGCCTGCATCAGGCTTCTTGCTCAGAGGGAAGCCTGCTTCTCCCTCTCTCACTCCCCCCTGCTTGTGTTCTCTCTGTCGCTGTGTCTCTGTCAAATAAATAAAAAAAGATCTAAAAAAAAAAAAAAAAGGGATTCGTCCTCTCAAAGAATGACTTCATTTTCCCAAAGCCCTCTCTCCACCATTCATTCTTCTTCCATTTGTACCGTTATACTTACCAAGATTCCCATGAAATGCTTCTTTGAGCCAGAACACTAATCCCGTCGCCCCAGATTACCGCATTGTCTCCTTAAAAATACATTTCATTATAGATAATTCACATAGCTATTGCTCTGATGGTCAAAACCACCCACCTTCGGAAGTCTCCCCTTCACCCTTCACCACAGAGCTTTATAAAATGACACCTTGTTTTTTATTACCTTATTCTTCCTAATTATTGGTCGCAGTTTTCTTTTTTATCTAATAAGGAATATCATTCCTTATTTGAATTGTTTTTCCTTTTTTAAAAAATATTTTATTTATTTGAGAGGTAGAGAGAGACAATGAAAGAGAGAGAGCATGAGAGGAGAGAGGTCAGCGGGAGAAGCAGACTTCCTGCTGAGCAGGGAGCCCGATGCGGGACTCGATCCCGGGACTCCAGGATCATGCCCCAAGCTGAAGGCAGTCACCTAACCAACTGAGCCACCCAGGCGCCCCTTGAATTGTTTTTCTAATAGTTATTTTAGTCCAAAGTTATTTTCCTCTGTCAGGCAACAGTGTTTCCAATTTGCAACATCATTGCTGTATAGAATGGGCTTTAGTGTCAAATAGATTCTAGACTCACAATCTACCACAGACTAGCACATGCCTCTTGGCCAGTTGTAAGTTTTCATTTTCTTATGTGCGGATGAGAATGACAGATTTACTATTTATTTTACGGGATTGCTGTATTCAACTATAATCCATAAAGGACTTAGAAGAGTATCTGGCGTGTAATGAGTGCCTACAATGTGTAATGTTATGTATTCACTAGTTATTTATTTATTTTTTTAAGATTTTACTTATTTATTTTAGAGACAGGGTGTGTGTACTGGGGGAGAAACAGAGGGACAAACAGACTCCGTGCTCAGTGTGGAGCCTGACATGGGGCTCCATCCCAGGACCCTGAGATCCTGACCTGAGCTGAAATCAAGAGTCAGATGCTTAACTGACTGAGCCACCCAGGCATACCTCACTAGTTATTATTTTTATATAGAAGCAATTTTTGGTTAATCTCAGCCAAATAAGTGAGAAAATTCTAATCTTTAAAATACAGGGCTTGTTTTCTTTTCTTATAAGGTTTGCCCTTGAATCATGTACTGGAGTTATTTTTCCTTTCAAAAAGTGGACCCATGGCAGAACGTTTATGCAGCACGCTGTGCGTAACTGATGGAACTCGAGTCGTCGTCACCACGCCCGTGGAGTAGAGAGCCTGATTGTTGCTGCTGACATTCCTTCTGGTAAATTCTATTATTCTTGTGTGATATGGGATTTCAGAGTGATACGACCTTCCATGTGTTGTTAGTTTTTAGTAACCACCAAAAAAAGAATGAAGAGGAAAAGATAATGCATCAAAGACCATTTTTATAAGAACAGAAAGAGGGAAGGAAAAAGAGGAAAGCCAGATACAAGACAAAAATATGTAGAAACACCGCACCCAAAAAATCCTCTGGAGAGTAATGTAGTAGGACTTCTGCTTCCAGTCAAGATGGAGTCCCAGGAATCAGATGTCCCCTCCTGACTGAAACAACCACAAAACCGGACAAAAGGTACAAAAGGGCAGTTTTCAGCAGTTGGGCACTAGGATGCACAGGGCTGGGATCCCTGAGAAAAATACACAAATGAGGAGAGCCCTATACTTGCTGTGGCTTAATGCTACAGGCTGCAGAGCAGGGAGTGGGAACCCAGGTGAAGCCTAGCCACCTTCCTGAATTGAGGATATGAAGCTAGGAACTCAGGGAGGCCAGTGTGGCCAGAGTTCACAGAGAAGAGTACCAGAGAGAAGAGAGTTTCACAGAGGGAAGGAGAGCTCTGGAGATGCCAGGAAGTCCTCTCCAGGTGTTCTAAGTAAGGACTGATCAGTGTAGCATGTGAGGAAACTACCTGAGGTCGGAGAAGGATAACCCCAAAGGAGCAGAAGGAACAATCCCCAGAGCTCACCTGGACCTGGGAGTACTTTGTGTCCCGCCAGCTGTAGTGGGAAGCCACATTCTTCGTGGGTCACCGGGCAGATTGCTTAGAGAGATGGCCTCACTAGGGGGCTAAAATTAGCCCTAGCCTAAATACAGACTACTCTAGTTCCACCCACCAAAGCTTAAAAAAAAGAAAAAAAAAAAAAGAGTAAGCCTTCAGGTATAGAGTTTCAGTTTTGCAAAATGAAAAGAGTTCTGGAGATTGGTTGCACAACAGTGTGAGTGTATATAACGGTTATTAAGATGGTAAAGTTTATGTTATGTGTATTTCAGCACAATTAAAAAGTAAAATAGCCCAGAGGCCTCTGGGTGGCTCAGTCAGTTAAGCATCTGCCTTTGGCTCAAGTCATGATCTCAGGGTCCTGGGATTGAGCCGTGCATCGGGTTCCCTGCTCAATGGGGAGTCTACTTCTTCTCCCTCTGCCCTGCCCTCACACACCCCTTCTCAAATAAATAAATAAATAAATAAATAATATCTTTTAACAGTTGGATAAATAGAAACTAGATAGTAAAATGGCAGATTTAACCAACCATATTAATAGTAGCACCAAAGATAAATGTTCTAGAGCAGACTGTCTGATGGACCTTCTTGTGATGATGGAATGTTCTTTGTGCTGTCTAATACCTAGTCACATGTGGCTACTGAGCGCTTGACATATGGCTCATGAACTGAATTTTAAGTTTTGTTAAAATTTAATTAATTTAAATTCAAATACCCACATGTGGTTAATGACCTACCAGCATAATTCTAAATACCTCAGTGAAGAGGCGGAGACTGTCCGATTGGTTAAAAAGCAAAGCTCAACTAAGCGCCGGCAAAAGAAACTCTTTATGAAGACAAGTAGATTAAAAGTCAGAGAATGGAAAAAGACACACCGTGCAAACCTTAATCAATAAAGGTTGATATATTAATATCAAAGTCAATATCAAAAAGACATAACTCGTCTGCAGACAGAAATTTTACTTAGCCGTCCTCAGGGTTACGTTGTTGCCATGGGGCAGCAGAGGAGAGAGGGGGCGACGCATTCGTTGCTAGAGCGTCTGCAGCAGAATACCAGACTGAGTGGCTTAGATGACAGAAGTTCGTTTCCTCACAGTCCTGGAGGCGGCAGAGGTGGCTTCTCCTGAGGCCTGTGTCTTTGGCTTGTGGGAGGCCAACGTTCTTACTGCCTCTTCACACAGTCATCCTTCTACGCACGTGCACCCCTGGTGTCTCTCTATATGTCCAGATGTTCTCCTCTTAGGAGGACACCAGTCAGGTTGTAGTAACGCCTGCCATCATGGCCTCATTTCACTTAACCACCACTTTAAAGGCTCTGTCTCCAAATACGGTCATATTCGAAAGTACTAGGGTTACGGCTTCAACATACACATTTTCTGATGGGGACACATTCAGCCCATAAGAGCCAAGGACATTATTTACCATAACTGTTCTTACGAGAACAGTTTCTTTGAGTTTTCATGGTGCAGTAGAATTCTCTGGAGAAGATACTGCCCTCCTGGTTGTACGATGACTCAAGAGTCAACCCAGAATAGAAGGGGCCAAGGTTGTGGGGCGATAGTTCACCTCTCAAGGGAGTTATGGAGGACAGTAAGATGGGGAGGAGGGGACTCCCATCCCCCCAGAATCTTGTGCTTTCTCTTTTGTTTCTCTTGAACCTTCTAAGAATAATTGTGCCTATGACCTATGTAGTTTTTGTTAAAATCACTATATATTTTTTCCTTCGGAATTAACGAAAGGAAAACTTCAAGTAAACAATGTTTCTTCTGACGTGCCCA
Organism: Enhydra lutris kenyoni; assembly: GCF_002288905.1. NCBI lineage: Eukaryota > Metazoa > Chordata > Mammalia > Carnivora > Mustelidae > Enhydra > Enhydra lutris. Next base: position 691,072 of record NW_019154105.1, read on the forward strand.
AGAAGAACCGATTGGAAATGCTGCCCCTTCCGGAAGCCCAGCGACTCTCCCATCCAGGACGAGCTGCCTCCTGTTGCCATGACAACGTTGGCTGTCAGCGGGTCTGGAGACGCTCGCCCTGGCTTCCCTTTGTTGTGTGTCAGGAGACCCGCTGCTTCATCCGTTCGGCCCCGAAGGTGCGAGGTTTCTGGGTGAGGTTTGAAAGAGGGGAAGGGGACGAGGCGGCAGAAAGCTTTTGTGCGAGAGAAGGCTCCAGGGGCCCTGAGCTACATGATCTGTAAGAAAACTTAGAGCAAGTCTATAGAACAATTTAAAAACCGATGGTTTTCCTGAAATCACCCCTGCGTTTCCATGACGACATCTCAGCTGACTCTGTCACTTACTGTGAAGCGTTCTCCCCTCTGTGTGGACAGGCTCTTGGTGTCAGTTGGAGGGTCACCTCCTCTCGTGACCTTTCCGGGGACGGGGGCAGCAGTATTTCTGGTCGGCATGGCAGTGGCCACTTCCTTCCTGCTTCCAGGCTTTGATAACCAGAGGACGTTGGCCAATCTGTAATTTATTCATTTGATAAAATATTTATAGGTCAGGTATTACGTAGCATCGGGTTCTACCAAAAGCATCCGTCATGCTGGTGAAGTGCGCGCCCGTCACGGCGGTGTCGATCGCTTCCTCTTCCTGCGATAGGTCCGCAGCCAGCAAAGCCGGACGGCTCTAACCCTCCTCTGGCCGGTTGCCTCCTTTCACCCACGCTCTTGTCGTGAGGGTGCTTCGGGCACTGTGCTAGGGGTCGAAGGGAGGAAGAGGAAAGGAAGCAGGCAAAGGGCCCGCCCTGGGGAGGCTTGCGGTCCGAGAGGGATGGCGAGCGTTGGCGTGACAAGAGTGACGAATGCAGGGTAGCACGTGCTCCACGTCGTGGATGCAGACCACGAGTGCCACAGGAACTCAGAAGAGCGGGGCTTCTTCCAGGGCTGGGGGCGATCAGGGAGAGGCTCGGGGATGGTGCGGGGCTCGAGCTGGGTTTGGGTGAGGCCGGGGCTGGGGACGCAGGGAGGATCTTGAAAGCGAGAGCGAGGAGAGCGGCGGGAGAACTCGAGATGGGTGCAGGTGGGTGGCTGCTCCGGGAAGGAGGAGCCGACTTACTGAGCCGGACAAGGGGGAGTTGGGGGCTCAGGTCGTTGGGATTCCGGAGGGCGGAGTTAAGACCTTCTCCTGTAGGCGGCGGAGGCCTGTCAAAGGTTTTAGAGCAAAGGGGCTGTAGTTTTCGAAGTCACGCTGTGGGATTCTTAATCTGGGAGCCCTGCGCACGACGGTGTGAAGGAGGGAAGGAAAAGGCCGAAGGACTGGGTAGGAAACGGCTTCAGGTGTTAGGATGGAGGTTGTGGGGATGGGAAAAGGAGTGAGTGGATGCAGGAGTCCAGTGGGTGGAGCCCGGAAACCCGGAGAAGGACAGATTCCGCCAGGATGTAGTGGAGGAGGCAGAGGAACGTGTAAGCCGGGACCTGGGTCGGTAGCAAAGGAGTTTATGCCGTTAAAAGAAACGATGCTCACCAAGACCTGTGCTAACCAAGAAGAGGAAAAGCCTTGCCCTTGAGTAGGTCACAGCCTAGTAGGAAGAGACGAGTGTGATTGTCGTCTGCGGGACAGATGCGTGTACGAGGCAGAGGGACTCACAGGAAGGAGGACGGGGATGGCCTTGAGCCGGATGTTGAAGGGGAGTTTGAGAAAGACGTACACGTCCCATTTGACTTCGGAGAGCATGTGAGGGGAGGCGGGACCTGCACGTGGGCGGCATCCATTCACAGATCCGTCGCCGGCTCGACCCTCCCACGAAGCAGAGCTCCAGGAAAAAGAGGTGACTAAGGCTCTCCCCGCCTTCGGAAACTGTCCACCCAGCGGGGGAAGGACTGCTCATTCCACCGTCTGGATTTTCCCGCATCGGCCCCCCCTTCTCACCAGGTGCTACTGTGGGTGCCGGGAATGCAGGAGGGAACAGAATGGACCAAATTCCCATCTTCACGGAGCCGCGTTCTAGTGAAGAACTTACTAAAAAACAAGCAGAATTAGGCTAAGTCGTGAAAGACGGGTTCAAGGAAGCGTAGAGGAAGAGAGCAGGGTCTGCCAGGGCCGTCGCTGGAGGCCGGTGCTGTGACAGGCGAGAGGCGCGGTGGCAGGCCCAGTGAACAGTAGCTGGGGATGGCGGTCGGGAGCGAGGCCGGGTCGGCCTGCACACCGGTGCGGACAGCTGTGTGCGCCCCGTGCGGAGGAGGCCATGTGCTTGGGGTCACCAGGGAGGCGACTTTGTAGCTGCGGCTGCTGGAAGAGGCCCGGGCCGGCCTGCGTGCTCTGGGCCCCCCAGACTCCCTCTTGGCGGGGCTCAGGCCGGTCCGCGCCGGTTCCCTCGGCCGCTGGCAAGAGAGCAAAGGGGGCTCGGCCCGGCCCACGAGAAGCGTCCCCAGCACCGACACCCAAATCCGGCCACGCGGACCCAAGGCTTGTTTCCTGGTGTCCGGAGTGGTCTGGAGAGAGAGTGGGTGTTACGGGACGGTTGTGCCCCAGGATCCCTGTGTTCAAGTCCTGACACCCGGAGCCTCTGGACGTGACCGCGTTTGAAGACGGGGTCTCTGGAAGGTGATCACGTTGATGTTGTTGTGGTGGCCGCCTCTGCAGAGCGGGCGTCCTAGGGAAAGAGGAAATTTGGACACACACACACACACAACAGACACA
>NW_019154105.1:693895-694249 GCF_002288905.1 Enhydra lutris kenyoni
AGCAGACACACACACACAACAGACACACACACAACAGACACACACAACAGACACACAACAGACACACACACACAACAGACACACACACAACAGACACACACACAACAGACACACAACACACACACACACATACAACACACACACAACAGACACAACAGACACACACAACAGACACACACACAGCAGACACACACACACAGCAGACACACAACAGACACACACACACAACAGACACACACACAACAGACACACACACAACAGACACACAACAGACACACACACATACAACACACACACAACAGACACAACAGACACACACAACAGACACACACACAGCAGACACACACACACAAC
>NW_019154105.1:699249-765402 GCF_002288905.1 Enhydra lutris kenyoni
ACACACACACACACACACACAGCAGACACACACACACACGGACAGACAGTGCCGTGTGAGGAGACAGAGGCGGACGCTAACTCATGGCAAAGGTGTCTGCAAACCACCAGAAGCTCCAGCCTGGGAACACGGTGTCCCTCAGCGTCCCCAGCGGAGCCAGTCCTGCCTAGGCCTTGATTCCGGGCGCCTGCGACACCGCGTTTCCGTTGGAGCCCCCCCCCCCCCACGCTGTGGTGCTTGTGGGGCAGCCGGGCAGGGGCGCGGCGGCTTTGGGCTGGGAGCCGCGGGGCCCCTCCCGCCGCTGGCCGGTGTGGCCGTCGCTGTCCGTGGGGTCCCTCCCCGATGCCACTGCAGTGGGCGTTTCAGGGCGGCCGCTGCGCGTCCCGGTCCGTTCAGTTGTGACCGGCTGGCCCTCGCCGCCTTCAGAGAACCGGCCCACGCGTGTGAGCCCCCCCTCCGGCCCTTCACTTTCTGGAAGGTTCTCACTCCTGGAAGTGGTCGAACGTCAGGATGTGCTCCGCCGGACAAGGTCGGATTGGTGAGCGGGTCCGTTAAAAACAACCAGAATGTGTTCGTGGTGGTGGTGTCGGGACTTACAAGGGGATTTAGCGTTTTAATGGGCCGGGAGGGTTTTCACTTAAACTCCTGGCGTGAAGGGCAGGGAACCGTCTCTGAGCACCGTGAGAGGCACAGACTCTGCTGGGGCCGAGGGGCCAGGAAGTCATGGAAACAGACATGACTTGAGCAGAGCCTCTGGGTAAAGTGCGGACCAATGATCCGTGGTGACCAAGAGCTTCGGCAAAGCTTAGCCCTGAGGAGCTGATCTCCTGTAGAGACTAACAAGAGGGCCCGGGGTTCCGTCAGTTGCCCCCACTCCTCTCTGGCTGCTGGAGCGGGTCAGCGGTGGGTCAGCACTGTCATCCTCCAGAACCTCCGGAATGTCCCCACTGTTCCTCAGAGGGCTGCTGTCATCAACCCAGCCTCGTGGGAGTGGGGCTCATCGACCCCACCTGCTAACTCAACTGTTTTCTCTTACTATGTTCCCTTGTGTTCGCAAGCCTCAGGAGCAGCCAGATGAACGGCACACCCAAGGTTTTCTTGCAGTACGCACTAATGGGTTGTGCACTGCGAAATGTTTGAAGCTCGCGGCCGTATCTTCTTCTTCTTCTTTTTAAATTTGCATCCGACTGGTATTTTTTATTTGTCAGAACTTTGCTGCCCTGAAATTTATGTGTGTGCTGGGTACCAGCTAAGGGCGGTATGTTCATTGTGTTCAGTGTGCACAGTATCTCTGTGAAGGAGATGCCAACACACTGTCGTTTCCCAGGGGAGCCTCCGCGAGGTCGTTGACTTCATCAGGCTCGTGGAGCCGGTCAGGGTATATGCGGGTCAGGGTATAGCCCAGTGCTCTGTCTCCAGAGTCCTCGCTCTTACCCACTGCACATCATAACACCAGTGTGGGTTTGGATGATGGTGCTGGAGGCGTAAAGCTCCTTGGGACGAGTCCCCGTCCTCAGGCCCCGACGACTACAGTATGACTTGGTGGGTGCGGAGCAGGAGAAACGCACCAGGCTTTGGGAATCCCAGATGAGGAGCTTGCCCAGGGCTGGGTCAGGGCAGGCTGTCAACGGAAATGACGACCAGGACCTCAAGGACTTCTCCACAGAGGAGCCGCGCAGACAAAGGTGTGGAGGCGTGGGGCTCCTGGGTGGCTCAGTGGGTTAAAGCCTCTGCCTTCAGCTCAGGTCATGATCTCAGGGTCCTGGGATCGAGCCCCGCATCGGGTTCTCTCTGCTCAGTAGGGAGCCTGCTTCCCCCTCTCTCTCTGCCTGCCTCTCTACTTGTGATCTCTCTCTGTCAAATAAATAAATAAAATCTTTAAAAAAAAAAAAAAGGTGTGGAGGCGTGAGTCATCCAGGTTGGGGGTGCGCATCAGCTCCGTGTAACTGGGGTGGAAGACGAGGCGGTGGGAGAGAAGGCGTGGGGGCAGGATGGGGAAGGCGTCTCACAGGACACATTCAGAAATTTGGATTCCGCCCCCTGGAAGGCAAGGTGCCACCGAAGGATTTTGAGACCGAGGGTGAAACGTTTGGTTTCGTGTCGCAGAAAGATCAGTGCGGTCGTTCTGTGGAGGACGGGTTGAGGGGCCCAGAGCACAGACCGCTAGATGAGAGCCCGGGAGGAAGGTGCTGTGTGAGTCCGGTAGGCGTCGTAAGGATTTTAAGTAGGAGAGTGTGCGGGTGCCGAGGCTTTTGGATTTGGCAAGTCATGCATGCTGAGTGGATGTGGGCTCGAGGAGCAGGAAGTCTTAGTCAACCCCAGGAGCTTAACAGGTGCAAGGTACGGGTCTCAATGTACGACGTATTTGAACTCAGTCACTCCCACAAGAACCTGAGTGGTTTCACGGATGAGGAAGGTGACGCGCAGGGAGGCTGAGTTCTTGGCTTGAGGGCACTCGTCACGGCCAGCAAGAGGCAGACTGGGACTTGGGCTGGTGTCTGTCACCTGCTGTCTTCATCACCATGCCGCAGCACTCCTGAGCGAGCCTCTGCGTGGCCACCACCACCCCTGCCAGATGGCCGAATGGTGCCCTTGACCAAGGGTTCCAGAAGGGAGCAGCGAAGGACCCTGGACTCCATGTCCCTTGTGTTTAGTGTGCCGCGGCTGTGGAGCTCCCAGGGAGGATTCCAGCTCTGGCCCTTCCTCCCGGAGCCCCTCCTCACTGAGCCATGGAGCTTAAATCATTATACAGTTTTACATTTACATGACAGGTTAATAGGAAAAAAAAATTGGTGGAACAGAGTCTAAAAATCTCTCATAAGCCGATGTGATTTCTCTCTGTTTCCAGTCTGCTGACTGGATGGCAGATTAAAATGTGAAGATTTGACAAAAAAATAATGTAGCCGTGCCAGCCTTCAGCGTCTCAGGCATAAAATTAAGTTTAATGTTGTATTACGCACTTGAAGACTTGTCATCCTGAGTCTGGCCAGACAAATGTGATTTAGAGGGTTTGGCTTCGAGAAATGAGTAGGAGCAGTAGAATGTGGAATGAGACAGTAGTGGAGACGACACCCTGGATAAGCCCTACCTGCGGGCGACAAGCAGTCCCTTTGGTCACGTTGTTAATATCGCCTCCTTTTTGCCTGTTTGACCGGGGACTCTGGTGGGTCCGACTGGTTCTACCGCTGAAGCTGGGAAATTCAGTGACCCCTCACTCTGCCCCTGCCCGTTCCCGTACATCTCCTCCACCCTGCGCATTCTCTCCACATCGACTAGTTTGCTCCTTTCTTGGGCCTTTAATGTGTGCAGCCCCCCTTGATACCCCAGTTTTTCTTGGGAGCCGCGTGCTTCAGTCTGGCTGTGGACCGGTCCCCAGGCTGCGACGTTAGAGCTGAGCTCTGGTTCCTTCCCGTGCACCTGCGTGCGCCCTTGCACAGACACTCCAGATCCTTCTGTTCTCCTCCCAGTCCCTGTCCGTGGTAGGGTTTGGGTGTCTTACCCCTACTGCCCCTCCTGGCAAAGCCTTGTGAGGGCATCTGCTCAGTCTGTGTCCTGGCCTTTGAGGCTTGTCATTCCTGTTGATATAAGAAGTGAGGTACAGGTCAGCCTCCCAGAGCCCGGAGCTAAAAACAGAAGTTCATCCCCAGGCTCTTCGGGTTTGGGCATGGACAGGGGATTCCCCTCTTGCTGCCAACCCCACTTCTAAATGACGTCTTGGTGCCCAGTTGCTGCTACCACCCTCCACGTAAGAGGGAACCTGAAGGTAGCAGAGGAGCCGAAACGTTCTGCCTCGGCTGAGTCCGCTCCAAAAACGTGCAGCGGGCCTGGGTGGAAGTCGTAGGTGGAAGCACGAGCGGGTTTCCTCCCCGTCCTTGGGGGAGGGGCTCTGGCTGCTCCAGCCGGTCCTCGGTGAGGGTGGGTCTGCAGGGGCGTCCAGGAGCCCCTCCCCCTGCACGGACCACCCAGTACGCAGCTCCTGCAGCAGCCGGACCACCAGCCTCCCAGTAGGATTCCCCCAAATTTTGTCGAAAAGACCCGCGATCTAACCTTTCTTGTTCCAGTCCTTGCACTTGAGCTCGGAAGGGTCAGCCCTTTCTGTGGCGTCAGAACGGGAAGAGCCGAGCCCGAGGTTTGTTCTCAGGATCTGCATTCTCTCCCCTGAACTCTTGTTCGTTCTCCCCCCACCCCTTCCAGCCTGATGTTTCCACGGAAGTGCTTTTGCCTCTGTCCATCTTGCCCTTCTACATCCTGTGGAACCCGGAGACAGGCTTCCCCCGGGGCCTCCGAGGCCTCCCGCCCGCCTCCATTCTCGGTGTCATTTTCCGGCTCGTCCGTGCTTGACAGGGACCCGCATTCCCTGCGAGATGACCCCACAGAGCAGGGGGCCTTGCGGTGTGGGCTCTCCGCGGAGCCCCCTGCAAAGCCCGGCCAACCTCGGAGCCAGCTCCCTTCCTTCTGCCCGTGGGTGCCGGTCACGTTATTACTTTGGACAAAACTGGCAGGCTCAGTGGAGACGTTTTCCCAGGGCTTCGAGGAAATGCAACACACCCCGTTTTGCCTTTTAATTCCCCTGGGCCGGATTTCGTCAGAGACTGCGGTCGGGGGTGTGTGCTAACCGGGAGTTGGGGGGGCAAGGCCGCGGTCGGGCCCGGGTAGCTCTGAAGGTCACACACGCGGTGCTGCCCACAGAGATGTCCCAGTTGTGCAGTTTTCTAGAGCAGTCGAGGAGGGCTCCAGCGGGCAACCCTCTGTGCACGGAGCCTCCCCATGGGCCCGGAGATGCTCCTGAGTAGGCAGGCGGCCGACCCTCCCGCCGCAGGGTGCACCCTGTCCGGGATCCCCGGGGTGCACTGCGCTCAGCTCCACCGTGGCGTGTGGCCTCCCGGCAGTCCTGGGTGTCTCGGTGACGGGGACAGGTGCACAGAAACGGGCAGCTCAGCCCCGGCTGCCCGGGAAGGGCGGTCTGGCCCCGAGATGCTCGCCGCAGCCTGCTCTGACTCACGTGGTCCGGTTCCGAGCCTGCTCGGTTCTGCAGCCCCCGGGCAGAGGCTCTGCCCCGCCTCAGGCTCCCGGGTGACGCGGCTGGTCACCCCCACCCCCAGTGGCTGGTAAAGGCCCGCGAGGTCCTGCAGCTCTTTGCGCTCGGAGAGCACAGGGCTCCTTACTGCGTCGGGGCGGAGAGCGCAGGGAATCAGCCAAGCGGACATTTCGATGGTAGTGGGATGAGTTCCCTTTTGTCCCTGGGGCAAAGGGACATGGTCTCTGGGAAAATGTGATTCGGTGTTCGGGGGTAGGTCCTACCTGTTTTCAACATTGGAGCAGGTGTACTTAGTGGGGGAAGGAAGACAGCTGCTCTGTGCGTGTGCGTGTGCGTGTCTGCGTGTGTGTGAGAAGGGGATGTGGGGGTGCTCACGGGTGGACATTCTGTGCTGAATGAGCCTTAGGGGCTGGGGACATCGGAGGCCGCAGATGTGGAGGCTTCTCCAGTCCGGCTGTGGCAAAGAGAGAAGAGGCAGTTTCTAGTCAGCCAGGATTTTGCTTCCCAGAACAGCCCAAAGGCCAGAAGATCCCATCTCCTCAGCCCTGACTTTCTCCTGTGCTAAGCAGCCACTTGCTCCAATTATGTCTGAATTACAGTACGCAGGGCTTCAGGTCATCTGAACCTGGACCCGAAATGAAGCCAGGCCTTCCTTGGTCAGAACACATCTGCTGCTCTCAGAAGGCCCTCCCCTTCCCACCTCTTCGCCTCCACGCCCCTCCGGTCTTGCTGAGCCACAGACGCCGTCTTGGAGTCGCGAGGTTCTGCCTGGCTTCTGCACAGGGACATGCATATTTTAAAGTCAAAGTCAGCCATGAAGACGGTGCCTGCATTCTGCTTTCTGTGTCTTCTGAGGTTTATAGAACTACCAGTTCCCATCCACGACCAAATTCTTTGGGTTTAAAATTACATTTAGTTAGGATTAAATACTTCAGACCTGGTGATAAGGATGCCCACATAAGTACGGGGGTTTCTTTTGCTTTAAAACAGGTCTTGAACAGAGCCGTGTTTCTGGCTAAAATCCACAGTCCAGGATTTCGACACCATCCCGCGTTCGGTGGTCCCTGCAGCTTGTGGTTCATGGACGAAGAATGGTTCTCTTAGAAGACATTTTCCAACCGAGAGAAAAAGTGGGCATTAGCCAGGCAGATGGAACACAGCAGCAAGAGAACGTGTGATTTTGGCAAACTGAAAATAGTTTGGAAGGTTTTTACGGGAACCAAGCCATCAATAATGAGATTTCTCCTGGGTAGTACTGTCTTTCGCGTGGTATGAGTGATTTTCCGACCCACTGTGGCACAACGGATATTCTAAATCGTTCTTTCTGAAAGAGTCACACATTTGCCTCTATCCCAGCCCCCGGTGAGAAGACTCTGCGGAGTCAGGCGTCCATCGATGGCTCAGAGCCTCAGGCCTGCCAGGGCTCGGTGGCGCGTGAGCATGTGGTTCCGTGAGCCCAGCGCTCTGCCCAGCTGAGAAAACTAACACAGCCTCCCCCGGTGTTTGCCAGGACTTAGAATTGGGGGTTGCAAAGGCAGCCCCGTGCAGCGAAGTTTTTGTGTAGATCACAAAATCAGCAGGTCACAAGCAGCGCTCCGAGAAAGGAAATCCACGCGAGCAGAAGATCAGAATACGCTCCACAGACAAGGGCCCGCGGTGTTCAGTGGAACCTTGTGTGTGTGCTTGATGGGAACGCCTTTCTAAGTGCTCAGGAGTGTATACTTGTAGGCCCAGGAGACGAAGATATTTCACCTTTAGTCCAACATTAATTGATGCGTAGCGGCTAGCCAGGATGCTGTACTGTAAACGGGTCAGTAGCAGTGTCTAGACTCAGAGAGAAAGTGCCATCTTGGGTTAGCAACGCAGGGCCACGGGGCCGCTGTCTGTGCATTTGCTCTCTCCGTGGAAAACACTAAATGAGCAATAGAAGTAGCTCCCAGCAGGCGAGTTACGGAGCCTGGTTGTGGCTGAACGGGCGGGCCGGGTTTTCCTGGGTGTGACTGACCCCAGAAAATGGGAAATGTGCGTAGGCATGTTTGTGTGTGTGCGTGTACACACACACACACACACAGACACACAGACACAGACACACAGACACACACAGACACACACACACACACAGACACACACACAGACACACAGACACACACACACAGACACAGACACACAGACACAGACACAGACACACACACACACACAGACACACAGACACACAGGCTTTATTGTGGGTTTTCCATCAACAGGAAAGTTGATTTTAATAAAAAGCATAAATAGTTCTCATTTGCTAATGAGATTGTTTAAATGAGATTTTGACCTATTGAATTTTCTTTTTAAAGATTTTATTTATTTATTTACTTGAAAGAGAGAGAGAGAGCAGAGTTGGGGGAGAGGCAGTGAGAGAGGGGGAGGCAGGCTTCCCACTGAGCAGGGAGCCCGATGCGGGGCTCCATCCCAGGACCCTGAGATCATGACCTGAGCCGAAAGCAGACGCTTAACCACTCAGCCACGCAGGCACCCTCGAACCATTACTTTTAGGCAGATGTACTGGGTCTCATAGTTCCTCACGTGCTACTCCCTCAGACTGTCACGTGCCGCTTCCTGTCGCTGTGCGCGCACCTGCCTTTAAGCGCAGAGAATGGAGGGACACCGTAGCAAGGAAAGCACACATTTTTGTGGACTGGCTGTGGGCCGTCCCCTGGGCTGCGTGGACTGTTTTCTGTAACTTTGCTGCGACTGGGTGAGGCAGGTCCTCTCGTGATCCCCCCGGCCCACAAGGAAACTGAGGCTGGGGGAAATCACTGGCCACACTCAGCGGCGGCTCAGCGCAGACCTGGGATTCGAACCCAGGCAGGGTGATTCCAGAGTCCTTCCTCTCAAGCTGTTCCGCTTATGGCCTGCCTGAGTGAACATAAAAAATGTGCTTAGGAGCTAAAGCCTAAGTCGTCTTAGATGAGTGACTCCGAAATCAGCACGAGGCGGGAATGCACAGTCTGGAACCGCACACCAGGCCACGGTTGAATGAGTGCTAGGGCTGTGGTTCCTCACGTCCGAACATCATGCTCTCCTTTCCACGCGGGTCTGTGGCACAGTCGGGTGACTTAGAATGACACTGTTGGTGCTCGGGGCTTTTCCTCAGAGTCTAGCATCACCGTGAGGCTTGCGCCCAGCCGGGTGACTCTCTGGTTTTGTGATATGAAGATACTCAGCCGTTTCTAAGAATTGCTACTTACTTTTCTGTTTCTTTCTTTCTTTCTTTCTTTCTTTCTTTTTTTTAAGATTTTATTTACTTATTCGAGAGAGAGAGCACAAGCAAGGGGAATGGCAGGGGTGTGGGGAAGCAGACTCCCCATGGAGCAGGGAGCCTGATGTGGGGCTCGATCCCAGGACCCTGAGATCATGGCCTGAGCTGAAGGCAGAGGCTTAACGACTGAGCCCCCCAGGCTTCCCTACTTTTCAGTTTCTGTACGTGTTTTGTTTCCTTAGAGGGATGGTAAGCTCTTGAGAAGTGTCCTCAATGACACACAAAGGCGTGAGTGATCCTTGCTGATGAAGGTGCCGACGATGACCGAGGTCACTGCTGTCCCTTCCCTCTGCCCTTGGCCACCGAAGGGTGTTGTTCACCACACACCTGACCCCAGCCCACCCCACTTAAAGTTGAATTCTCTTGCTGAATTCTCTGTTTCTTCCCGTTTTGTTTTCTTCGTCCACCAAACTGTAGATTCACTCACAGTGTTTCTTGGGTCTTAGGGTCGTTTGGGGTCTCCGTTGCAGCATCCGTAGCACGTTATTTCCAGCTGTCTACGGATTTTAGTGCCACGTTGCTGGGGTAATAAAGACGCCTGCAACTTTCTTGCTCAGGTACCGCAGGAAATGCAGTGGATATATTAAAGATAATGCCAGGCAGGTGTTAAAAATAAATGTCGTTGCCTATTGATGATTTAAACTTACATTTAAAATCCTGGTGTCCTTGGCCTGGCAAAGCAGAGATGAACACAGCTGAACCGGATGTGCTCAGCCAGCTGATTTCCACCACCCCCCGGACCCCCAGAGAGTGGAAATAATAATGGCTCATCTTCGTGTGTCTTCCAGGCCTCTCCAGGCCCATGCTTGCTGGGTCAGATTAGCCTTTAAGTCTGAGCCTGCCCTATTCTCCCACAGGCAAGTGTTTTTCTTTCAGTTCCTTGAAAGTGAATGGGTCTTTCTCAGCCGTTCTCTTTCTCTCGTTTGATTCTGTCTAAATTCTGTTTCCTATTTAAGACTTTGGAAATTAAATCTTTCTCTTTTAGGCTAAAATGGGCTCAAGAAACTCATTAAATTCTTCCCAACCCTAATGCTTTACGTCTTCGGCAGGACCGCTCCTTCACACGGCGACACGAGCAAGAGCTCCCACTTAACCCCCGAGTAATCTTCCCGCCTCCCAGTTTGTTGCGTGCGTCCTTTAGGGGACCGGCTCCACAGTGGGCTCAAACAGCAGTGCTTCCTTTCCCTCGTCCTGATTCCACAGGCCTGAACCCAAACCTTTCCGCAGGAGGCTGCTCCCCGCGTTTCCCCTCAGTGCTGTCGCGCTTCCTCCTAGCGTCAGCGACGGGAACAAGGCGCAGGAGGAAATGCCTTTAAGAGAGAGCGGGGTCCGGGGCGGCCGGCCAGATGGCACTCTGTTGGCTGGCCCGGTCCGCAGATTGTCCGTATTTAACGTCTGCAGGCAGCCTTGGGAGGGCGAGCGTAACAATGATGGTAACTGGCGTCTGAGTGTGCTGTACGCCAGCCACGGAGTTAAATGCTTCAATAAACATCTCATTTAAGGGGTGCCCGGGTGGCTCAGCCGTTAAGCATCTGCCTTGGGCTCAAGTCATGATCCAGAAGTCCTGGGATCAAGTCCCACCTTGGGCTCCCTGCTCATGCAGGAAGCCTGCTTCTCCCTCTCCCACTCCCCCTGCTTGTGTTCCCTCTCTCGCTGTGTCTCTCTCTACCAAATAAATAAAATCTTAAAAAAAAAAACCCTCATTTAATTTTCACGAAATCTTGGGAGGAAGGTGGTGTGATCACCCCCATTTTACGTAAGCGGAAATTGAGCAAGGTTTGGAGATGTTAAGTTGCCTGTAAGCGGTAGAGCCGAAAGGTGGACCCGGCGGGTCTAGTTCTGAAACCGTCGCAGCAGGGGTGAGTGAAAGGCCCTAGTCAGGGAGTCCACGTCTGAACGTTGCTCGAGAACGTGCCCAGAGGTCCTCGACCTCCTCCTTCCCTGAATTGCATCGTCAGCCTTTCAGCGTCGTCGTGACAATATGACCAGTGGTTACGAGGTGCTTGGTGTGGGGCTCGGCTCCTAGGAGGTACTCATATTATTAACTCTTCCCCATTTCTGGTGTTGTGTCTTCTTCAAAGATACGTTTTCTTCTTGAAGTGCATTTTAGTCTCTTGCCTCTGCCTTATCGGTCACTTTTGTCCAGATTCCTGTGGAGCCTGAGACAATGTACGCGAGGACCTGTGTAGAGTAGGATACTCAGTTGGTACAGCCGATACTCCTAAAAGTGGAGATGCGAATTCCCGTTGATCTGAGGAGAGGAAACTCAAGTTCACGTTTGAATTTGAACTTGATGGTCCATTCTTGTGGACCAGACTGCCGTCATGGTCACAGATGAAAGCCAGCGGGGAAGAAGAGGCAGCATGTACATCAGAGAATGAGAGTTCTCTCCCGGAAAGAGATATATCGAGCATCTCGGTGCAACAAAAGTTCACTGGAAAGTACCCCTCAGCTTCAGAGAGTAGCCTGGCCATCAGGGAGATCCTTTCTGGATGATTTCCTCTGGTTCTCATTTTCCTGCCATGGGTGTTGCTTCTGAAATTTTCTAATTCCAGTACAGTGGGAGCGGCTCCTTCCCCCTTCTCTCCTAGCTCCGCCTGCCTGACTCCGGTTGTCACAGGGACGGATCCTGCTGTCCGCAGGTGGCGCGGGTCTCGCCAGGCGGTTCTCACTAGGAAGGACCGACCACGCACTCAGCTGGCGCAGCTCCCTGCCCTCCAGAGGCTTTCAGCCGTTGAACTTCCACAGCGCCCTGCGGCGGGAGGTGCTGTTACCTTTCCCAATTTTGCAAACAAGCGGAAGCACAGACTCTGTGACTCGCCAGGGTTGTAGGACGGGCCTTGGGTCCTGCATTCAGCCTTGCATTCAGGGTCTGTCCTCTCCACCGCTGCCCTGTGCCACCTCTCCCCTGCCCGGTCCACGCAGCCGGCACTCCCTGATACTTTTGATTCCACTTAACGTTTTACTGTTTTAAATGGTGTCTGGGAGCGGCTCATGAAATGCTCCACAGCCCTAATGGGCACCGTGACTGGAGTTTGAAAACCCTTGGCCGGGCCTCCTCTCTGGTGAGATGGACCAGCGGGTGCCTCGACATTCCGTGTGCCGGTCTCTGCCAGTTCTGGTGTCCTGCTCACCCAGCGGCCCTGTGCTTAGGGTCTGGCCCCCCGGAGAGGTCTGCCTCCTGGGAAAACGCATTGGGCATGTGGAACCTCGAGTACCCTCGTGAACTAGTAAATTGTCTCCCTGGTTTCGGCTGTGAGGTTGGATGACACGAATCTGCCCCCCAGAAATGCGTTGTGAGAAATGGGGTCACTGGGTCAGAGTCCGTGCAAGTGAGGCTGAAGGCCCTGCCCTTGACCCTTGGCAGAATCTCCAAGGTCCACGCAGTGACGTCTTTTGTAGGACTCCTCGCAGGGGTGCTGATTCCCAATACCGAGCAGGGTTTAAACTTTGTGGCGCTGAGCTCCATCTGCTCCGTGGTCAGAGAGAGCCCGGCACCCTTTCCTTCATCCGGACATGTCCTCGTCGGCTCACCCGTCCGCGAGAAAGGACACCGATGCTGCTTTCCCACCCGAGCTCTGTTCCACTGCATGGATAAGTGTCATGCACGCGCTGCAAATAATTGATTGAAATGGGATCCCTTTGCCTCTCGGCCCAGCCGGTCTCCCTCCAAAGCTGGTGTCCAATGGGACCATGCGTTATGCATCTCAGTGATGATGCATTAATTTCTTGAGAACTAGCGAGTGAGACCTGAATTCTCCAAGCGTGTTCGGTTTTGCTAAATCACTGATTGCATCCATTATTTATAAAAATTTCCTTGCTGGACATTCAGACAGACCTTCTGCCAACCCATCGTCTCTACGGGATTACGGCTTCCCGGCATGAACCGGAAACTTACCTGCAGATTTCAGTCTTTGAAAGCTTTTAGGCGAGCCGCCAGATGAAGCCCAGACAAGGGAGCCTGGCCATAAGCCAACCTGCGCTGACCTCTGCCCACGGTCCTGGGATGAGGCTGGCCAGGGCCTGGAGCACCCGGAGAGACCTGTTCGCAGTATTATAGCTTCGTGGCTGCTCTGGCCTAGTCAAGGAGCAGCTGGGGCTTGTGGCCCTGGATAAACACGACCACAGGATGGAATCAGCCACAAGCCCACCTGGTCTGTGTGAGTAGGAGGATAAAGTGAGCAAAGGGAAGTGGGGGAACTGGGACGAAGAGAACCGGGCAAGGATAACGTCCTTGTCTCTTGGACACTGTATTCCCAAGAAAGGTGAATGAACAAAATAAACATAATTAGCTTGTCCGAGAAAAACAATTAGCGATGTGATTGGCGTATTGGTTTTCCCTTTCCCTCCATTGCCCTTTTACGTTTTGTTTAATAGGAGGAGGTTGATGTGAGAACCCAGGAGGCTTCTGACGTTTTGTTCTCAGGAACCAGACGGCGCACACGTGGTGTTCTACGTTGACCTTGTTTCACGTCAGAAATCAGAGTATCCAGCCCCAGGTGAGGACCGAACCTTTGAACCCAATTTAACGTCAACCCCCCCACCTTCCCCATCTGAAGCCTGCACGGGCTGGGGCTGCTGTGGGGAGGGTTGGTGGGTCGCTGGCAGCCTCTGTGCAGTCTCTGCCTTATGCTTTTCTCCCTTCGCAGTTCTCTCAGTTGCTGGCTGGCTTCTGAGCGCCCAGGGCAAGGGGGCGGGTAGGGAGTTAGGGACAAGGGAGTCAGCAAGGTGCTTCGTCACTCTCTGAGCCTGGCTAGTGTTTCGTGTGGCCCTTTCCCTTGTGAGTGTTGTGGGTTCTTCAGACGCTCCCTCGAGTGGCCATCACACTCCTGCCCTTCTTGGGGCCGTAGAAGAGGCATCTATACTCCAGGAGGTCCTTCTGCATTTCTTCCTAAGACCCTGGCAATCCAGTGCCCACTTCTAGCTTTTTGCTGCTGGGGTCTGTCTCTCTGCCCCTCTAGGTAGCCCTATAACATAGTACCCAAGCTGACCACATGCCAGCTCTCTCTTCTGAGGGACCACATTTGGCCCACAGGACACCCCTTGCCTGAGGAACCCCACAAAAGCAGACCAGTCCCCCGTGCCCCTCCACCCTACTGTCACAGCCCACTCTGGATGTCAAAAGTGCAATGCTGGGACCCATGATATGCGCTGTTTCCTGACTGTATTTCGGAATGTTCCAACTGGTCCACATAAGCCAGCTTCGCTGGGCTGGAGATGAAGGAGATGACAGCTGTAGCCCCTCTCTCCTTGGGGTGATGAGGGGACCTTCACAGCTCATTAACAGCTCTTCTCAGTAAAAGCTCGCCAGCTGTCTGTCCCCACCACACCTCCCTCTGACCCCTTTTCACATCCTTAATCTGGATGAGGCATCCAAAAGGGAAGGAGGCAGGTCTCAGTATTTCCTTTGTGAATTCTGTGAAAGGGGGGCTTGTTCCAAACTCACGCGGGTATCTGATACCTAACATATTGGTGTCTCAGCCAAAACAGAAGCAGAAAGAATCCCATTCTAGTATCTTATTCCGTAAACAACAGAGAAAAAGGTAAGAGTGTGCATTCCAGTTGTCTGGTGCTGCTTAACACCATGAAACCGAGCGGCTTAAGACAACACCGGCGTACCATCTCCCATGGTTCTGTGGGTCGGCTGCGTGACCCCTCTGCTGGTCTCACCGGGGCGTCTCACCACTGCAGCTGCACCGAGCCAGATGGTCAACCGTGGCTCACACTGCTGCCCCTTCGTGCCAACTGGGGGCTGGGCGCCTCAGTCCTTGTTCTTGTGGCTTCTCGTTGTCTCAAAGGCTAAAGCAGCTTCCTTTCATGGTGATCTGGGCAGCGTTTCAAAAGACGGAAGCAGAAGCTATAAGGCCTCTTGAGGCCTGGCTCTGGAAACCGCACAGAATCGCTCTCCTACATTTTGTTGGCCAAAGCAAAACCATAAGACCAGCTGAGACTCAACAGGTCGGGGAGAAGAGACTCTGCCGTTAGCATTTACCTCTTTGACTCTCCCCTGTTCACTGGTTCACTGCGGGGATTTCGGCCTCTGCTGACTCCAGCAGATGTGGAGTGGAGGGGCAGGTCACACGGAGTCCATGTTGGTTTGATGGGCTTAGATTTGGAAGGGTAGAAAGGAGGGAAGAGAAAAGATCCACAAGGTAAGAGCCTGGGGAAGAAAGCAGAGCCAACCGAGGTGGGCTTTGGGGAGTCATTGGGGTGGGGTGTAGAATGGACCACAGGCTGGGAGCCCTTGTTACAGAGAACAGGCCAGACCGGTTCTTCCGTTCATGAAGGCAGGAGCAGACAGTATCTCTGTGTGGATGGGGTGGTAGGGGATGGGGGTGAGACCTAGAGCTTACTGTGAAGAGAGTTTACCGTAGACTGGATTCCTCTTCTCCCACCTGTCATCCCCTGGACACACTTCCTGTTCCCATCCTTCCTCTTGCCTGATGTGCTCCGAGGGAAGGGGAGTCCCAGGAGAGGGGCGGGTCCTGGTACACAAGTCTGCCTGCAGGTGTAAGGTTTTTGGAAGGGGTGAGTGGGGGAAGCTGTGGGCTGCAGAGTCAAAGCTCAGGGTCTTCATTTTTAAAACCGTCTCTAAAGCCTTGCGTTGTGAATGCCCGACGGTGTTTATCCAGAGTTTAAGTGGAAAGGCCCTGTGTCTCCCATCAGATGCCCCAGGAGAAGGGAGCAGAGGCTGGCGACACTGGAAGGGCAGGTCACTTTGCTGAGAAATGCTCGGGACTTGTTTTCAGCTGCGGAGGTGACCAGAGTCACACAGCGGATTGTTGACGCTGATAAGCACCCTTGGGGGAAGCACAGAACCTTGACCCGCCTTATATTTTAAACCAACACAAAAATCTGTAGAATTTATTTTTCACTTTGAGAGAATAGATATATGCCTGCCTTTAGGGGAAGATTCCATGCTTTAAAAAAAAAAAAAGCATTTTTAAAATTGTGGCTTTTCATGATCAAAAAGGCTCAGCTCAAGCTTTGACAGCTACCGCTGACCGACCCCCACCATCCCGCCCCTCCTAGGTTAACCCTCCTGTCCTCTAAAGCCTTTGCCCTTCTGCGTCTGAAGCACATTGCTTTCAGCAAACATGTGGCCGTAGACGCTGAGCTGGGTGAATTCAGAGCCTGCGTGGCTTCCCCCTTTGCCGCCCCCCCTGCAGTCCCCGCAGCTGGGCTCCCCTGCCCAGGGCCCACAGGCAGGCCGGAGCTCGGAGCCGGTGACCACGGCCTCACTGCCCAGAGGCTGCCAGCAGGGGGTGTTGTGTCTACACCTGCGGCTCCGAGTGTGTGGACACCACCGGGCTTCTCAAGTTGTTAGACACTTACAGCTGAAGGGGATGTTAGAACTCGTGCCACCTGCGGGTTTCCTTTGCTCATGAGAAACTTCTGGTCCAGAGACATGAGTTCGTGGTAGAAGTTGGGCCAAAACACAGGCCCCTTGACCTGCAGGCTGGGTCCCTCCCCTCCCGTCTGCCTCCTCCCCTCCCTCCTCTCTCCCTCCTTGGCACACCCCCACCTCGGGCCCCTGCGTGGTCTCAGATCCCTCACAGTTGGGAGGAACAGGACTTGGATGTGAAACTCTTAGAAAGGAACAGAAGATGGTGAATCCTCGCTGCCATTTGCCTGGGAAACCCAGTTGGGGACTTTCTGCATTTGGCCTCATAATAGTCAAATCTTGACTAGTAGGGATGAGATTAAACTGTACAGTGGGTTTTTTTTTTAATAGTTAAAAATAGCACACTTGTGGCAAAAGTTACTATTTCTTACAAATCACCAAAATAGTCACCCATCCTATGAGAGGCGAGATATCAGAGTGTCGGTGTCGTCTGTTATCACCAGCTGGGTGACCTCGGCCAGGTTTTTAAACATCGCTTGGCCTCCTCTGTAACATGGGATGATAGTGAGGGTGAAGATTAAGTGGGATGAGGCATTTAAGTGCTCAATAAATGTTAATAGCGGTAACGGTAATGATAGCAACAATAACAATAATGGCGGTTCTGGCACTGACAACGTGGAACTACAGTGCACTTGTGTCTATACAAGGGAGAAAGGCCCCTTCTCTCCACCGGTTAGATAAGTAGCTCTGCTGAGTAGCTTCTCCGCCGCCTTCCAGTCTCCTCTCCAGAGACCCCAGGCTGTGGCCAGGAGTTAGCCAGGCTGAGCGAGTGGGAAGAGGGTGTGTAGCGGCCCAAGGCGTGAGTGAGCGTCTACATCACGTAAGCTTGTGCTGAGAAAGAGCGGAGTGAGGGAAACAGGCTGGGACGCCTTCTTTCCCAACTTGGGATCCTTCTCATAGGGGAAAAAACGAACAAACAAACAAAAACCAAGGAGTGGGCAACAAAAATGTTTTTTTTTTAAAGATAACTACGTATCTTTGGCCAGTTTTTATCAAATAATTTGTGCAATGTTTAGGATTTCTTGTACAGTCTTAATTTTTTTTGTTGTTTTACAATTTTGTGTGATGCCTGCCAAAGGTGAATCCATTCCAGGTAGCAGATGGCCTTTGAACCAATTAAACTGGCCTTCGTCCAATCTGTAGCATATTCCAAATGTGGTTTTGTTTTATTTAATTTAATCTTGTCTTGTCCAAGACCTGGTTTCCTCCCTTGCCGTCCTACTCCAGGACGCCACAGACACCATCTTGACTTTGGTTCTTCCTTCTCTTTCCAGATTCTGAGCCCCTAGTCAGAGTGCTTTGCGGTCACAGCACGTAAATGATACCCTACCAGGAAGGCACCGTATAAACTGGAGATGCCCAGAAGGGCAAACATGAAAATAGTTTCCCTGATTTTTTTTAAAGATTTTATTTATTTGCGATAGAGAGAGAGCTCACGAGAGAGTACAAGCAGGGGGAGCGGCAGAAGCAGGCTCCCTGCTGAGCAGGGACCTCCCCCACCCCAATGCCGGGCTCCATCCTGGGACCCCAGCGGAAGGCAGATGCTCAACCGACTGAGCCACCCAGTTGCCCCACTTTCCCTGATTTTTTCTCCAGTAGCATCTGACACAACATTGAATAATTGCTGGGTATATTTGACAAATCGGGAACCGAGTTCATTAGGAAGCTGGGGAACTTAGAAATCAGGTTGCCTTCAGGAAAATTTATGAGGGGATTACTGTGTGCAGCCACCAGTAAATAGGGCACCAGGAGCCTGGGCTGAATGGATGATCTGCCTGACTGGGACCTGCATGGACTGAGCAAAACTTTCTTGAATCAGAGTGACTGGGTGGGGGGGTTGTTTGTGATAAATAGAACGGATGGAAAAAATGACCATCCAGAATCTCTCGGGAGTGAAACCAAACCCACAAGGCAATTCTATTTCTGCTGCGTTCACGGTCAAAAAAGCCCGAGCATGTCCTTTACGCAAGAGGCAATGCAGATAGAAAACAGACCCGTGGAAAGGGATTTGGCCTCCCTAGTAATTACAGGAACCTAAAGCAAAAGTCACGCGGGGCCAGTTACACTGGCAAGAGCAGATTATAATTACAAAATCAAAATCTGGCAAGGCTTTTGAGAAAGCCGTATTCTCATAGTAACATAAATTAGTACAATATTTCTGGAAAGCAACATGGCAGAGTGTAATGAGCCATGAAATAGCACATCTCTGGGCTGGTAAACATATGCTTGGGACTGTATTCTGAATAAATAACTGAAAAGAAGAAAAACAGTTGTGGGGGGAGGCAGCAGACAAGGAGAAAAACGGAAAAAAAAATACCTAAAACTGATGAAATAAGAGCATACTGTGGTAGAAAAGGAAAAATATTATTATAAAGAATGTTATGTTTGTGTATTATGAAAGCAAATAGAAATTTGGATGTAGAATAATGCTAAGTGCAAAATAGCTAAGCTCAAATTTTGTGAATATTGATACAGGTGTGTTTAAAAAGTAGCCCAAGCAACAATAAAACGAAAAAGAGATTATTCACTTTTGCTACATGGCCGAGTGAGACAAGAATTTGATTTTTCCGTTGCTTTGATACTTGCGTTTATCTTTCTCGAAACACAGTTTTAAAGGCTGCTCTTCTATAATTTACATTTAATTTTGATACATGATTTATCGAGGGCAGAAGTATGGTAAACTCTTAGGTCTTCATCATGTGGTTCTCCTGGGATCATGACCTGAGCCGAAGGCGGATGCTTAGGCCTGAGCCACCGGGCGCCCCGACAGCCACGCAGCTCTCACCCGTGGGCCTGAACAGCACAGACGCCGCATCTGGCGCGGCCGGACTCCCCTGCTGGTTGCGCAGAGGGAACGAGTGGTCGCCAGGAGCCCTGAGCGACTGCAGGAGAAAATCGTGTCGAATTAGCCTCCTGGTTTGCTCCTCAGAAGCCAGAGCTTTATCTTCTCGGACGTGGTGCTCGGGTCATTTGGGCATTTCTGGAAGAGGAGGCCAGTATGGGAGAGAAGACGGAGGCAAAGTGTTGGCCCCTCTCCCACTCGGAAGACCCCCGCCCCCCCATTAAGTCAGTACGTGTCAGTATCACAGCTTCCTTCTCCTCGGCCCGTCCTTCTCGCCCCGCAAGCTTGGCATCCTCTGATGGCCTTGTTTGCTCTCCTACCCACCCCGACAGTGGCAGTAATCCTAGTAAACTAGATCACGCATTTCCTCCAAGCAGCTGGGTATTCTTAAGGGTTTAGGCACAGACTAAACGGACACAGACTAGACGTTTGATTGGCGCGTGGCCGTGTTTCTCCAGTGCTCGCCCCTCTGCAAGCCCGGCACTGAGTCTCGGGCCACCTTACCTGCTTCTGTGCAGCGGCAAACGTCTGCGAGTCCCCGTACCATGACACGGAATTCTTCGGACGCCAGGCGGCTCTCAGAGTCAGAGGTCGTGGGCCTGGGTCGACGCCATCTGCTTTCATGGGAAGATTAAATCTGTGCCTGAGCCCCAGGATGAGGAGACTCACATCCCCCTCGGGGACACAGAGTGCCTTTCCTGCAGGGGGAGAAGCGCGGGGACCCGGGTAAGCGTTCACCGGAGGAGCTGTCACAGAGTTCTTGGGCTGGTGTTCCCGAATTCGTCCCCCACCCTTCTCCTTCCTATATTTTTCCTCCTTTTTACCCCCTGTACAAATTAGAGGCCTTCAGGATAATAAGATGACATTTATTGAGTGTGTGCTATGGGCAGGCCTGATTATGTCATCGTAATTCCTTCAGTCTTGACAGTGGCCCCGTGACATCAATGGGAACAGCCGTCTGCATTTACGGCCGAGGAAACAGGCACAGACGGCCCGTTGCACGTTCAGGCTCACAGAAGGATCGGAGCGAGCTTCAGACCCCAGCGGGTGGAGTTGCATTTCTGTCCCTGAGCTCTGCCCCTGGGGCCCCTGTGCTTGCTGACTTGGCCTGGAGTGGGGGGACCCAGGGCCTGTGGCCCAGCTCGCAGGGCTGGCAGTAACCCGTGGGAGAGCCGCCCCAGGACCGGCCAGCAGGATCTGCCCATGAAGTTTCAGCCAGACCACGCTCAAGCCCGTGAGCAGCCTGGGCCGTAGGAACACCATAGGAAGCCGGAAATCCTCCTGGACCCGCGGCTCCGCAGGTACCATCAGCAGGTGGCTTGCGAGGCGGAGAGGAGGGAGAAGCTGCCTCCTGAGAAGAGGTCCTTTGAGCAAAGATGGAGATGAGGAAGGTTAAGTGAGGAGAGGACGGAGAGCGACCCTAACTTACAACGTTTGTGGTTGGAATTGTAGTTTGTAAGAAGCAGAAGCAGGAGACGCCTTGGTCTGATGCAGTGAGAGGACAGCTCGCCTTTTCCAAAGCCAGGGGTGGGCCCGTGTACATGAGGAGGAGGGATTGTGGTCATTTTGCTGGGGGGGGGTGGGCGGAGAGGGGAGGGAGTGAGGAGTAGGTTGGCCTGTTTGGGGGCCTTATGTTTGTGAGGCTGTCAGTCTGTCCAGCTCACTCTGTCTTAGTGGCCGGAGTGTGACAGCACTCCCCATCCGGGCTCCGAACCCTAGAACCTCCCCCTCAGCACTGAGCTGCCCTCGGGCACCTGGAGGCTCTGCCTGGGAAGCTTCCCCTTGGCTGTGAGGCCGGAGCTGGGATGTGACTCCAAGTCCAGGCCATGGGCCCCCTGGACGCGCTGGGGGCTTCCAGCTGCTGCAGCGGGGCTGGGGTACAGCCCCCAACCCTGTCCTGGAGCGGCCCTGGGGCTGAAAGGCTTTGAGACAGTTACCCCTGGATTAGGACAGGGGAGCCAGAGGGGGCTGGCGGCCTCTCTAGGTGACCTCAGAGCTGTCCTACCAGGCAGGACCCATGCCAGACCCCAGGCAGCTGTGTCCCGCATCTGCGATTCCTGACGGAGGCCGATGTTTGCAGCTGCCAGCAGTGACCGCTGGCCAGCCAGAGAAGCCACACGGCGGGACACAGCTCTGTCCTCCACACCGCGTCCCGGATTTCGCGCTCAAGAGGGCGGGCTTGGTGGAGCCTCCGCGCAGGAGCCACGGGGCGGAAAGTGGAAGTGAAATGGGAAGCCAGTGAGCCCTCCGCACAGGGCGGACAGGGCGGACAGGGTGGACAGGGTGAGCGTCCCGGCCAGCAGTCGGGGTCTGGAGGCCTCCTTGCGGCCGGGCAGGAAGGTGAGGCAGGCTCTGGGGAAGCTTGTCTAGAAGCACCCTGCTGCAGGAGTGGGAGCCCGCGGGCAGGACTGCACTGCTGGGTTTAAGACCCTCCTGCCCGCTTCCCCTCCGCCCTGCCCCCGGACCGTGCGCCGTCCCCCGCTCAGCCGGTGCTGGTGCCCTGCGGATGGCCGTCAGGGCCCGCTGCTGCCCCCAGCCACAGGCCAGCGTGGCACACACGGCGTAGATACAAGGAGAGGCGCCTGGCCAGGCCCGGTAACCGGAGCTGGGGTGAGCCGCCTGCCCAGCCTCCCCGGGAAGAGCCCCCGCGCTTCCCAGAACCGCGGTCTTGCTTCTGCTCACGCCCCCAGACCAGCTCCTGCTCTCTTCCACAAAACCTGGCTCAGCCGTGCAGCCTCAGGCAAACCCGCTGGCTCCTGAGCGGCCACCGGCTCGTCCTCCCACCCGGGGCCGCGGCCGCCCCTCTGGAGCGGCCACCACCTGCCGCCTGGGACTGTAACTCAGTATGTGGCGTCGCTTCCAGAAGCCCAGAGCTGGTTCTTCCACCTGACGGGTGGCCTGGTGAGGTCCGGACGGCCTGGTGAGGTCCGGACCACCGAGGACGGCTCCCTCGGCCCTTCTCCAAGCTCATCTGTGCCTTTTCTCCCTCCCTCTGCCTGGGAGAGCCCGTTCATTCTCAAAACCCGCGTCAGAAACCGCATCCTGTCTGCAGACTCCTGGCTCCTCCAGACAGAGGGACTTACTCCTGCCTCTAGTCTCTCTTCTCCCTTTTGGTTTGTCATGTTATCCTGGGGCACCGGGTGCCTGGGGGGCTCAGATGGCTGAGCGTCTGCCTTCGGCTCAGGTCATGACTCCGGCTCCGGGAATCGAGCCCCGTGTCAGGCGTCCTGCTCAGTGCGGACTCCGTGTCTCCCTGTCCCGCTCCCTCTCCTTGTGCCCTCACTGTCTGTCTCTCTCTCTGTGTCTCTCTCAAATAAATGATAAAAAAAAAATCTTTTTTTTTAAAGATTTTATTTATTTCTTTGACAGAGACAGATCACAAGTAGGCAGAGCGGCAGGCAGAGAGAGAGGGGGAAGCAGGCTCCCTGCTGAGCAGAGAGCCCGATGCGGGGCTCGATCCCAGGACCCTGAGATCATGACCTGAGCTGAAGGCAGAGGCTTTAACCCACTGAGCCACCCAGGCACCCTGATAAAAAAAAAAAATCGAAAAAGTCCTGGAGCCCTAAGGGTGTCCGTCGCTGAGACAAACCCCCCTCGGTGTTTCCGCCAGAGCTTGCGGCACTGCTGGGCGAGTGACGTCCCTTCGGCAGCCTCACTTCTGGGGTGTGCTGGGGAGTAACTGGCTTTGTTTTGATTTGAAAGCCTGTTTCTCAGAGGTGCGTGTCTTGACCTGAGGTGTGACCTTTGGACAATGGGGACAGAAATAGCCTTCCCTCTGGAAGTTGGAGCTTCCGTTCCGCTGGCCGGAGGAGTGTTCCTGAGTGTGGAAACACGCATCGCACGTGGCAACAATAAACAGTGGTTCTCAAGCTGGCCTGCGCTTTGTAAGCACTTGCAGATCTTTAGAAGTATCACAGCTGGTTGGGCGGGGGGAGCGCAGGGCGGCTCAGTCAGTTGAGCGTCTGACCCTCAGTTTGGGCTCAGGTCAGGATCTCAGGGGTGGTGGGACGGAGCCCGGCCCGGCGAGGCGTCCGCTTGAAATTCTCTCTGCCCCTCCTCCCATCACATGCTCTCCCTCTCTTTCCCTCTCTCTCTCTCTCTCAAATAAATAAATCTTAAAAAAAAAAAAATTGAAGTGTCACAGCTAGGTCCTGCCCCCAGGTCCTGATTTAACTGGTCTGGGTTGTAGCCTGGGCTCCAGAGACGCTGGACAGCTCTGGGGTGGTTCTGCTGTGCCACCCAGGTTGAGAACAGCTGCCCGGCCGAGCTGCCTGATGACTCTGATGGAAGAGGAGACCCTTAATTAGCACCTCTGGGGGACCTGCAAGGCCTGGGAAGAGTTGGGAGAATGAAAACATGTTCATTAAGGGAGGGGGAAGGACAGGTAGGCCAAACAGGACCCATAGAAATAAAATCAGAATGAGGTTTCTTTTTTCTTCCTGAATCTGTGTGCCCCATGTGGGGCTTGAACTTACAACCCAGAGATCAAGAGTCCCATGCTCTATCCACTGAGCCAGCCAGGTGCCCCTGGAAGGAGGATTTTTAAAGGCCTTATTCTGTGGGACTCGCTGAAGATGGGAAAGCTGCAGAGGAGACAAAGGAGGTCGTAGCTGTGCTCACTGGAAAGCCCAAGGCCAGAGAGGGCAGCCAGGAAGGCGGGGCCTTCCCAGACACAGGGAAACGCCAGTGGTAAGGGATTTACCTGTGAAAGCAGAATGGTTTTGACTGGCTGTCCATGGGGAAGTCCAAGGGGCAGACAGGAAAAATCATTACTTTTCAAAAGAATCAGAAGGGAACCCAAACCTGGAGCAGCCCCTGTGTCTGGGAAGCGAAAGGAAAACTCTTCCCAGAGGCTGGGGGTACGGCGTGGGCACCATAACCCCTGGTTTGGGAGAGACCATAGCCCAGGGGTGAGGCCTGTGCCCTCAGGGAGAGTGAGGACAAGTGCCCCAGGGCCTTTGAAATACATTCAAGTCCTGGGTGCGTGGGTCAGGTACGCAGCTCCGAGGGCACCGTTCTCACGGCGCCCCACATGGGGGGCGTCTGTCCGCGGAATATTCCAGAGACATCGCAGGGCGCACCTTGGGCCCGGGGGCGGTACTTGGCCTTGTCCACTGCAGCCCTTGTTGTGCCTCACGGCGGAGCTCGGGGTTCACTTGAGTCCAAGGGTGAGGAGAATCCGAGGGGTCTGTCTCATGGGGAACCCTCCCCCCTCAGATGTGAACCCGAGCGCCTCAAGATGTGAGCTGGGATGACCCTGACGCAGCCCTGTGTTACGTGCCACGACTGTGAGAAGCATGGACCCGTCTCCACCCGGCAGGGCCAGCCCAGCTGCGGCGACGGGGGCCCTCCAGAAGCTTCCACGGGGAGGGAAGCTGCCCCTTCCTCCTGGCCGGTCAGGCTGGGGTTGTGGCCGCTCCTGGGAGAGGAACAGGGTGAGCCCCGTTGTGTGTGTGACGGGGATGTGGGGAGAAGCCTGGGCTCGCGCAGCTCAGCCCGTTTCAAACTGCGAGTGCGCCTGCGAGTGGGTGTGAAACGCTCCGGTCTGGACGGCGACGGACGCTGATAGAGAGTGTTGGCGCGTAAGGACTTGATGGAGATTGTGCTGTTTGTGCGGCTTCCAGGTTGCTCTGTGGTGGCCATTTCACTGCAGGTCCCTGTTGGAAACACACCCGGAGCTGCCTCCTTGACGAGCCAGATAGGAACTCGTCTTTCCTTTCCTTTCTTTTAAAGATGTATTTGTTTATTTGAGAGAGAGTGCGCACAAGCTGAGGGGGAGGGAGAGACTCTCAAGCAAACTCCCGACGGGGCACGAAGCCCAGTGCCAGGTTCGATCTCATGACTCTGAGGTCATGACCTGAGCCGACACCCAGAGTCGGTCACTTAACTGAACCCCCAGGCACCCCAGTGACTTGTCTTTCAACCTTGGGGTCCAGGTAACTCGTTTGCCTAGTTGGGAAAATCCTGTTAGTTTTTCAATAAAAATCCAAGGTTGTTTTGTTTTGTTTCGTAACAAGCATGCCAGTTGCTCGTGTCCCCGTGGAAGAGCCTTCTGGAAGGAGGCTGTCTCCACTCCCCTGACGCAGGGCCTCTGCAGTCCCAGAAGCTTCGAAACCGTCCAGGTGGCTTTTCTTCCGTTCTCTTCTGTGACTCTCGTTGTCACTCGAATTGCTACTCCCCTTAGGTCTGGGCCAAAATCAAACGCCTCTTTCCAGGGCTTTATTTTCGTAAGGTTTTCTCGTTTTTGTATTTTCATGGATCAGCTGAAGCCGCCACAGTAACGAATGGGGGGAAATGGGCCCAAGCCAGTACCCAAAGCTGCCATTTTGTTTGTTTAGAGAGACAGAAGGTGCCGTTAAGGTACAGGGAGGAGTTGATGGCGCAATGAAAATAAAACTCGAATTTACCGTCAGGAGGTGTATGCTGGCTACAGGTTCCGTCTGTAAAACCTTGTCTTCAAGAAGTCCCATTCTGGGGCTCTGGGGTGGTCAGGACTTCAGAGAAGGACTTGGGGGGCTACGGTTCTACCCATAGCAGATCCGTTGATGATTGTGCGGGAACCCAGCGTGTCTCAGGGTCCTGAGGTGGGTCCTGGGGGGAGCGGCTGTGGGGAGGCAGGTTTGTGCGCGGGTTCATCAGGGACGTGCTTGGTAGGATCCAGAAGGGACTAGGAGAAGCAGGACCGGGCAGAGAGAGCAGCTGAGCTGCACCCCAGCGGCATCAGAGGCCTCAGCCAGCCCTGAAGGCAGCTCTGGACCTGGAGGGGTCTTCAAGGACATCACAGATCAAGGCCTTTGTGCCCCTTGGTGACCCAACACAGGCTGCCACCAGGGAAGGGGCTGGAGCTTGGGCCCGGCAGCTTCCTTCTGGGATGGTGGTACCTGGTGAGAGACTCCAAGGCGGCAGCTGGGGGAGTGAGTGGCCCGACCCTACAGGGAAGGCTGAGACAGGCACCACAGCATCTGGACAGCGGGGGTGCAGGGGGTGATTTCCCCCCAGAGCTACGTTTGTTACCTGGCACTTTTCCAGAAAGAAGAGCTTTCCCTCGTCAACTAGAAGTGAGTTACAGAGTTCTTTCTAAAAAGACAGGGAAAATCTTCTATGCTTAAATATCCCCCCTTAATCACCAACTTTCCAAGCAACGAGTTGATCCAATCCAGCTGTACTCTGAGTTGCATGGTGGCTCCTGCCAGGGTGGGTCCCTGTTGCCGTGAAAGCGTCCGCAGTTACATTTTACCGTGGTGTTGGTGTGAACACAAGCATAACCTGGGTGGCATCCGCGCCCCACACCCAGCACTGTGCACGTTTGCTCTCCTGAAGGAAACGTACTGTGGGCTTTCGGCTCCGTGTCTGCTGTGCCCAACCGGCCAGTTAGTCCGGTCATGCTCCGTCCGGACGGGGGGCCAGGCAGGCAGTACACGAGTGCCTGAACGTGCACAGGGTGAGGGGCAGTGACTGTCGATGGGGAAGGGGCCTTTAGCCCCAGTAGAAAGTGGCCTGGCAGGAAAGTGAGGTGGCCTCGTGTCGTCGCATTGTTCCATTTTTCAAGAGAAGCCAGAAATGGAGATTTTTTTTTAATTTTTGCAGTTGTTTATTTTTAATTGTTGGCTCAGTTTTTTAGAAATCTGTGGGCTGGTTGTGGACGGGGGCTGTCAGTTGGAGGAGTTGGTTAGCCATGAGCCTCCCTGGGGAGAGGTGCTGACCGTGACCATACTCAGTATCTTCAGAAAACCTGGTACGCGGAGGGCACTTACACGTGTTTGCTGAGCAACGAATGAATGGGTAATGGTAGTTTTCCAAGGCAACCTGCTAAAATTAGGTTGGGTTTTATGCATCAAAATCAGGGAAGATCAGAAAACTAGGCCCCGGGTTGTACTGTAAAGGAAAAAAATCTGCCTTAGGGGGGCTCCTGGGGGACTCAGTTGGTTAAGCCTCTGCCTTCAGCTCAGGTCATGATCTCAGGGTCGTGAGACTGAGCCCCACATCGGGCTCCCTGCACGTTCAGCTGGGAGTCTGGCTCTCTCTCTGTCTCTCTCCAAAATAAATAAATCTTAAAAAAAAAATCTGCCTTGGGTTATCCACAGCAAATTACAGAGACTTGGCAGGAATAAAAATGTGTGAAGAAAACCGTTGAAACCAGGGTTCATAAACTCAGTCAGCCTGTCTCCATGGTGCAGTCACTAACCCAACTATCAAAGGGGATTTCTTGGTATCTTGATAGAATGGTGTATTATGAAATATAAAAAATTGTTTTTCTTCTTAAGGCAGACACATTATTGTGGTAAAAAAGAATCTTTTGAAGACTGGTTGTTGTCATCTTTCCCTTTGGGGTCACTGAGTACACCTCACCACCGAACGTTTTTCTTCTGTATCTTTGGCCTGTGGTTGCAGGATGGGGAAGTTGGGTCAGAATCCACTGCGCTCATGCCAAGCCCCAAAGAGGACCTTTCTCTGGTCAGAAGAGAGTGTGAGGAGAATGAGGAGATTCTTGAGGAGAAACGGGGTCAAAAAGCAGGGCCACCCAGGGGGCTTTCCGTCAACTTAACACTTTAATTATGAGCTCTTTTGGCTCAGTCATAAAGGCAGCAGTGGTGCCCTGGGCTTCTCTTGCCAGAACTTTCCCCAAAATGCTCCTCCAGGGCTCAGCCGTGCGACAGTCTGGGTCTCCCAGGCTTCATGCTTCATTGCTGAGAAGGTGCCTTCTAACTCGGCCTCAACTTCTGGGGCCTGGGCTCCACCCACTAGCTGTCTTGATTTCCTCAGAGAAGTTGCTTGTTAGGAAAAAAGAGGATAACCCAATATTACCCAGGTAATTCAGACCACGAGGGCAGAAGTGATCCTTTTTTGCTGCTTCTCCCAAATTGATCAGTTTGGGTCATGATGGATCATGATTTTACTCTTAATCTTCCTTCAAAGGACAAACTTTTTTTTTATTATTTTTTATTTTTTATAAACATATAATATATTTTTATCCCCGGGGTACAGGTCTGTGAATCGCTAGGTTTACACACTTCACAGCACTCACCATAGCACATACCCTCCCCAATGTCCATAACCCCACCCCCTTCTCCTAACCCCCCTCCCCCCATCAACCCTCAGTTTGTTTTGTGAGATTAAGAGTCACTTATGGTTTGTCTCCCTCCCAATCCCATCTTGTTTCATTTACTCTTCTCCTACCCCCTTAACCCCCCCATGTTGCATCTCCTCTCTCTCATATCAGGGAGATCATATGATAGTTGTCTTTCTCCGATTGACTTATTTTGCTAAGCATGATACCCTCTAGTTCCATCCACGTCATCACAAATGGAAGATTTCATTTCTTTTGATGGCTGCATAGTATTCCATTGTGTATACATACCACATCTTCTTTATCCATTTGTCTGTTGATGGACATCTAGGTTCTTTCCATAGTTTGGCTGTTGTGGACATTGCGGCTTTGAACATCGGGGTGCACGTGCCCCTTCGGATCACTACGTTTGTATCTTTAGGGTAAATACCCAGCAGTGCAATTGCTGGGTCATAGGGTAGTTCTATTTTCAACATTTTGAGGAACCTCCATGCTGTTTTCCAGAGTGGTGGCACCAGCTTGTATTCCCACCAACAGTGTAGGAGGGTTGGACAAACTTTTTTTTTTTTTTTTAAGATTTATTTATTGAGAGAAAGAGAGCACGTGCAGGAGCAGGGGGAGGGGCAGAGGGACAGGGAGAATCTTAAGCAGGTTCCACACCCAATGCAGAGCCTGACTCTGGGCTGATCTCACCACCCTGAGATCATGACCTGAGCTGAAATGAGGAGTCAGATGCTTAACCAGCAGCCACTCAGGCATCCCTGAGGACCAACGTTTTGACGTTATAGTTTCTCATTTAAGGTCAGAGACATCCGTGAGCTTGTGCTCAGCCAGAGCAGCAAGTGCGTCCTCACACCTCTCCCCCTCCCTCCCTCCCTCTCACACGCACTTCCTGCCCAAGAGAAAATCAAAACTGAATAACTAATGAACAGGTAAATGAGTAACCCCACAGCACACTGAATTACTCTCTGTGCTCTGTTATCTCTAGTTCTAATTTCAGTAGTTTTGTTTGAGTTTGAGTGGTTGCTGGAGAGACGGATGGTGGGAGTCATCCTGAGTTGTAAACTCTGAGTGAGTTTGCTCTTCCTACGTTCACCTCAGGGAACCGGGGAGGCTGGGCCTCCGAGTGGGGAAAAGAGTCTCTGCTGGGCCCTGGGGGCTCCTTTTCCCTGAAGGCCCCGCTTCCCGGTCACCCAGCCTCAGCCTTGCAGGGTGGCCTAGTGAGAAGCATAACTGGGCTTTTCCGCAACATTATACTGAGATACGACTATTTGCTCACAGCTTTATATACATTTTCATTGATCTCACAACCGTCCGAGACAGTGTTTGCCTCGCAGGTGAGAGAGCGGAAACTAAGGAAGATAGGAAGGTGTCCCGGTCCCAGCCCCGCCCCCCGGAGACGGCAGGTGGGCAGCGTGGTTGTCTGGGGGCCCCACTTTGTGGACAGAGCCTGCGAGCTCCAGGAGTTGTTCCAAGCTCCGATGCCCGCGCCTCGTGAGTGAGTCCCCCTCCCCGGAGAGAAGCTCCGCGTCATTTGAGGGAGAGGAAGAGACTTTGGAGAAAGCAGGAAGACGTAAAGGAAGTAGGAAGCCACACAGAACAGTGGAAAGATCCAGTCTGAGCTTGTGGAGTGTCGCGGAGCCGTGGTCTCCCAAGCACTGGCTGTGGGTCCTACTGAACGAAAACTCACAGATAGTAAAGTAACTTGGAGTCTTTGTTTGTTGCATTTTTTGGCAAAATGTTGAACAGCAAACAACTGCAAGCGCAGCTCTTCCGACACCCGCACGCCCGCCTGCTCCAGATGCCAAACATTTTCCAAAGTGGACTGGAAGCAAAGAGCATTCGTTTGTGAAATTTTCTTAGAACAGAAGAAAGTAACTCTTCCCTTCCCTCCCCCAGTCTTTCACTTTGCGCACCTTGTTTTACATACTTTCCTTCAGGAGAAGGGTTGTCAGCACCATGCTGTGATGACTAAGACCCCTTAACGTTCTGTCTAACAAATTCTTCTTCTTCTTCTTCTTTCGTAGGCTGCACACCCAGCAAGGAGCCCAGCGCAGGGCTCAAGCTCAGCCTGAGATCAAGAGTTGGATGCGGAGCTGACTGAGCCTGCCAGGCACCCCGTCTGTTTAACAAATTCTTATTCTGGTTAAGGGGTATTTTTGCTATAATGAGCCTCTGCCTGCACTGAGCTGTGGAGTTGGGACCACAAGGCGCAAGTGACCGTCAGCCTTGGCTGTGTGTGTCTGTGTCTGTGTGTGTGTGTTTCACTAACATACAATGTATTATTTGCCCGTGGGGTACAGGTCTGTGAATCCGCAGGCTTGCACACTTCACAGCACTCACCACAGCACATACCCTCCCCTGTGTCCATCACCCTGACATCCCATCCCTCCCCCACCCTCAGCAACCCTCAGTTTGTTTCCTGAGATTAAGAGTCTCTTACGGTTTGTCTCCTTCCTGATCCCATCTTGTTGCATTTTTTCCTTCCCTTCCCCCCATAACCCCTGCCCTGCCTCTCAAATTCCTCATATCAGAGAGATCATATGAGAATTTTCTTTCTCTGATTGACTTATTTCACTCAGCATAATACCCTCTAGTTCCATCCACATCATTGCAAATGGCAAGATACTGGGGTTTTTGATGGCTTCATAGTATTCCATTGTATATATACACCACATCTTCTTTATCCATTCATCTGTTGATGGGCATCTAGGCTCTTTCCACAGTTTGGCTGTTGTGGACATTAAGCAGCTCAGTTCTTATGTTTTTGGTTTTTGTTTTTTTTTTAATTTGACAGACAGAGATCACAGAGAGGCAGGCAGAGAGAGAAGGGGGAAAGCAGGCTCCCTGCAGAGCAGAGAGCCCAATGTGGGGCTCGATCCCAGGACTCTGGGATCATGACCTGAGCCGAAGGCAGAGGATTTAACCCACTGAGCCACCCAGGCGCCTCAGTTCTTATGTTTTTATATTATAGAACTCTTTTTGTGATGCTTTGAGGGCAATCCTTGTCTCATCTTCTAAACTTTAAAATATGCCTTAAGTACTGTTTTTCCCACTCTGTACCTGAAAAAAAAAAAAAAAAAAGAAAGAAAGCAGAAAAGGAAGGAAGGAAAAATGAGCATAGGGCAGAGGGTAGGGAGACGAGACTTCCATCCTGGGCTCTGTCACTAAAAAAACCTGTTGCCCACATCACTAAGCCAAGGGAGAAGGCAGGTTTCCTTGGTCCTAAATGAGTCTCTGCAGAGACTGGGCCAGCCTTGCAGCTCAAAGTGTGGTCCTCGGGACAGCAGCAGTGGTGCGACCTGGGGCTTCTGAGACAGACAGACTCCCCCGCCCCACCCAGACCTTCTGAGCTGTGTCTGCAGTTTTACAAGATCCCCAGGTGACTCGTGGGCCTGTCTGTCCAAGGGCCACTGTCTTTGTCGATCGCTTTCTTAGCGTTTGGGGTCCCCAGAGTTGTCAGTGTAAAGCCCTAGGACATGTGTATAAAGTTTTGTTTTGTTTTGCTTTTAAAGATTTTATTTATTTATTTGACAGACAAAGATCACAAGAAAGAGAGGCAGGCTGGGGGTGGGGGGACACGGGCTCCCTGCTGAGCAGAGAGCCCGATGCAGGACTCGATCCCAGGACCCTGAGATCATGACCTGAGCTGGAGGCAGAGGCTTAACCCACTGAGCCCCCCAGGCACCCCTATGTGTATAGAGTTAAAAGCTCCTCAACTAGGGGCTCCTGGGTGGCTCCATTAGTTGGTTATGTGTCTGCAGAGCGACGGAGTAGGACGGGTGGGTAAGATGCGTGAGGAGGGCCTGCCTTACTGGGAGGCGGACTGGCCTCTGTGGTAATGGAGAAGTCTGGGGTACCTGGGCTCGGACGCTGGAGGGCGGGTGGAGGGGGCAGAGCCTGAGGAGGTTCTGCTATTCTCCCTGAAATCAGAAGCAAAGTTTTGGGGGGGAGGTGTAGGGGTGAGGGGGTTGGAGCAGGTGTGAAACTGATGAGAGAAAGCGCATGCGGACCCGGGAGATGTAACGACTGCTGGGTGGTCCCGCTTCCGAGTGAAGCCCGTGGTCGTGAGCTGTGGAGTGAGCCCGGTCAGTGTGGTTGTGTAGTTTTCTCTGGCTAAGTTCGTTGCACAGGTGCCAGCGGAGGACACGTGGAAAGACGGACAGAGCCTCTGCCCTCCTGGAGATTATGTTTTAGAAGGGAGGCTGGCATTAGTTCAGAAGTTCCTTATTTATTACTGTGTGATGGTTGACATATTGAAAACACAGGGCAAGAGAGTGTCCAACGCGGATGCCTGCCCAGCCTGAGGGCCTGAAGTGAGATCTATGGAAAAGACCTGAGTTCTTGCTTCTTTTTTAATTTATTTTTTATTTTTATAAAAGATTTTATTTATTTATTTGACAGAGAGAAGGAACACAAGCACGGGGAGTGGGAGGGGGAGAAGCAGGCTTCCCACTGAGCAGGGAGCCCGATGCAGGACTCGATCCCAGGACCCGAGATCACGACCTGAGCCGAAGGCAGACGCTTAACGACTGAGCCACCCAGGCGCCCGGCTTCTTCTTCTTCTTTTTTTTTTTAAATTGCACATAGTGTGGTGTGGTAGCAGGGTAGTAGATACGGTATACTTTTGTTTCTTAGTGATCTGCTATGTCGTCTGTCCTACAAGCTAGAAACCAACCAGGAAAAGTCGCATTTGCTCAGAACCGTAGCATCCTTTCTGTGACTTAGCTGAAGGCAGGAGGACCACTTGAGGAAAATAGGCAGTACTTACAAAATGCACGAAATACATTTTCTCTTATTCCGTTCCTTTTCTGTTAAATCTTCCGTGAAGATGCCAGTGGTTGCTTAAAGATTCATGCCATGGGAGGAGAGCCCATGCGCAGCCACGCAGCACGGGAGAAGCGGTTTAGTGGAGGGAGGCGAGGACGTGGAGGGGCGGGTGGCTATGGTAAGTACAGGAGACGTTAGCAGGCTTCAACTAGAGAGAAACCCTTCGCTTTTCAGCCTGCAAGGCCCTTTCTTGGGAGTTGTTGAAATCGTACCTGGGAGGATTTTAGAGATTTAGAATCTCTAAACTTGTAAACACAGACCTTTAAAGGGAGGATGGAAAGTCTGGTCGAAATTCTTTGGAACATCCTTTCATGAGATGAGTGGCCACGGAGGGCCTCGCCGGGTCACGGGCAGCCCTGGGTCAGGTCCTCTGTCTCAGGGCAGGACAGCTACACAGCCCGGGCCCCGGGCCCGCTGGGTCAGAACCTCCCGTGAACCCTTCCCGGACCACAGACTCAGAATCTCCGCAGGGGGGCGCATTTAAACATGATCCCCTGGGGTACGAAGAGCGCGTTAAAGTGGGAGAAGGGGTGACCTAAAATACTATTGACCTTTCATCCTCGTCCT
Organism: Enhydra lutris kenyoni; assembly: GCF_002288905.1. Classification (NCBI taxonomy): domain Eukaryota; kingdom Metazoa; phylum Chordata; class Mammalia; order Carnivora; family Mustelidae; genus Enhydra; species Enhydra lutris. The sequence continues at coordinate 732,300 of NW_019154105.1, forward strand.
TTGTTTTCAGCCGATTTCTTAAGCAATTTCAGAGATAAGTTACTGCTACAGCTCCCCGTGAAACCAGAGAGGTTGTAAAGGAGTAAGGACGAGTGTAGTCGCGTGGGGAGCGTGAGCGAGAAAGCTTTCAAGGGCTCTGCTCAGAACGGGGTGGGATTCTCTGCCTTGGCGCTGTTGACATTTTGGTAATGATTATTCTTTGTGGGAGGGGAGCCTGGGCACTCAGTGGGCTCAGCAGCGTCCCTGGCCTCTACCCACCAGGGCAGCCTTCTGGTTTTGGGTGGTGACAACTAAGAATATCTGAAGGCTTTGCTAAGAGTCCCTGGGGGGGAGGAGGAGACAAAATCACCTAGCCCCTTGAGAACCACGGGCTTAGAGCGATGACAAAGGTAGGTGTCCCCAGGGGGCTTCTCAGGGAGGGGAACATTTTCCGAGGCCCTGACTGGGGCGACAATGTGAACCAGAGCTCGCTGCCCCCCAGGCACAGGTGCGTCTTGCGTGCTAACCTCTTTATGACGCGTCTGTTGTGAAGCAGATAGTGTTTCCCCCACTTTTCGGATGGAGAAACCGAAGTTTAGAGCTTGTCACACTAAGTGATAGACCAGTGATTCAGTCCCAGGTTCCTTCCAACCATTGGGCCGTGTTGCCAGTCATGTACGGGTATGTGTGTGTGTATCTTCTACCTGCCTCTCTGTTTGCGTCTGTCTGTGGGTCTGTTGGCCTTTCCTTAACTGCCTTCTGCACCTTGGGAGGACCGGATGGAGAGGAGAAGCTGCCGTTTACTGGCCGGAGCCCCGAGCTGACTTTCAGGGAAGTTGCGCTGGCCAGCGAAGCAGGCGTCTGAGCGCAGTATGTCCCCGCATGGCCCTCCCGGCCCTCCCCACCTTGCTGTGTCCCGGGGAGCCGCCGTCCTGCCTGTTTGCTCCGATTGCAACCCCTCCCCTCCCCTTGGTGCGAGACAATTCCGTGGGTGATTCTCACACCTCCGGGCAGGTTTCTGCCTCCAGAGCCCGCTATCGAAGTTCCTGCTGTCCAGGGCCTGGGGGACGGCTTGCACCATCAAATGGAGCCGCTGGGAGGGGGATGCAAGCTGGCCTTGGAGTTCACATGGGAGGGCGGCCTGGTCTCTCCCAGTGCGGGAGTCACTTAGTATTTTCAAGACCCAAGGCAGCCCCTCGGGAGCCGGGGCCCCAGAGACGGTCGGGGTCTGGGTGGGCTGGAGAGCAGCACAGTGCTCTCTGAGCTCAGTTGCTCCCGTTGTAGACTGAGGGGCCAGACGGTCTCTTAGAGAGGGGAGGCCTCCCGGGGCAGGGCTCTCTCCCCCTGGCTGTGCGTCAGAGTCACCGTGGAAGGAGACGCCAGCTCTCCTGGGGCTCGTGTGCGATTCGTTGGGTTCTGTGGGCCCAGCCTCAGAGCTCAGGTGACCACAGGGCTCAGGCCGGGTGAGAGCCCCGCATCAGGAGAAAGGGCAGGGGCTGGGCTGGTCTAGGGTCTGGGCGCCAGCTCTGTCCTGAGATCCCACGGCTTTTTACTTGCCGCTCTGGGCCGCGGTTCTGCATCTCTGTAATAACGGCAAAACACAGTTGTCCCCTGTGCCTCATCGGAGTAAAACAATGGAACCGGGCGTGTTGGTAAAGTGATGGTCGGTGGCACACACTCAGTGTAAGCGGACTCTCTTCTCCAGCCCCGCTTCTGACACTCTGCTGGGCAGCGCGGTGCATTTGCTATTTATTTATTTATTTAAAGGTTTTATTTATTTATTTGACAGAGAGAGAGAGAGGACGCACAAGCAGGGGGGAGCGGCAGAGGCAGAGGGAGAAGCAGGCTCCCCGCTGAGCAGGACGCCCAACAAGGGGCTCGAACCAAGACCTCAAGATCATGACCTGAGCTGGAGGCAGTCTTCGCTGACTGAGTCACCCAGGAGTCCAGTCTGTGTTTTATTTTTTTTATTTTTATTTTTTATAAACATATAATATATTTTTATCCCCAGGGGTACAGGTCTGTGAATCGCCAGGTTTACACACTTCACAGCACTCACCATAGCACATACCCTCCCCAATGTCCACAACCCCACCCCCCTCTCCCAACCCCCCTCCCCCCATCAACCCTCAGTTTGTTGTGTGAGATTAAGAGTCACTTATGGTTTGTCTCCCTCCCAATCCCATCTTGTTTCATTTACTCTTCTCCTACCCCCTTAACCCCCTATGTTGCATCTCCTCTCCCTCATATCAGGGAGATCATATGATAGTTGTCTTTCTCTGATTGACTTATTTCGCTAAGCATGATACCCTCTAGTTCCATCCACGTCGTCGCAAATGGCAAGATTTCATTTCTTTTGATGGCTGCATAGTATTCCATTGTGTATATATACCACCTCTTCTTTATCCATTCGTCTGTTGATGGACATCTAGGTTCTTTCCATTGTTTGGCTGTTGTAGACATTGCTGCTATAAACATTCGGGTGCACGTGCCCCTTCGGATCACTACGTTTGTATCTTTAGGTAAATACCCAGCAGTGCAATTGCTGGGTCATAGGGTAGTTCTATTTTCAACATTTTGAGGAACCTCCATGCTGTTTTCCAGAGTGGTTGCACCAGCTTGCATTCCCACCAACAGTGTAGGAGGGTTCCCCTTTCTCCGCATCCTCACCAGCATCTGTCATTTCCTGACTTGTTAATTTTAGCCATTCTGACTGGTGTGAGGTGGTATCTCATTGTGGTTTTGATTTGTATTTCCCTGATGCCGAGTGATGTGGAGCACTTTTTCATGTGTCTGTTGGCCATCTGGATGTCTTCTTTGCAGAAATGTCTGTTCATGTTCTCTGCCCATTTCTTGATTGGATTATTTGTTCTTTGGGTGTTGAGTTTGCTAAGTTCTTTATAGATTTTGGACACTAGCCCTTTATCTGATAGGTTGTTTGCAAATATCTTCTCCCATTCTGTCAGTTGTCTTTGGTTTTGTTAACTGTTTCCTTTGTTGTGCAAAAGCTTTTGATCTTGATAAAATCCCAATAGTTCATTTTTGCCCTTGCTTCCCTTGCCTTTGGTGATGTTCCTAGGAAGATGTTGCTGCAGCTGAGGTTGAAGAGGTTGCTGCCTGTGTTCTCCTCAAGGATTTTGATGGATTCCTTTCTCACATTGAGATCCTTCATCCATTTTGAGTCTATTTTCGTGTGTGGTGTAAGGAAATGATCCAATTTCATTTTTCTGCATGTGGCTGTCCAATTTTCCCAACACCATTTATTGAAGAGGCTGTCTTTTTTCCATTGGACATTCTTTCCTGCTTTGTCGAAGATGAGTTGACCATAGAGTTGAGGGTCTATTTCTGGGCTCTCTATTCTGTTCCATTGATCTATGTGTCTGTTTTTGTGCCAGTACCATGCTGTCTTGATGATGACAGCTTTGTAATAGAGCTTGAAGTCCGGAATTGTGATGCCACCGACTTTGGCTTTCTTTTTCAATATTCCTTTGGCTATTCGAGGTCTTTTCTGGTTCCATATAAATTTTAGGATTATTTGTTCCATTTCTTTGAAAAAAATGGTTGGTACTTTGACAGGAATTGCATTAAATGTGTAGATTGCTTTAGGTAGCATAGACATTTTCACAATATTTATTCTTCCAATCCAGGAGCATGGAACATTTTTCCATTTCTTTGTGTCTTCCTCAATTTCTTTGATGAGTACTTTATAGCTTTCTGTGTATAGATTCTTAGTCTCTTTGGTTAGGTTTATTCCTAGGTATCTTATAGTTTTGGGTGCAATTGTAAATGGGATTGACTCCTTAATTTCTCTTTCTTCTGTCTTGTTGTTGGTGTAGAGAAATGCAACTGATTTCTGTGCATTGATTTTATATCCTGACACTTTACTGAATTCCTGTACAAGTTCTAGCAGTTTTGGAGTGGAGTCTTTTGGGTTTTCCACATATAGTATCATATCATCTGCGAAGAGTGATAGTTTGACTTCTTCTTTGCCGATTTGGATGCCTTTAATTTCCTTTTGTTGTCTGATTGCTGAGGCTAGGACTTCTAGTACTATGTTGAATAGCAGTGGTGATAACGGACATCCCTGCCGTGTTCCTGACCTTAGCGGAAAAGCTTTCAGTTTTTCTCCATTGAGAATGATATTTGCGGTGGGTTTTTCATAGATGGCTTTGATAATATTGAGGTATGTGCCCTCTATCCCTACACTTTGAAGAGTTTTGATCAGGAAGGGATGCTGTACTTTGTCAAATGCTTTTTCAGCATCTATGGAGAGTATCATATGGTTCTTGTTCTTTCTTTTATTAATGTGTTGTATCACATTGATTGATTTGCGGATGTTGAACCAACCTTGCAGCCCTGGAATAAATCCCACTTGGTCGTGGTGAATAATCCTTTTAATGTACTGTTGAATCCTATTGGCTAGTATTTTGGCGAGAATTTTTGCATCTGTGTTCATCAAGGATATTGGTCTGTAGTTCTCTTTTTTGATGGGATCCTTGTCTGGTTTTGGGATCAAGGTGATGCTGGCCTCATAAAATGAGTTTGGAAGTTTTCCTTCCATTTCTATTTTTTGGAACAGTTTCAGGAGAATAGGAATTAGTTCTTCTTTAAATGTTTGGTAGAATTCCCCCGGGAAGCCATCTGGCCCTGGGCTTTTGTTTGTTTGGAGATTTTTGATGACTGTTTCAATCTCCTTACTGGTTATGGGTCTGTTCAGGCTTTCTATTTCTTCCTGGTTCAGTTGTGGTAGTTTATATGTCTCTAGGAATGCATCCATTTCTTCCAGATTGTCAAATTTGTTGGTGTAGAGTTGCTCATAGTATGTTCTTATAATTGTCTGTATTTCTTTGGTGTTCGTTGTGATCTCTCCTCTTTCATTCATGATTTTATTTATTTGGGTCCTTTCTCTTTTCTTTTTGATAAGTCTGGCCAGGGGTTTATCGATCTTATTAATTCTTTCAAAGAACCAGCTCCTAGTTTCGTTGATTTGTTCTATTGTTTTTTTGGTTTCTATTTCATTGATTTCTGCTCTGATCTTTATCATTTCTCTTCTCCTGCTGGGTTTAGGGTTTCTTTCTTGTTCTTTCTCTAGCTCTTTTAGGTGTAGGGTTAGGTTGTGTACCTGAGACCTTTCTTGTTTCTTGAGAAAGGCTTGTACCGCTATATATTTTCCTCTCAGGACTGCCTTTGTCGTGTCCCACAGATTCTGAACCGTTGTGTTTTCATTATCATTTGTTTCCATGAATTTTTTCAACTCTTCTTTAATTTCCTGGTTGACCCATTCATTCTTTAGAAGGATGCTGTTTAGTCTCCATGTATTTGGGTTCTTTCCAAATTTCCTCTTGTGATTGAGTTCTAGCTTCAGAGCATTGTGGTCTGAAAATATGCAGGGAATGATCCCAATCTTTTGATACCGGTTGAGACCTGATTTAGGACCAAGAATGTGATCTATTCTGGAGAATGTTCCATGTGCACTAGAGAAGAATGTGTATTCTGTTGCTTTGGGATGAAATGTTCTGAATATATCTGTGATGTCCATCTGGCCCAGTGTGTCATTTAAGGCCTTTATTTCCTTGTTGATCTTTTGCTTGGATGATCTGTCCATTTCAGTGAGGGGAGTGTTAAAATCCCCTACTATTATTGTATTATTGTCGATGTGTTTCTTTGATTTTGTTATTAATTGGTTTATATAGTTGGCTGCTCCCATGTTAGGGGCATAGATATTTAAAATTGTTAGATCTTCTTGTTGGACAGTTCCTTTGAGTATGATATAGTGTCCTTCCTCATCTCTTATTATAGTCTTTGGCTTAAAATCTAATTGATCTGATAGAAGGATTGCCACTCCTGCTTTCTTCTGATGTCCATTAGCATGGTAAATTCTTTTCCACCCCCTCACCTTAAACCTGGAGGTGTCTTCAGGTTTAAGATGAGTTTCTTGTAGGCAACATATAGATGGGTTTTGTTTTTTTATCCATTCTGATACCCTGTGTCTTTTGATTGGGGCATTTAGCCCATTAACATTCAGGGTAAGTATTGAGAGATATGAATTTAGTGCCATTGTATTGCCTGTAAGGTGACTGTTATTGTAAATTGTCTCTGTTTCTTTCTGATCTACTACTTTTAGGGTCTCTCTTTGCTTAGAGGACCCCTTTCAATATTTCCTGTAGAGCTGGTTTGGTATTTGCAAATTCTTTCAGTTTTTATTTGTCTTGGAAGCTTTTAATCTCTCCTTCTATTTTCAATGATAACCTAGCTGGATATAGTATTCTTGGCTGCATGTTTCTCTCGTTTAGTGCCCTGAATATATCATGCCAGCTCCTTCTGGCCTGCCAGGTCTCTGTGGATAAGTCTGCTGCCAATCTAATATTTTTACCATTGTACGTTACAGACTTCTTTTCCCGGGCTGCTTTCGGATCTTTTCTTTGTCACTAAGACTTGTAAATTTTACTATTAGGTGATGGGGTGTGGACCTATTCTTATTGATTTTGAGGGGGGTTCTCTGAACCTCCTGTATTTTGATGCTTGTTCCCTTTGTCATATTGGGGAAATTCTCTCCAATAATTCTCTCCAATATACTTTCTGCTCCCCTCTCTGTTTCCTCTTCTTCTGGAATCCCAATTATTCTAATGTTGTTTCGTCTTATGGTGTCACTTATCTCTCGAATTCTCCCCTCGTGGTCCAGTAGCTGTTTGTCCCTCTTTTGCTCAGCTTCTTTATTCTCTGTCATTTGGTCTTCTATATCGCTGATTCTTTCTTCTGCCTCATTTATCCTAGCAGTGAGAGCCTCCATTTTTGATTGCACCTCATTAATAGCTTTTTTGATTTCAACTTGGTTAGATTTTAGTTCTTTTATTTCTCCAGAAAGGGCTTTTATATCTCCCGAGAGGGTTTCTCTAATATCTTCCATGCCTTTTTCGAGGCCGGCTAGAACCTTGAGAATCGTCGTTCTGAACTCTATATCTGACATATTACCAATGTCTGTATTGATTAGGTCCCTAGCTTTTGGTACTGCTTCTTGTTCTTTTTTTTGTGGTGAATTTTTCCTCCTTGTCATTTTGTCCAGATAAGAGTATATGAAGGAGCAAGTAAAATACTAAAAGGGTGGCAACAACCCCAGGAAAATATGCTTTAGCCAAATCAGAAGAGATCCCAAATCGTGAGGGGGGGAGAAAGGGGATAAAAAGAGGTTCAGAAAGAAAAAAAAAAAAAAAGGAAAAGAAACAATTAAAAAAAGAAAACCGATAAAGAAAAAATATAAAAAGGAAAAAATATATATATATTAGATAAACTATTTAAAAAACGTTAAAAAAAGAAAACAGTAAAAGTTAAAAAAATTTAGCAGAAGAAGAGAAAAAAAAATTGAAAAAGAAAAAAAAAATTAACTGCAAGGCTAAAGAATCATGGGGAGAAAGCCCTGAGTTCCGTGCTTTGCTTTCTCCTCGTCTGGAATTCCGCTGCTCTCCTTGGTATTGAAACTGTCCTCCTTGGTAGGTGAACTTGGTCCTGGCTGGGCTTCTTGTTGGTCTTCTGGGGGAGGGGCCTGTTGCAGTGATTCTCAAGTGTCTTTGCCCCGGGCGGAGTTGCACCGCCCTTGCCCGGGGCCGGGCTGAGTCATCCGCTCGGGTTCGCTTTCGGGAGCTTTTGTTCCCTGAGCACTTTCCGTAGAGTCCGGAGGGCGGGAATGAAGATGGCAGCCTCCCGGTGTCCGGCCCAGAGGAGCCAAGGGCTCAGGGCCCCACTCCTCAGTGCACCCTCAGAGAACAGCGCCCAGTGACTCCCGTCACCCTGGCCTCCGGCTCGCTCCGAGCTGACCGAGCCTGCGACCGGTTCAAGGTAACCCCGAGCTGAGAGTCACTCCTTGGCTCTGTCTCTGTAGCCGGCTTCCCCGTTCTAATACCTGCGAGCTCTGCGACACTCAGACACCCCCGATCCTTCTGTGACCCTGCGGGACCTGAGGCCACGCTGACCCCCCACGGGCTTCACCCCGGTTAAGCCTCTGGAGTGATGTCCCTCAGCGGAACAGACTTTTAAAAGTCCCGATTTTGTGCTCCGTTGCTCCGCCGCTCGCCGGGAGCCGGCCCCTCCCCCCGCGGTCTATCTTCCCGTCGCTTTGGATTCACTTCTCCGCCGGTCCTACCTTTCAGAAAGTGGTTGATTTTCTGTTTCTAGAGTTGCTGTTCTTCTTCTCTTCGATCTCCCGTTGGATTTGTAGGTGTCTGCAATCTTTAGATAAGCTATCTAGCTGATCTCCCGCTACCTGAAGTAGTCTCAGCCTGCTACTTCTCCGCCATCTTGACTCCTCCGCCCAGTTTGTGTTTTAAACAGGAATTTTAAAATTCCTGGTGGGTTGGTTTAAGAAATCAAGGGGATTAGCTTTGTTTTGCGCTCTGTTCCCAAATAGCGATCTTTTTTCCTCTGATCACTGCTGTAAGCGGAGCTGTATGATCTTACAGACATACAAAGTGTTTGGAGGTGGCCGGAGGAAGATTGTTTTAGGAAGTATTAGAAGGGGTTATATAGCAAAGTATTAACAGGGACCAATCTGGGTGGGACTGTTCTTGCCCCTATACTTTCCGTGTGTTTCCGAAGTACTCGCGTGCGTAATGCCCTCAGCACAGCATCTGCTCCCCTCGGGGCACCCCCCCGGGCGCCTGCAGCACCGGCCCGGCTGGCCCCTGTCGAAGTCTCTTGCATCTCTTTTGACCCCCCCTTCCCACCCTGGGCTTCAAACACACACTTTAAAAAAATCGTGGTAAAATATATGTAGCAAAATGTATTAATTGAACCATTTTTAAGTGTGCAGTAGTGTGGGGTCACCTACATTCACAGTGTCGGGCAACCATCGCCACTCTCCATCTCTAGAACTTTTTCACTGTGTCATACTGAAACTCTGAACCCATCGAACAACTCCTCATTCCCCTTCCTGCCGTGTCCTGGTAACGCCTGTCCTCCTTCCTGTCTCTATGAATCTGCCTCTTGTGGGTACCTCATGGGTGGGGTGTAACACCACATTAGTCCTTTTGTGTCTGGTTGACTTCCCTTAGCATCATCCCGTGCTGTCTTGTGGGTCAGAGTTCCGTTCCACTTGACGGCCAGTGCCTTCCACGGCATGTACACTGCATTTTGTTTATCCGTCCATCTGTTCACGGACACTGGGGTGTTTTCAGCCTTTGGCTGTTGTCAATAATGCTGCCAGAAGTGGGGGAACGAGTGTCTGTTCAAGTCCCTGCTTCCAGTCCTTCGGGGTACAGACCCAGGAGTGGAATTGCTGGATCACACGGCAATTCTGTGTTTAACTCTTATAGGAACAACCCAGATTGGCCATGGCAGCTGCATCATTTTCATCCCTGCTAGCAGTTCACAAGGGTTCCAATTTCTCCACCTCCAGCACTTGTTATTTTCCATTTGTTTTTGTTTTGTTCTGGTCGTCTGCTAAGTGGGTGTGAGGTGGTCAGAGGCAAGCTTCTTATCAGATCCCCTTCTCTAGCCCCATCTTTGCACGTTGGGTTCCTCTGACCGAAACTTGCCGCCTCCTCCTCCTTCAAGTGTCAGTTTAATTCTTGTTTCTGCTGCAGAATTTTCTCCAGTCCCCAAACTAAACTATCCCCCTTTTATGTATTTATGTTTTAGTAATCTCTACAGCCAGTGTGGGGTTTGAACTCATGGCCCTGAGATCAAGAGTCATATGCTCTTCCAGCTGGGCCAACCAGATGCCCCTAAATTATCTCCCTTTTTTTTTTTTAAAGATTTTATTTATTTATTTGACAGAGAGAAATCACAAGCAGGCAGAGAGGCAGGCAGAGAGAGAGAGAGGAGGAAGCAGGCTCCCTGCTGAGCAGAAAGCCCGATGCGGGGCTTGAACCCAGGACCTGGGATCATGACCTGAGCCGAAGGCAGCGGCTTAACCCACTGAGCTACCCAGGCACCCCAAATTATCCCCCTTTTAATCTCTCTTATGTTATGCTGTTTGTCTCTTCTGCAACACTTGCTATAATTTATAATTATGTAGTAAATAACTTACTTTTCAAACTCCTACCAATGCGAGGAGACAAAGGCCCATTGGCAGGTGGCCACCTGGTGGACCCCGTGCGAGCCGAGTGCGTGGTCTGTGAGAGGAGCTCGGCAGACCGTCTCACGAATCCTTGGGTTGTCTGGTGCCCCAAGGCAAGCTGAGGCGGAATGGATGCAGAGCGATGGGCATTCATGGCAGTGGACTCGACAGCTGGGGAAGGCAAAACACAGAGCAAGGGTCTTGACCTGTTCTGAGCTGACTAGAAGGACGCGGCGCGTTCAGGCTCCTCTCCTCTCGTTGCAATCAAGGCAACCCCGAGAGGTCAAGTGGCCCATGGAGGTGCCGAACGTGGCTCCTCCTGCCTTAGACTGCAACCCAGCTGTGCCGCTTCGTTTAACTGCCTTCGTCTATGAGATGGAAGTCACATCACTGACCCTAGACCTGAGGCGAGTATTCAGTTATTGTGTATATGTTGTTTATTTTTTAAAGATCTATTTATTTATTTGAGAGAGAGAGAGAGAACACGAGTGGGGGAGGGGCTGAGGGGGAGAGAATCTCGGGCCCTCTCTGCTGAGCATGGAGCTGTACCAGGGCTCAGTCCCATGACTCATGACATCATGACCCATGAGGTCATAAGCTGAGCCAAAATCATGAGTCAGATGCTTAACCGTCTGGGCCACCCAGGCACCCCCAGCAGAAACTACTGAGAATGGGACCTGGCACAGGGAGCTCTTGGTCGATAATAGCTATTTCTATTATTTAGTAGCTTTCGTGCTGGTCATAGAGGGAAATAGACAAAACGCACCATTAAAGAATGCTGCCAGTTGCTGCTTCTGTCTAATGCTTGTGGTTGGGTCCCAAAGGGAGCTGCCCATCTTTCCCTCTGCAGGTCCAGAATTAGGGGAGTTTTAATTTTTGGTTCTTAACATCTCTCCAGGACTGTTTGGTGGTGGTGCGGTCCAGAGGGGTTCACTACAACAATTCTCTAAATATTGCTCCGACTGAGGACTCAGCATAGTTGGGAGGCTCTGCCTTCCATCATGGAAATTAAAGGGACTGTGGAGTCTCCCCCCTGTTGCTGGCGGCTGGAGCTGGGCTTGCAATCCGCGCACGGACAAATCGGTGCTTCTGCCTCAGAATCTTGGGTCTTGATAGATTCAGACATAGGTGAAGGGTCAAAGAGAGACTCTTCTTGGCAGCTGTGGAAGACTGAAGAGACGGCGGTATGACACGAGGGCCCAGTGGTGCCAAGTGTGCAGAGGCAATGATGTCTGTGCTGGCGCCCTCGGCAAATGGTTGCTTTTTGTTGACTTCGTTCCATTCTGTTTTGTGACGTGTCTATTTTATTTTACATTGAGAAAATACGCATCATAACAAAGTCTAATAGGAATTCAGTAATAGTTTTTTAATGACTGCTTTGTTGAGTTATAAACTCATAACATGTTTCATCTATTTGAAGTATATAATTCATCGGTTTTTATTATATTCATGCAATTGTGCTACCTTTATCAAATCCAGTTTTAAGGGGCGCTTGGGTGGCTCAGTGGGTTAAAGCCTCTGCCTCCGGCTCAGGTCATGATCCCGGGGTCCTGGAATCAATCCCCACATCGGGCTCTCTGCTCAGCGGGGAGCCTGCTTCCCCCTCTCTCTCTGCCTGCCTCTCTGCCTACTTGTGAACTCTGTCTGCCAAATAAATAAATAAAATCTTAAAAAAAAACGTTTTAAAACATTTTTATCACACTTCATACCAAACGCTGTACCCACTCCCTGCCCTCCCAGCCCCTTGAGACACGAATCTACTTTTGGTCCCTACAGATAGCAAACTGTTCTTAAGCCAGGATTTAAACTGTACCTTCCCTCCCTTGAGATGAAGTTGCTACTGAAGTCTTGCATTTGTTAACCATTGCTGCAGAACAAAGTAACCCAAAATTTAGCAGCTTAAGGCAACATACATTTATTTTCTCACAGTTTTTGTAGAGCAGGAATCCAGGTAGCACTGGAGCTGGGGCCTCTGCTCCAGGATCTCTCACAAGGCAGCCCTGTGTGGCCTGGGATGCTGTCTTATCTGAAAGCTTAACTGGGGAAGGATCTGCTTCCAAGTTCACTTTCACTGTTTTTGGCAGGACTCGGTTCCTTGAGGATTATTGGACTGAAGTCTTACTTCCTCCCTGGCTGTTGGCTGGAGGCCGCCCTTGCTTCCTTACTGCACGGGCCGTCCCAGTATGGTGGCTCACGTCATCAAAGCCAACACAAGAGAGACTCTACTAGCAAAACAGGAGTCACAATCTCTTGTAACCTAATCACAGAACCTACATTCCCTCAACATCACTATATTCTTTGGTTAGAAGCAGGTTACTAGGGGCGCTGGGGTGGCTCAGTGGATTAAGCCTCTGCCTTCAGCTCAGGTCATGATCTTAGGGTCCTGGGATTGAGCCCCACATCGGGCTCTCTGCTTGGCAGGAAGCCTGCTCCCCCACTCCTGCCTCCCGCTCTGCCTGCCTCTCTGCCTACTTGTGATCTCTCTCTCTCTCTCTCTCTGTCAAATAAATAACTAAAATCTTTATTAAGAAAAAGAAAGAAGCACATTACTAAAGGAGAAGAAATTATACAGGGCCATGATTACCAGGAGACGGGGAGCACTGGGGCCATCTTGGAGGTTCTGTGCCAAAACCGTCCTGCAACGCATCCATGAGATCTGTAAGTTATTTAGTACCTCTCTAGTACATTTCTTTTTGGGTTGAACTAGCCAAAATTGATGACTCTTGTTTGCACCCGGACCAATAAATGTGTTTGTTGCTTACCAGGCAATTTTGTGATTCTGATTTCTATTGATCTAGCTCCCTTCTCTACAAGGTATAAGCTATTTGATAAAGTTATTAACACTGTTTGTTACTCCTTCTTCCCCCAAAGTTATCAATTCTGCATCTGAATAGTTCAGTGTCTCAGAGCCAACTAGCCAACATCCATCTGAAAACTAGTTTGGATATTAATATCCACAAAGATCAGAGAAGAGAGGTTAAGAACCTCTCAAATTAGCCCTATCAAAATTGGAAAACTGAGTCCTGTTAATAGAACAGCCTCATATTCAGGCCAGGGTTTTTGTAGTTTGTGTTCATTTGGGCTATGGCCAGAAGGTTGCTTTCTTCCTTAGAGGTTCTGCAGAATTTTAGTATCAGAAATCCAGAGTGAACTAGCTTGAGTAAGAAAAAGGGATTGGTTGGCTCCCATAACTAGGAGAAATACCAGGAGACACACAGGGTCAAAGGAGCCGTAGAACTGGGAGCTGCAACCAGCAGCGCAGGGCAGGCAGCTCTCCTCCTAACTCTTGTTGGCACCTCCACTATCTTCATGTCCCACTCTCTTGGCCTCATTCTCTACTATTGCAGTCATACCTTGGTGTGTGACCTTTAGTGTTTGAGCAAGAAGGGAGAGAAGAGCTGGGTCAGGTGTTTACTGCCAGGGCTTCTACACCAGGCCGGGCCTGGGTTCCGTGGCCACATTCCTGTTGCCAGAAGAAGGGCCATGCAAAACCAGTAGCCACTCCAGCCCAGGGCAGAGCAGCCATGTGAGCGATCCCTGCAATACCGGAGATTCCAAATAGGACAAGACAATGCTGTCATCTGTGATAAGGCCCGGTCTGGGAGCCGTACACCGAATGGATTCTTTTGTGGCCAGTGTCTTTCATGGAGTCTTGGAATTCACTTTATTGCAGCCGAGGTCCAGAGTCTTAATCCACTGGGGAGACAGAGTCACATTGAATTTTTCCATTACAGACCTCACTTGTTCCCCAACTACTTGACAGTTGGGAAAAAATTGTATGTAGAGACATGAAAGCCAGGGAAGACATGGAAAATGCTGTCCATTTCATAGACTCATGACCAAGGTTAAGTTATAGCAACAAGAAAGACCAGAGTTTTTCATATACTCTGACTTTCTGTGATTTATGGGCAGGTTGTTTTTCTGTTTTTAACCTTTCAAGTAGGGAAGGACTTGTCAACCTCATGAAAACCACATGTATTCGGAGACTCATTAATCTTAGTGCCAAAGGCAAGTCTTGCTTTTAGATCCATATAGATATGGACTGAAACCAAGATCAGTAGGACTTGACTTTTGGGAGATGTAATATGGTTCTACCTTTAAATATGTATATTGACACTGAAGTTACCCTAGTAATTCTTCTAAAGAAGTGTTATAATGGGCTCCCAAAATGCATCCTGTCCTGGAGCCATTCACAATTGTTCCGTGATGGACTCACAGTTGATGGCTTGTTCTTTGCCAGTTCTTGATGGAGGGCCTGTGTGTGCCATGACTGGGAGCAATTGTGCAGGATAATCCGCCTGATCCCACCTGCTTATAGCTTGGTTTAGAATTGTCTGCCAAGGTGAGGAAGTGGCTCGCTTTTATTTTATTTGGTTTTATTTTATTTTTTAAGATTTTATTTATTCCTTTGACAGAGGGAGACACAGCGAGAGAGGGAACACAAGCAGGGGGAGTGGAGGAGGAAGAAGCAGCCTTCCCGCTGAACAGGAAGTCTGATGCGGGGACCAGATCCAGGGACTCCAGGGTCATGACCTGAGCCAAAGGCAGACACTTAACAACTGAGCCACCCAGGCGCCCGGAAGCAGCTCACTTTTAAATTTAGATTAGGGTCCAATGTGGAGGATGATGGCGGAGTATAGAGAAGTAAAGATAAAACCTAGCTGGTGTCTCCTAGAGGCAGAGTGGAGTGTAGCGGTTAGGAGCTCTGTTCTTGGTTCAGACAGACTAGGGTTTGACTCTTAGCAAAGACACCTCCTAGCTTTGTGACACTGGGAAATTAGTTAACTTCTTTAAGCCTTGGTTTTCTCGGATGAATACCCAACTTTTGCACCAACATGGACAGGACTGGAGGAGATTATGCTGAGTGAAGTAAGTCAAGCAGAGAAAGACAATTAGCATATGGTATCACTTATTTGTGGAACATAAGGAATAACATGGAGGACATTAGGAGAAGGAAGGGGAAAATGAAGGGGGGAAATCAGAGTGGGAGACAAACCATGAGAGACTGTGGACTCCAGGAAACAAACTGAGGGTTTTAGAAGACAGGGGGATGGGGGGGTGGGGGTGCGTGAGCCTGGCGGTGGGTATTAAGGACGGCACGGATTGCATGAGCACTGGGTGTTGTACACAATGAATCCCAGAACACTGCATCAGAAACCAATGATGTAGTATGGCGGCAAACATAACATAATGCAAAAGAAAAAGCCTTGGTTTTCTTATCTATATAATGGGTCTAATAATATATAAACCATATAGGATTATTTGAGGTGTTTTTCATAAGGCAATCCAAGGAAGACGTTCAGCGTTGTGTGGGCGTATTGCTGTGAAAGCACTAGTAGTTGTGGTCATCTCAGAATCGTGGTTTTGAGGATCCCAGGTGTCCCCTCCACACCATGCTTTCATAACCTCTCCTGAGTCTTCGTATAAAGAGCCACCTGCCGCTGCCACATGGAGGGCAGTACCGGGTCTCTTGGCAGAGGCTTTGGAACTAGGTCAACTTGGGTTTATATGCAGGATTAACTCTCAGAGATCCAGTTTTTCAGCTGTGAAGTGGGACAGTACGGTGTGTTATGAGGCTTAAGGATAATACATTTAAGTGGGTGGCAGATAACGCGCTCCACTTAAGCAGGCTTTAACAACATCCCCCACCCGGCCATCCTTGCGATTCCAGGTCATGGTGTTGGTGTAAGGGGAACTTCGGAAGCCGCATTGTTGGTGTCCCTGCCGTCAGTTCTATTCTCATTCTTACCCGTCCTGAGCCAGACCTCACTGCTCTTGAGTCTGGCCTGATTCCACTCAAACCAGGGCCTATGGAGCGATGAGGATGGTACTGCCCTTTAGAAATATGGTCTTCATGTAACACTCTTCCTAGCGTGGAAATTTCGAGGCAACATGGAGAGCAGGCATGTGCGGCTGCGTTACAGATACACACTAACGTGATGAGGACTTTGCATCAAGACTGTCAAGGAACATCAGCAAATAAAAGATTTGTTGGATGGAGAAAAAGTTATGTTCAAAGGTCAAGGTTCCTTGAGGAAAGTTCTCTCCGCATCTGCCCAGTGCAGGAAGGCTGCAAATCAGCACCAAGGGCTGCATTTCCCCAAGTTATCAGTTCTTCCTCCACATTGCACACTGCTCCGGACACCGTTTCCCGAGCGTTTCTGTGCAGAGAAAGAAGCCTGGGGTGTGTAGAAGCTTGTGACGTTTGCTGACATTGTCCCTGCTTGTGTCTTGCAGCCTACTTCTGCTTCCTCCTGAACGCCCTGGGCGTGACAGCCAGTGCCCATCGCCTGCGGAGCCACAGGTCCCACAAGGCCCAGCTGCCCCTGAGGATATTCCTGGCTGCTGCGTACTCCATGGCTTCCCAGGTGGGGATGGAGGGTCCATTCTGGCTTCGAGACCCAGCACAGATGGCAGCGTGGGGACCGCACAGATCTGCTCCCTGTGGAGTGGTCATTCTGCCATCCCCATTCCAGCCTCAGGGCTCAGGTCCCCAAGCATTCCCTGTCTGTCCCAAGTTTTTGTCTCCTTGTAGCTTTAGATGTGACAAAATGTCCCCCAGGGGCTTTGTACCCCTAGGAATACTAAACCACAGAGGAGGAAAGAGATACCTCCGCCCAAAGCCCATGCCCTAAACCCCTCAGCGTTCATCCAGCTCTAACCAGGGCCGAGTTCTGTGCTGAGCCTGCTGTCAGCGTATCGGACTTGACCCTCACAGTCACCCCAGGAGCTGGGTGTCGTATGTGTCCTCACTTACAGATGAGAACTAAGATTTATTGAAGTCAAGGAACTGGACAGATTGTATGGTTAGAAGCAGTAATAGGCAAATGCGCGTCCCACTCTCCGGCTGTTGCTTCTAGAAAACGTACCCCTGAGGTCGCCCTGTACGTCTATGGTAGAGGGCTGTTGAAGACAGTGCTGGAAGACAGGATTTGGGTCTTACTTCGATGTTGCTGGCTGTGAACCCCTTACTGTCTCCAGTTTCTTCATCTGTAAAAATCAGAGTATGACTTCACTCTCACAGCTATTACAGAATAATTGAGAATTGCAGGGAACTATAAAAATGTAACAGAGCGTCCTCGCGGCCCTGGGATTGGGCTGTATCCTTTAGGACTATTCTAGTAGTGGAACATTCCCCACCAGCTTGTGCACTTTCTGAGCTGCTGGATTCTGAGTTGACTGTGGATTTCTGTTTCTCCGGTTCCTCCTCGGATCCAGGTAGGATGTGTGGGAACTATTGCTTTGGAGTTTCTGCTGATACGTGAATGCAGACGATTCCAGGCCCCATGCCATCTTCACCCAGAGAGTTCTGAGATGGTGATTCTCAAAACTGCTTTAGGGTCCAGGGAAACAGGCAACCCAGGAGCCCACCTGTGATGCTCAACCACGCAAGCCACGTGGCCACCTGCGCAGTGGGCCTCCCGTCCCCATGAGACAGCCTGACCCTGAGCATTCCTCCAGGTTGCGCTCATGTTTGAGGTTTCATTTCCTCATTTCATTTCCCCATTCATTTCCCGCGGTTCAAGCCTTCATAAGGCACGTAGGATACAGCACAGTAGATCGCTCAGGGAACACAGTTCTTGTTACGGATGTCTACAGGTTATGATTCAAGCACAGTTAGGAATTAGTCCCAGGGTCCCAGGGAAAAGCTGTTGCACACAAAGGAGCGGTGGGCGCTTCTCTGTTTTGTGTTCTGTTCCTCACCATGGGCGATGCAGACTAGCCCACACGCTGTTCTGACTTCAGTCGTCTTAGCTCAGTGTTGTGCTTTGGTTATCCTAACAATGAGTTATGATAATGATCATTTAGAAATGCAGTGACTTGGGTCTTAGATGCTATTTAGGACTGAAGTTGGTAATTTTCATTTGTTTTGTTTGAGCAGTTCATTATTTCTAGCCTTCAGTTACACTCTCATGATGTGGTTATAAAGCACCTCTATATTAAAAAAACTTTTTCCAACATAAATAACTTGAAATTGAGAACATAAAATTCTTATTCCTCTTTTCCCAAGGAAACTATTTATTTACAACTCAATTTTCGATAACCTAAGTTTCCTTAACATAGCATCACATAACAGAACATCACACTGTGATTTTAACTTTACGCTGGGGAGAAAGCACATTGCACAGGGAAACACCCAGGTCCCGGAATAAATTCTTGGCTCTGTCATTTGCTGGATGTGGGTCTTTGTGCAAGTCTCTCTTCCCGTATACACAAGGGCAGGGGAAATAAATAATGTTTACCTCACAGGGTTGTTGGAAGGATGAAATAATGCGTAAAAAGTGCCCGTCTTACAGTTGCACTCCCCTCGTCTTTATGAGAACTGGCATACTGTCTCATTCATTTCTCTGTTTTGGTGCCTGTCATGTCAAAGGCACTCAATGATAGCTTGTAAAGAAATGAGAAATGAATACTTTTAAAAAATATGTTTAGAAATCATCAAATTTGAACAATGCGTACTTCTTTTAGGCCCACATTTGCAGTGGATTTTTTTTTCATTCATTTAAGAAATGTTCATTGAGCATCTACTATATGCCAGGCACTGAGCTAGGCACAGTGGGTATAATGATTAGCAAACACAGTCACAATCCTTGCCTTCCTCCAGCCTTCCATTTAGTGGAATATTAGAATTCCTACAATGTCCCAGTGGAAATGTCAGCACTTCATGGATCTAGGGTTTCTAACAATGTCACTTAGAGGTATCTGTAAGATCAGCATCCAGCCAGCTTCCACACGGTGCATAACAGCGTCAGTGGGAAGGAATACAGTCGATTTAGACCACTTAACCCTGGGGCAAGAACAGCCTGGGAGAGTGAAAATGTGCCGTGACCTGTCTGTGTCAGGTACAGACCCACAACCCCTATTTAATGCAGAGTCATTGGTTTAGTTTCCCCCACAACCCCTATTTAATGCAGAGTCATTGGTTTAGTTTCCCTTCGATGCCCTCGTGGGTTTTTAAAGATCATTTCAAGGGTTTTCTGTGCTTTTCTCAATCCGGGTGGTCATGCCTTTGGCCAAAATGGACTAGTGATGCCATGGTGGTCTGTGTTTGAAGATGAGCAGGGTTTTTGTTAGAAGCTGCAAACGAGGTCTTCAAGAACAATATTCTTAACACTGGGGCTTAAACGTTTGCAATTCCCTCCTCTCTTTCTTCTAAAGAGAGTGTATGTACATGGGACAGGATCGATACTGGGAAAGGTGGGGGGTTTTGATCATTCAGAAGACAATGATGGGGTGCCTGGGTAGCTCAGTCATTAAGCATCTGCCTTTGGCTCAGGTCATAATCCCAGGATCCTGGGATCGAGTCCCATATCGGGCTCCCTGCTCAGCAGGAAGCCCGCTTCTCCCTCTCCCACTCCTCTTGTTTGCATTCCCTCTCTGTCTCTCTTTCTCTGTCAAATAAAAAAATAAAATCATTTTTTTCCTTTTTTTTTTAAAGATTTTATTTATTTTTTTGACAGACAGAGATCACAAGTAGGCAGAGAGAGAGAGAGAAGCGGCTCCCTGCTGAGCAGAGAGCCTGATGCAGGGCTCGATCCCAGGAACCCTGAGATCATGACCTGAGCCAAAGGCATTGGCTTAACCCACTGAGCCACCCAGGTGTCCCAAATAAATAAAATCTTAAAAAAAAAAAAAAGATGACGATGGGCCAGGAATGCTAGATAAGGGGCTGGATAAGGGGCTATGAAAATCCTCCATCCCTTACGTTCAGCAGAGGCCCCCTGAGTTCCTCTCTGGCCCATTCTCCTCCCTGATCAGTAAGGTGCAAGTCAACCAAAAATGTGGCTCGCAAACTCCTTATAGTTTTCTTCTAGTCAAATATGGGCCCAGGTAGGATTTTCCTGCCATCCATTGGTCTCCAGGAGTTCGGTTTTCACAGGCAGTAGCCAGACTTGGGTTTGTGCTCTCGCACTCATGCACACACCCCTTCTGGCCGCAGCTGGGCCCTCATGAACTCTGCAAAAACGCCTGTTAGAGGCTGCAGCTTCCTATCTGCCTGCCCACGTTTCTCATCACATCCTGGTACCCAGGATCCGGATCTTGAACTGGAAAGGAGGTTAAGGGATTTAGTCTAAATCCTCTTATTTTGGGTCGTGATCTCAGGATCCTGGGATCGAGCCCCACATCGGGCTCTCTGCTCAGCAGGGAGCCTACTTCCTCCTCTCTCTCTGCCTGCCTCTCTGCCTACTTGTGATCTCTGTCTGTCAAATAAATAAATAAAATCTTAAAAAAAATCCTCTTATTTTGCAATAAAAGGTAAAGAGAAGGGTGAAGAGACGCCAGAGAATGTCCGTGACTAGTGAAAGGTCACACGGCTGCTCGGAGGAGAGACCAGACTGAAACCGATCTCCTGACCCTCGGGCCGGGGAGCCTCCAGGCCCACCCGTGGGTGTTCTTGGGTGATGTCCAGCCCTGTGATTTGTGAACAACTTAGAATTGGCTCTTGTTTTACCCACTGTGACATCCTGTCCTTTAAGTGGTTTATTTAAAGTATTCACACTCAGAGTGATTACTGATCTAGTTGGGTTTGCGTCGACTATGTTTCTGTTGGCTACTCATTGCCCTTGTTCTTTGTACCTTTTTTCCGTCTTCCCTGGTTTTAACTGCACATTTTACATGATTCTGTTTTCTCTCTCCTTTTAGCATATCTGCCCTACTTCTTTTTACAGTTGGGTAGTGGCTGCCCTAGACGTCGCAGTATACATTTACAACTAACCCAAAGCCACTTTCAAATAACGTGATAGCATTTCCCATTAGTGCAGCAACCTTGTAACAGAGCATTCCCAGTTCCTCCTTCCTGTCCGCTATTTGTTGCTGTCATTAAGCTATAACCACTAAATACATTGTTGCTGCTATCTGTTAGATCGGTTAAGAATAAGAGAAAGTGAAGGGGACACCTGGGTGGCTCAGTCATTTAAGTGTCTGATTCTTGGTTTGGGTTCAGGTCATGATCTCAGGGTGGTGAGATTGAGCCCTGCCTCAGGCACCATGCTCAGCACAGAGTCTGCTTGAGATTCTCTGCCTCCGCCCCTCACCCCCACACCTTGCCTGCATGTGTGTGCACTCCCTCCCTAAAATAAGTAAAATCTTTAATAGAATAGGAAAAATAGAAGATTTTATTTTACTTTCATTTATTCGTTCTCTAATGCTCTTCTTTCTTTAGGTCGATCTGGGTCTCTAACCACTCCCATGTTCCTTCTCTTTAAAGAACTTTCATGTCTTGCAAGGCAGGTCTACTGGTAACAAATTCCCTCAATTTTTGTTTGTCTGATAAAGTATTTTTTGAAGATTTTTTTTTTAATTTATTTGGGTGAGAGAGATAGCATGAGTGGGAAGGAAGGGCAGAGAGAGAGACAGAAACAGACTCCCCACTGAGCAGGGAGCCTGATGTGGGACTCAATCCCGGGACCCTGGCATCATGACCTGAGCCAAAGGCACTTAACTGACTGAGCCACCCAGGTACACCCGTCTGAGAAAGTCTTTATTTCTCTTTTACTCTTAGTGAATAAGTTTGTTGGGTATGAAATTCTAGGTTTCAAGGGTTTTCTTTCAACATTTATTAAATAATTTATTTCACTTTCTTCTTACTTGCATGTTTCTTTTTTTTATCTTTAGGAATTCAAATTTATTTGGGGGCAACTAGAATCTATTGTCCTTCATTTGTTCTTTTATTTTTATTATTATTTTTTATTATATTCAGTTAGCCACTGTATAGTACATCATCAGTTTTTGATGTAGTGTTCAGTGATTCATTAATTACGTTTAACACCCAGTGCACCTCAAAACCACAATGAGATACCAACTCGCAAGTTTCTTAAGAGATACCTAGTGTAATTCCTACACTTGTCCACTATCAGGAAGGTGTTCTTTCCCTTCTGGCTTTTCTCATTATTTTCTCTTTGCCTTTGATTCTCTGCAGTTTGAGTATGATATACCTGAGGGGAGACTTTTTTTTTTTTTCTGTTTATCCTTCTTGATGCTCTCTGAGCTTCCTGGATCTATGGTTTGGTGTCTGTCTTTAATTTTGGAAAAATTTCAGTCATTATTACTTCAAATATTTTTCTGCTGTTTGTTCCGTCTTTTCTCTCTCTTTGTTTCTTCTCCTGGTGTTTCAATTACACATTGGTACACCTGTTATAACTGCCCTATGGTTTCTACATATACTGCTTCATCTTTTCTTTTTGCATTTAGGTTTGGGAAGTTGCTATTTATATACCTTCAAGCTCATTGATTCTTTCCTTAGCCATGTCCAGTCTACTGGTGAGCCCATCAAAGGTGTTCTTCATTTGTTACAGCTTTTCTGACTTCTAGCATTTTTCTTTTGTCTTTTCTTAGAGTTTCCATTACCGTTTATAGTATCCATCTGTTCTTTCATGTCGTCCACTTTTTCTTTTAAGGTTATTAGTGTATTAATCATAGTTGTTCTAGAATTCAGTCTGATAATTCCAACGTTACTGCCATATCCACATCTAGGTGTGAGGCTTGCTTTTTCTTTTTTAGGTGGTATTTTTTGCCTTTTAACATACTTTGCAATTGTTTGTTGAGAGCTGGACGTGATGTACTAGGTAAAAGGAACCGAGGCAATAGGGCTCTAGGGTGAGGTTTTATGTTTATCTGGCTAGGAATAAGGCTGTGTGCTTAACAGTGTGCTGCAGCTGTGGTGTCGAGGGCTTAAATCTCCTCTAGTGTCCTTGTTTTTTCTCTCTCCATTGTCTTTGGATTTTCCTGGAGATTTCTTCTTAACGTGAGGTTGAAGGCTCTCCGTTCTCTCCATTGGAGTTCTGTCATCATACGGAGCAGTGTAGACATGGAGATGGGGGCACACTCTATGGTCTTATGATTAGGTCTCAGTCTGTGAGCCTGGGGTGAGTATTTCCCTTCCCTGGGGCCCTTAGGCTTTTGTAAAACTCTGGTTGATTGGGATCCAATAAAATAGTTTCTCTTGAGGACAGATCTCGGGAAGAGAACAGAGAGCTCCATGTATTTCAGAATGATGACGTTTCTCCTCCACCTGGTGGGAGAACAGAAGATTTTTCTCAGTGAGAACCTGGTACGGCTCTTGGAGTTAACATTTATGACAGTTGGGGCCCCCTGGAACTGGGACCCATTGTTTTTAACTCTCCATCTTGTCCACACCAAGACTTCAGCAGTTCCCCGATTGTAAGCTGAGGTATACCTGCCCGTCCTGGCACTAGCTGCGGACTCTCGCTCTTGGTCCACGGTGCTTCTCTGCAACTGCCCGTTTGTCTCTCTGGTTTCAGGTCAGCAGTTTGCCCTGTGATCTCAGTTCTCTGCTGGATGGAAAAGAGTTGTTGATTTTCAGTTCATTTGGCTGTTTTTGCTGTTGCAAGGATGGGAGCGATGGACTACGTTCAAGCTCTTAATACATCAGGCCAGAAAGTGGAAGGTACAGTGTGATTTGTCAGTGGACCAAACTTGACGTATTAATAGGTCAAGTAAATTGCACGGTCACGGACCATGAACTTTGCCACCACAACAAAACAAAACAATGACCTAGTGCTACTGCATACCAGCACTTCCGTAAGAACTTTACATAGTCTTATGACACTACCCTGAAAAGGTAGAGACTGTTATCTTCCTCATTTGATAGGTGAGACAGTGGGGAAAAAAGAGGCTATGTAACCTGTCCACGGACATACAGAAGTGACAGAAGGGGAATTTAAGTTCAGGCAGCTCGACTCCAGAGGTCACCCTCTCACTGCAATGCTCCACTGCTCTGACACCTCTCCCGGGATCAGGTGTCTGTGTTTCCTTTCTTTCAACAAACAGGGGCTAAGCACTGTTCCAGTCACTGTAGAACACGACAGACAGGTCTCTGTCCTCACAGAGTATATATTTCAGTGGGAGAGAGAGCGAATCAACTAGTAAGCAAAGGAATAAGCAAAGCTGTGCAGAGAGAGAAAAGAATGAAGCATTTAACCACAGTGATGTGACAAAGTGGAGGGAGGTGGCTGCTTCAGAGGATGGTGAGAGATGCCCTCCCCCAGGCACTGATATTAAAACTGGGAGAGCCAGGACGCAGCTGGTGGGGAAAATAATCCAGATGGAAGGAGGGGCTTGAGTAAAGATGGGAACTAGCATGGTGCATTCCAGGACGAGACAGGTGGCTGGTGTGACTGGTCCACATGGGTGTGGGAGATGGTTGTAGAAGAGGTTACGGGGAGGGGCAGGTTCCACGTCAGTGCAGGGCTCTGTCAGGCACAGCACGGAGTGTGGATACTGTCCTATATGCCGTAGCAAGGCGCTGCAGAATTTTAGGCAGGGGAGCAACCTGGCAACAGATGTCTCAATGATGCACTTAAGCCGCAGTCCACGGTCAGGAGACCCTAGAGGTGTGCCAGATTCAGGACTGCAGACCAGCCCCAGCCTTGGTGTTGGCAGCAGTCCTGGTGACATCTGGGTAGGAGAATGAAAGCTCGGAACGCTTCCTGCAGGCTTAACCCCAGGGCTGCTCTCCTTGCTGGCTGTAGCTATCTCTGCAGAGACCTGTCCCAGTGTGGGACCCCTTCCCCAACTGCAGCCAAAGGATCTGGGATCTTTCTGAGCCAAAGCTTCGGATGCACAGCTTCTCTTCTGCACGTGAGGAACGGATTTGCCTTCTTCTTTCAAGTTAGGTAGTGGTTGTTGGTTTCCTTCCGGTGTAAACGGGCAGTTCCGAAAGTGCCCCCCACCCGAGGCCCTGAGAAGGCTTCTGGCCCTGCTTTTGCAAGATGCTCGAACACTATGCCTCACGTTGTCTCCTTCACGGCGGTTTGCCCTCCTGGGCAGGTCTGGGAGTCACGCTGGAAGGACAAACAGCTTGGTGGTCTTCAAGCAACTCCTCGTTCATGATGATGATGATTTATGGAGTCGCCAGAGCCTTTCTGTGGCTCTGTGCCTCCTCACTAGTGGCAGGTTGCTCTTCCCCCGATGGGGCCGACGCGGGAGGGGAGACAGAGAGAGAGAAACTCCCAAGGCGGCCACAGGAGGCTCAGCGTCCTCTGCCTGCGCTCACCGGGCAGGAGTTCCCACTGGCCAAAACGGACCGTGGAAGGCAGAGGTGCCATGGTGCCTCCCTTCCTTCCCGTTGTGGACCTTGGTCAGGGAAAGCTGGGGAGACGAGTGAAACAACCTGTGGGAATGCACATCGAGGGAATGAACGTGTGATTGCCTGAGCTGGCCGGAGGGAAGGGATCCTCCTGTAGATGGGCGCTCAATCCAGGGGCCAGTCTGCTTCCCGGGGGAGCTTAACCCCAAACAGACCAGAGACTCCTCACGCGGATCTCACCCTTGGTACAATGAGCTCTTCCCAAGCAATGCAAGGTGACCCAGGCTTTATAAGCAAAAAGTTATATACTTCAGGGCGCCTGAGTGGCTCAGTTGACTAAGTGGCTGCCTTGGGCTCAGGTCATGATCCCAGGTTCCTGGGATCAAGCTCTGCATCAGGCTCCCTGCTCAGTGGGGAGCCTGCTTCTCCCTCTGCCTTTCTCTCTCTGTGTCTCTCATGAATAAATAAATAAAATCATTTTAAAAAGTATATGCTTTAAAGGCACACAGAGTTTTTATTCCAAGAAGTACTTAGTAAAGCAGAAGTATTTTGTAAACGTATAGCTCAGATTTTATATGTTCATTTGGCTCCACACCTCTATTGAAGGAACGTAACACTTGCATATATTTTTTAAAGATTTTATTTATTCATTTGAAAGAGAGAGAGCACAAGTGAGCGAGCACAAGTTGGGTGGAGGGCAGAGGGAGAGGGAGAAGCAGACTCCTGGCTGAGCAGGGAGCCTGACACGGGGCTCAATTCCAGGACCCCGAGATCATGACCTGAGCCAACGCTTAACCCACTGAGCCGCCCGAGCGCCCGGTACTTGTCTATGATGAATCATCCACGCAGGCCTGTGAGTATGAATCTATCCTGAAATATGTTTTCAAGCCAATGTTTCCTTCTTCCTGCTATTCACAGGGGAGATCTCGGGAGGGGCATTCAGACCCTGCGCCCGGGAAGCCATGCCCCTTCTCCGCCCCACTCGCTTCCTCTCTTAGATCCCACCGGAGGGTCGGCGCAGGGGCCCTCAGAAGCAGAGTCTAACCCCTTGTGTGATAACTGAAGAAACTGAGGCTCCGCTGCCTGAGCTGAGTTTTGTTTTTTGCCCCACGTTGACTCCAAAACTGCATGTAGGTGTCCACGGACACGGCGTTGCAATGCGGCTCGCTGGCCAGTGGTTTCCTCCCGGACCTGCCCCCGACTGTTCCGGCCGAGCCCGCTCCGAGCTGGCCCTCTTCACTCCGTGCTCTCACTGCTCTCCTGCCAGACACTCCACGTTGTGGCTTTCTGGGTTTCCAACCCACTGATTATTTTGCATTTTGGATGCCTTCTCTCCCAGCTGCCTTCATTTGCATTTTTCCTAAATCATATCTCACTGTGATCATTTCTGCTCTCGTTTCCAACCTCTTTAGAACCGTCTGTGTCATTTCCCCATCTTCAGTGATGCCTGCGGCACCCCTAATCTGGTAACCACCAAACGACGTTATTAACATAATGTGTCCACTTTGCGCACAGTGTTAATGAAGGTGCTGAATGAAACCCCATCTCGCAGATCCGCTGGGGCCTCCCACGAGCTCTCGACTCTGCTCCCTTCCTCCCATGAGATATGGAGCTGTTTTTCATCTCTTGTCCTTGTTTATCAGAGTTCAGGCTTTCAGTCACCCTGTCACTGTTCCTGTGAGTGCCGTCAGAGCTCCCGTCGCAGGAGGGTTTCAGGGAGCTGTTGCACGAGCTTGGTAATGCTCCAAAGATGCGATGGCCTCAAGAGCCATTGGATCCACAGTTTGAACTAATAGTGAAATGTAGGGTTTCACTTGCCAGTGGGAATTTCTAGCCTTGCTTTTAAAGACTCTTTAGAAGACAGACACATTTGATTATCTTTGCCTTCTCCAGTTGACTCTTCTAAGGCTTTTTGTGTAAATCTCTAGTTAAGTCCTTTTTAATTTAAAGGTGCGTAAACCCTTACGTGCTTGTGAGGAATACAAGAGATGTATAAGAAGTGACCCTTGTGTAAGGAGTTTGTGATCTGATGGGACTGGCTAATAGTGGCTAATAAAGCGACACTGTGTGATAAAGGGGCCTCTTACAAGACAGTAGGAGTTAAGACGCTTCATTCTGACACATGGCCTGGGGTACTAGGATAAAAACTAGTGCAGAGGGGGCGTTTTGAACTGGACCTTGAAAGCTGAGAAGGATTTGTGCAGGCCTGGAAGAAGGGGACAGGAGGGGAAGCACATTGGCAAAGGTGGGGAGAGAGGAACAATCGTGGCACATTGTAAGGGATCCCTGCACGGTCGGAGTCGGTCCGGTTGAGGAAGAAAGCTGACTGCGAACTGCTGTCGCTTGTTTCTTTGTTTTGTTTTGTTTGTTTTGAAAGATTTTATCCATTTATTTGACAGACAGAGAGAGATCATAAGCAGGCAGAGAGGCAGGCAGAGAGAGGGGGAAGCAGGCTCCCCGCTGAGCAGAGAGCCCGATGCGGGGCTCGATCCCAGGACCCTGGGATCATGACCTGAGCCGAAGGCAGAGGCTCAACCCACTGAGCCACCCGGGCGCCCCATGTTGTCGCTTGTTTTAAACACAGCTACCTGCATGGCATCTCTCACTGGGTGTCTCTTAAGCCTCCCCAAATCAGTGTGCCCCAAACCTAAGTTGTGACCTTACCATCTCCCCACAATGAGGCCAGAAATCTGGGCGTCTTTCAGGATTTC
This sequence comes from Enhydra lutris kenyoni, assembly GCF_002288905.1. Lineage (NCBI taxonomy): Eukaryota > Metazoa > Chordata > Mammalia > Carnivora > Mustelidae > Enhydra > Enhydra lutris. The sequence goes on from NW_019154105.1 coordinate 760,090, forward strand.
TCCATTTCCCTAGTCACCCCCTGCGCCAGTCTCTTGGCCAGCGCCTTCGGGTTCTGCTTGCTAGATCGTGTCGTGCCTCTGCTCACCTGGGCCGCCCTCCAGTCCACGCCACCACCGTCTCCGGCCTCATCAAGTGGTCTCCCTTCTTCGGCACCTGCCCCTTGCCTTACTGTGGACAGGACTTATTGAAAATTAAGCCACTCCTCAGCAAGGAAAAGAGAATCTTCCAGTGGCTTAGCAATGCCTTTGGAGTGAAATCCAGTCTCGTTGTTAGAGTCGCCCAGGCCTGTGGGATCCGGCGTTCGTGTCCCGATGCTCTGCTTCCACGCCCAGGGCAGCTCACCATGGTTTCCACATGACCGCCTGAGCTGCCGTCCGATCCCGCGAGCCTCAGCCTCCCCCTACGGCCTCCGCTTCACGTACCAGCTGCAAGTAGGGTCTCCCGGCCCCTCGTACCTCCGACTGACTGGCTGCAAGTCCCCACAGTTCCCTCGGGTTCGAGAATTCACTAGGACAATTCAGAACGCAAGGGAGTGTTGTGCTCACTATCAGAGCTTTAATTATAAAGGATATGTGGACCAGCCCAATGGAAGAGACACCAAGGGCCAGGTCTGAGCATCCTTCAGCAGAGTCACGATGCCCTCTCCCGGCAGAACCAAGGTGTGCCTCCCGCCCTGCAGATCGGCGCCTCGGCCAGCCAAAAAGCTCCTTCAAGCCGGTGTCCAGAGTTTGCCGTGGAATTTCATTCCATGGACGTGGTTGATTAAATCACTGGCCCCAGGACTGATCTCAGCTTCCAGGTCCCCTCCCCCGGAAAATTGCTGACCCTCTAGTCATGTGGTGGGTCCTTCCGGTGGCCAGCCTGATCCTGAAGCTCCCCGGGGGCACACCCTAGTTATACACTGGCGTAGTTAAGAAGCTCTATCACTCAGGAAATTCCAAGGGTTTTTGAAGCTGTGTTCCAGGAACCACCAGGGACAAAAACCAGATACATTCTTTTTTTTTTTTTTTAGATTTTTATTTATCCATTTGTCAGAGAGAGAGAGCACAAGCAGGGAGAGCAGCGGCCGGAGGGAGAAGCAGGCTTCCCACTGAGCAAGGAGTCCGATGTGGGACTCCAGGGGATCCCAGGACCCCAGGATCATGACCTGAGCTGGAAGCAGACGCTTAACCGACTGAGCTGCCCGTGTGTCCCCAGACACATTCTTTATTAACACAATACTTCTCAGACTTCACTCTGCCCTGCCCCCGCACACCTCAGACACTGGTGTCCTAGTTCCTGGACCGTGCCCAGTCCTTCCCTCTGGTCCAGGTGGCCCCCTTTCCCCAGCCCCCTCCTCCACGCCCTTTCACACTCCACCCTGCCCCCACCCATGCCCCAGCTCTTCCCAGACTCTGATTATCTGATTAGAAAGTCTTTGCTCGCTGTCCCCTTGTTATCCCCCATGTCTGTTTGCTGTACAGCACTAATCTCAATCTGAAATAATTCTATTTATGTTGACTCCATTAGCTTTATGTTTGTCTTCTCCATGCAATACATATTCCTTGAAGCAGAGGCTTGGATCTCCTGGTCCTTATCTCCTGGCACAAACCAATAGTCAGTAAATATTTGTCAAATTAAAGAATAAACAAAGTGGGAAGGTAAGGACGGTCAGACCAGCTGACGCTTTTTGACTGTCAAAAAGAGCCAATGTTTAGACTTGATGAGAAAAGTAGTACGGAGACGTTGTTGGGTAATAAGCAAGAGGATAGGTATTTGGGGGGTATGACTGTGGGGAGGACGGTCACAGTGTACTGAGTGTACTGCACGGGGGAAAGGACTAGAGGCAGGAGGAGTCGGACAAAAGCCTGAGCAAGAGTGGTGACATAGAAATGCAGTGGAAGGCGAAAATCTGAAAATTATTTTTAAAATATTTTATTTATTATTTATTTGACAGACAGAGATCACAAGTAGGCAGAGAGGCAGGCAGAGAGAGAGAGAGGAGGAAGCAGGCTCCCTGCTTAGCAGAGAGCCTGATGTGGGGCTCGATCCCAGGACCCCGGGATCACGACCTGAGCCGAAGGCAGAGGTTTTAACCCACTGAGCCACCCAGGTGCCCGAAAATCTGAAATTTTTAAAGAAAGATGCCCTTGACATTTTTTTTTAAGTTTTAATTCTTTATTTTGAAATCATCTTGAACTTAAAAAACACTTGCCAAAATGGATGAGGGACCCTGTGGACCTTCACCCGAATCACGGGCTGTTGACATTCAGCCTCACGAGCTTCATTGTTCTTCTCTGTCCGTGTGTGTGCGCTCTTCGGCGTGACGATTTCTGAATCATTTAAAAATAAGCTAAAGACGTCATGCGTGTTCCTCCCCAAATACTTCTATGGAGGTCGTAATAGCAAAGACATTTTGTAACAACATAGAACATGGACCAAAACTAGGGGATTTAAGGCTGGTAAAAATGCTATGTCCAGGATACTGGACTTATAATTCAGGGTCCTGCCTTACAATGAGTTGTGATGCCCCTTTGCTCTCCTTCCATCTGGAATAGTTCCTCGGTCTTGCCTTGTCTTTAGGACTTTAACATTTTTGAAATCCGCAGATCAGCTATTTTGTAGAATGCTCCCCGTTTGGCCTTGCTCGCGTTTCCCCCACCTACGTTCTGTGCGTTTTTGCTGGGAATGCTGCGTTACTCATCTTGTGTCCTGAGCGTCAAGAGGCACGCGGTAGCACTTTGTCATTACAGCATTATAGGTGGCGTAAGCTTTGGTCGCTTAGTTAAGGTGGTGTTCACCCAGTTTCTCCCGTAAGATGACCCCTTTTCCTTTTGTAATTAATGAGTAATTTATGCTGAGATACTATGAGCCTGTGTAAATATTTTTCCTTCATCAGCCTCTTACCCAGTAGTTTCGGCACACATGGGTGATTCTTCCGGGAATCAGTTATTGCCGTGGCACCTGCGAAACAGTGATTTTCTCACTCCACCATTTCTTCTGCCTATCTGTATGTCTGTCTATCTATCTATCTATCTATCTATCTATCTATCTATTATGGGCTCATGGACTCTTCATGTATTACGTGCTTTTAAATCCATTACTATTATTCATCTCAATGCCCCAAATTATCATTATATTATCCCAATTTGTTCAGTGGGATGCCCTACAGATGGGCTCCCCTGTCCTTTTTGACCCATCCCCATCATTTTTTGAGCAGTTCTTTACTTTCTGGCTCAACAAAATATACCACATTCCTCTTGCACTTTTCCTTGTGCTGGTCCCGACATCTGCCATTTCATCAGAGTCCTGACTCCTTTGAAAGGGGAGTGAAGTTTAAAAAACGAGATCTGAGGGCAAGGTGTGCCCTTTGCTGCTAGGCTGTCATTCATTTCTAGGCCTTTCTTCTCTGAAATTTTGGCTCACCGTGTGAGGGAGATACAGCTCAGGACACTAGAACACCACTGACAGAAAATACCTCCAAAAGTCCAATTGAAAAGTTTCACAGGAGGTCAACTCGTCTGCCACGACTACCCAAGCCATTTTTAAAACGTGTGCTAAAAAGGTGTTCCTTGTTGTAAGAGACCTAAACAATGGAGTAATAAAAGAAACTACAAAACGCCCCTTTCCATCTTCGTAATCTTGAAGTTTTATCAGCAAACACTTCTCAAATCCCTGAGGTTGGCATTTAGACCTTTCCCAGCTTACAACTCCTCCCTAGGCCGAGCGCCACAGGAAGGCTAGGGAGCAGGTGGGAACTTGCTTTCTGGAAGCTACAGTTTGCCAGGTGCTATCGACTTCTGCCAGGCCCTTCCTGGGACTTTCCGGGCCCTTCTCACAGATTGTCAGTGTTATCCGGAGGGGTATCAGTATTGGCCCGGCATGAACAATGAGGAAAGCACGGAATGTTCCTCACTGTTTGAAAAGTGCAGCATTGGCATCTGAACCGGAGGAGAATAAATTCGGAGCTGAGAGACTGAGACCAAGTCTACTTCAGATGAGCTTTATGGCCCCAAAGAGTGGAGGCAGCAATGGCTTCTCTTCTTTGACCCCCTTGATAGAATGACTTTTTCTAGACAGGAAGCTGTTCATTCACAAGACACATACGCACACACACACACGCACATACGCGCGCACACACACACACACACACACACACACACTCTCTCTCTCTCTCTCTCTCTCTCTCCTCTAAAATCTGCCCATTGGAACGGACATGTTGGCCCCAGTTGGTTTTTCACTACTGACTGGAAACAAAGATGTATTATGGACAGCCATGGAATTCCCTTTGGCAGTATTTTGAGGCCGCCTGGTAAACTTCCCCTTTTGGAGTGTTGAGTCGCCGGACTAGAGGACAGTGTGACCACAGCGGTGCTGGTCAGCAGCGGACATCTGCGTGCAGCCAGGCTGGGGGGAAGCCTGCCAGCTGGTCGATGATCCTGCCCTCAGATCTGCTCTGTAGGACAAGCTAGATGCCCTCCTCTTGCTACCAGGTGGACACGGTGAGGGCCTCAAAAGACAGGTTCCCCTCTTGCCATCTTAGAGGACGGGATTCAAGAATTTACTTTGAACATAAAAGGAAGTTGGGAGAAGGTGCTTCATAATCTGCTTCAGTGGAGCTTTCGAGACTAATGACCTGTGCTCAAGTCCCAGGTCTCACCCAGAGGCTGTGCGTATGGAGAAATTTCACCACAGGATCCGTTTCCATTTCCACGGTCTCAGCAGGGACCCTGATTAGGGTCGTTGCCTATGAAGAAGAGTGAAGTATTAAAGGTATGAGACGCAGGGTGCATTTTGGGAAGGGCACGGTCATACCGGTGTTGGTGTGATGGGTTGATGCGTGCTAATAAGAAAAAAAGGTAGAAGAAGAGCCGTGGACAGATGTGGACCTGACTGGAGTGCTAGATGAATCTTACTCTTCCGCGGGGTTTCTCCGGACACGGGCGATGGCAGAAGCTGGGCGGTTTTGATGCAGGAGGAGAGAGATGTTTTTAAAAATCTGTTTACCCCATATGACAAAAGACAAGCTTGTTTGTTATAAAAATTTAGAAAATGCAAGCCAACTAAAAGAAAAATTTTAAAGATTTTTTATTTTTTATTTTTTATTTTTTATAAACATATATTTTTATCCCCGGGGTACAGGTCTGTGAATCGCCAGGTTTACACACTTCACAGTACTCATCATAGCACATACCCTCCCCAATGTCCATAATCCCACCCCCCCAACCCCTCTCCTCCCATTAACCCTCAGTTTGTTTTGTGAGATTAAGAGTCACTTATGGTTTGTCTCCCTCCCAATCCCATCTTGTTTCATTTACTCTTCTCCTACCCCC
>NW_019154105.1:775402-867788 GCF_002288905.1 Enhydra lutris kenyoni
CTGAAGTAGTCTCAGCCTGCTACTTCTCCGCCATCTTGACTCCTCCCAATTTTAAAGATTTTTTTAAAAAATTATTTATTTGAGAGAGAGACAGAGACAGAGTGAGCACAAGAAGGGCGAGAGGCAGAGGCAGAGGGAGAAGCAGGCTTCCTGCTGAGCTGGGAGCCTGACATGGGGCTCGATCCCAGGACCCTGCAATCATGACCTGAGCCGAAGGCAGACGCTTCACCATCTGAGCCACCCAGGCGCTCTTAAAAGGAAAAAACGTAAAAATCACCCACCATCCCACTTCCTAGGGAAAACCACTGTAAACAGGTGGGCCTACATACTCCCTTCATTTGTCCTGTGCTCACACACACATTTTTGTTGCAATTGTACTTACCATTCTTGAAAACTACTTTTCATTTAATCGCTTTCCCTTTCATGTCTTCATGTCTATAGTACAATGTCCTTTTGTTAATTGGCTTTTAAGTCAACCCAGCAGCTGCTTTTGTTCGAAACTTCAGAGTATGAGGTAGAATGGAAAAGTGGTTCTCCTCATCTCCTCCCTCCCAGTCTCACTCCCCTGAGATAACCCGAAGGCTTCTTTCCTGATATTTCTCTCCAGAAGCTTTCTGTGACGCGTGCGAACCGAATTCCGTTAACACATCACAAGGTCCTCAGTGGAATCCTGTCATGTGGAAATTCAGGGTTTTTCCAGTGTCGCTGCAGTGAGCGTCTTGGTGGTTAAGTCTCTGCACACAACCGGGATGGTTTTCTTTGGACAAATCGTAGAGAACAGGTCACTGCGCTGAGGACAGGCACAGTTTTAACGCTTTCATAGGGGTAGCCCATTGCCCTCCACGTTGTGCGACAGCGTCACTCTCTCACCGTGAGCGGAACTGAGTTTTTATTTATTTTTGTTAACACTGAAGTTCTTTAAACATCGCCTAACACGACGCGGGTGAGCAGCCCAGCCGTGGGGCCCGCGCTGCCGTGGGAGTCGCCGGCCACCACCTGAGGCTGCACCGCTGCCCCCTGCGGCTCCGAGAGCCGCGTGGTCGTGGGGACCAAGGGCCGTAGGGTCGCAGACACGCGCGGTTTCAAAGGGTCGGTCCCGAGAATGACACAACCAGGTCGTGAAGCTTCTGCCCCGTCGTTGGCTTCTGTCTCGTCGTTGGAGCCACGTTCCCTCGGACTTGGCTTTCGCGGTAAAAACACAAACAGGAACGGAAGATTCTAAAACCCGTGGAATGTCCAGGGCTCGGTCATGGGCTCCGCCGGTCGGAAAGTGGCCCAGGCCCCGGCGTTGTCCCAGCGCTGCAGACCCGCGGCTCCGGTGGGGAAGGCGTCTGCAGAGAGGTGACAGCAAGCATCTCGTTCCGACCCGTCCTCGTCGTCCCCTGGCCGCTGTGGCCATCCTCGGCCAAACTGTGGGGGACACTCAGGACCCTCTGCTCAGGGTTTTCAGAGAACTGCGCTGCGGCGAAGGCCGGGGCAACCTTTTGGCGAGGGACAGGAGCACATCCGTGACAGGCGCTCCCTAGGGATCTGGAGGAGGAGGGAGGGACCTCGTCGCCCAGCGCCCGAGCCGAGAGCGGAGGGAGGCCGCAGTCTCTGCCGTTGTTGTCCTGACACACCCACAGTCTCGAGGACACGTTGGCTGAGCCTTCAGGTCGCGTCTGCGACCGGGGGCAGAGCATCCCCCTGAACCGAGGCGTTTGTAAGAGCGTCCCAGGACATGGACGCAAAGGAATAAATCGTTCCTTGGGCTGCGGGGGTCTTCGCCAGCGTCGGACATTCCTTTCCGACCCCAGACTCTGTGACCGTGGAATAAACACTTTCACTCTTTCCGGCCACCATGTCTAAATGCTCCGGGAGTCCACAGACCTCGTTCTTATCCCAGCAAGCCCAGATGTAGTTCTTCCCTGCGTGCACGGCCAGGAACCTCTCTTCTCTTTTTGTATTCAAAGTCGAGCTCGTGACTCTTGCGGCCTGTCTACCTCCCCCCTCTCTGTCCTGTTCCTCAAGAGTGAAGCCACTTGAGAAGCTTCCAGTGGTGGTGTTGGGTAGACAAGGTTGGGGAGGCTTCTGGCAGCATTGGGTGAGCCCAAGAAACCATAAACTCAATGAATCCCCTTTGGATTGAAGAAACTGCTAGAATTTTGAGAATAAAACCATTCCCCTTTCTCATCGCAGGATGAAGCCAGCATGTGTGAATGGGCTGGTTGCTAGTGAGAACGTGACTGAGGCCTGAACACGGTGACCTTTTCTTTCCGTTTTTTTAAAGGGCTTATTTCTGTTTTCAGACTACTTTCCTACCAAAAGCACTACTTCCCAGTGTAGGCGGCCCACTTGAAGTTTTGAAAGCATTCTCAGAGAAAAACAAAACCGAGTCTAAACTGAAAGTCTAGAGATCTCACTGGCCCATGACTGTAGATACGGTCTCGTTAATGCTGTCAGCCTAAATGTCATTGGTTCTTGTCCTTGATGGCTTGTCCAGGACCTCCAGTCCCTTGATACCTTCCCTTTGTCTCCCATCATGAGAGGGTCAGTAGGACATGTCCCCCCTGTGTACCTGAGCCCCACCCTGTCTCTGGGTTTGGCAGAATCCGCTGGACAATGCTGCTCCTTCCTCGGGTTCAGGAGTCTGTCTTGGGATTCCAGTCAGCACTGCGTGTCCGTGAGGCATTCCTGCTTCTAGGGCCAGGCCAAGTCTATCAGATTCCTCAGGGAGCCAGTGACTTCCCCTCCCTCCCTGTGACACCCTGGTAGAGCAGTCCTCAAACAGTATTATTTGTGTCTTAGTATTCGCAGAGATTTGGTGAAGTAACTCTCTCAGTTTTTACTTAACTGGCTTCCTGCTGTCTTAAGTTGGATGGAAGAATGAGAGCGAGGCCAGAGAGACTCAGGCCAGGCACCAGCCATCTTTCATACTCGAGGTGGCCCCTCTCCTCTGACAACCAAGACTTCATCTTGAGACTGGGTCGCTCTTTTCCTGACATGAATGATCTCCCAGGAGACTTCTGTCCCCTCCACCAGAACTTTCAGGTTCCCCCTCTCACTCACTCGACAAGCCTGGACCTCCTGCAGGGGCGCGCCCCAGACACAAGCTCAGAACCTACTGAGGAAGGATTTCCTCTTGTTTTCATGGAACCCCCCCGACCAACCCCAGGGATTGAACTTGAGGTGAAGACATTGCGGGTTGAATGTGGGAGCAAAGTGGAAGTCAGTGTTGACGGTGGGGGGGAATGTGGTCCAGGGGGAGGCTGAGAAGCTTTCCAGAAGGTTTCAAGAAGGTGCCAGGGTGCGTTGTCTCTTCACTCAGGGTCTGTGTCCTCCCTGCAGAATGACATCTTCGAGTGGGCCAGGGACCACCGAGTCCACCACAGGTACTCGGAGACCGATGTGGACCCTCACAACGCCCACCGGGGCTGCTGCTTCTCGCACATCAGGTGGCTGTTTGTGCGCAAACACCGGAACGTCATTGAGAAGGGGAGAAAGCTTGACCTCACTGACCTGCTGGCGGATCCTGTGGTCCGATACCAGAGAAAGTAAGTGAACAGACACCGGAGAGCTGTCGGGGGACAGGACCGAGAGCCAGAGCGCAGTGAGGAGCATTAATAACCCCAAATAATTCTCATAGCACTTGCCCTAGTTAGGACTTACCTCTGTTTATTCATTTCCTTGTGCTCACTAAGTCCTCCCTGTTTACACATTTGTTTTTCATTTTAATTTCAAATCGAAATGGATTTCCTTCAAGCCCAGTGTGCTTTCCCTCAGACCGTCCTGCAGGACTGATCTCATGGACTCCATTTTTGTGTTCCCCGGGCCCCCATCCATGTTTCCGTGGGGGGGGGGGGGCGGGGAGGACTGGCTTTATTTTAGCAACACCCGACCCCCAGCAGCACTGGACTGGCTCCAGTCTTGTAGTGACTCGTAGTGACGGCTCGCTCCCCTGCCTCCTGAAATGCCCCGTCGGCGGGATTCCACACAGAGAAAATGTGCCCACGTAACAGAGCCCTGGAATGCGTGTGTGCGTGGCCGGCACCAGCTGCGCACGTCCGGTCGGTCAGAGGATGCAGGGTAGAACTATTTTAATCGTCACGTGGGGAAGATGGCCTGTAATTGTGCTGGCGACCAGAGACCGGGTGTTTTTCACCTTTTAGCGAGGAAGCTGCATAGACTGTGTCCATGTAGGGATTTGCAAAGTGGACCACTATGAGAGCATTTATAAATGGGCTTTTTGCCCCAAAGTAATGGATTTATGTGCAAAGAGAGACAGTTTATGGATTGCACTCTGGTTAGAGCCTTGAGATAATATGGTGAAAAGTGGTTACCACAGACCATCTCCACTGACACGCAGGAGTCATTTGAGGACTTACCCATGGAAACTTCTGGAAATAGAACTGGAGGCTGCACCTTTGTCTGGCGCAAACAGTTCTTGCAGGAAAGGAAGTATTGCTTAGAACCGTGCTCTCGTTCCCTCGGTGTTTCCATCCCTGCCTCTGTTGCTTTCTCCCAAGGGTCTTTGAGTGGCTCAACACAGCTCTTTCAGGAGGACACACCAGCAGTTTCATAGCAGAAAATAACAAGGTGTTTTCAGTTAACAATTAAATGATTTTTTCATTTTGGTTTTTTAACCGTGAACTGAAACTGTTAAGTCATTAAAGAAAATCTGCAAAATTCAGAAAAGTAGGTAGAAAGTAATTCACAGTCCTAACACATAAACACAGCCACTGCTAGTGATCTGTAATGCATCTCTCTGTATTTTATCCATACAGTTGATATACTTCACATGATGAGAGTCATACTGCTACGCTATTTTGTCTTGTCTTTTAACTTCAGGTTATCTTGGAGGCACCGTTGTTGGAGGCTGTGTAAGTTCAATAGTTAGTGCCACAGTTTGTCTAACCATCACTCTGCACCTGAATATGTGTGTCATTTCCAATTCTGTGACACAGATGATGTTGCTATATAATTAGTAATGCTTTGGGACAATCAGGCCTTAGATTAATTTGAAGAGCTCATGTGAGAAGACAAAAGATCTTCCATTTTATTAATGAGAGTATAATAGTCTGAGTTTTTCTCATCATAAAAATAGAAGACTTTTTTTCCCATCTTTTTCCTTAAAAAAAATGTGGTAATCTGATTCATTAGGTGTATGCTCATGGTACACATGTCCAAAGACTATTTCTAAATGCAGGCAGAAGAACGAAGGCTGTTCCAGCATGTTCCCTGAATAGTTACTGAGAACATCTTCCATCACCAGCCCAGTGACCTAAAGGGGTTGTAGCTATCATAAACTGTCCACGCACATCATCATTTCCTATATGTCACTGATCTGCTAAGAATTGGTGCTGAAGATAGAACCTTAGATATTGGTGTCTGTACCCCCTCAATTTGCAGACCGGCGGGGAACCCACAGATAAATTCACAAAAGTCATACCCTAGTGAGAGTAGTGTTGTAATAGGTCACCACAGGGAACCGTGGGGACACAGTGCAGGTTGGTGAGGGTGAGGGAAGGCTCTGGAAGGAACTCGCTTCTAAGTCAAGATCTGAAAGATGACAAGAAGGTGAAGATGGGGGAAAGGACATTTAAAATGTCTGTCATACATAAATGACACAACCATTTAGCTCGTGCCTTCCATTTTTCCTATGGGAAAATGAATAAACAAAATATAGGTAGAAAGTTGGAGATAGAAACTCTGTCTTGGTCTTTTGGGGCTGCTCTAATGAAGATACCATGGACGACGTAGCATAGACAACAAACATTTATTTCTCACAGTTTTGGAGGGTGGGAAGTCCAAGGTCAAGGTGCCACAGATTTGTGTCTGGCGAGAGCTCTCTTCCCGGCTCGTAGGCAGCCATCTTCTCGCTGTTGCTGTGCTGGGCAGAGAAGGGGAATGACCTCTCTGAGGTCTCCTTGGTTGGGGCACTAATCGCATTTGTGCGGCCTCCACCCTCCTGGCCTAATGCCTCCCGAAGGCCCCACCTCCTAATACCGTCGCCTTGGGGACTAGTTGTCCACAGACGAATTTTGGGAGGACACGTTTACTCGTGGCGACCACCTGCATCTCCGAGTCGTCGCTCAGTGTTCTTTTGACCATACCTTGCTGTTGGAGCAGGATCACAGCGGATCTCTGAAGGTGGGTGAGTCCTCCCGTTCCTGGTAATTATCCTCCTGGAGAACACAGAGATCCGTAGTCGGAGATGAGGCTTAAAGTCGCTGCGGGGATGGGAGATCCGGAAGGAGAGAACTTCCAGAATACGCGTGGTGCCGCCGTTTGGGCATTTTCACGTCCGCGAAACCAGCTTTACTGGCCCTGCCAGTCAGGCCTTGGAGGCCACAGATTCCTTAAAGAGTGAGTTCTTGAACTTGGGGTGTGAGTTGGGGTAGGAGTGGACCCTGTCGTTGGCCGCTCTGTCCCATGAGGTCGCAGTCCTTGCTACCCTTAGCTGAGTGGGGCCTGCCCGGGTGACAGGCGCAGTCCTGGGCCACTTTGGTGGCACGCCTTATAGAGTTCCTCCCCTGTCAGAATCTGCCCCTGCTCCCATGTAGTTCTCTGAGGGTACCAGGCCCTGTTCCGGTTCCCGTGCCTCAGGTTTGCAGCTGATGCACTAATGATGGTGTAGATCCGGCCTTGATCAAATTACACATTATGCAGTATAATAAAAGAGAGGAGACAGGGGCATTAGAGATAACTGGAAAACAACACATTTCAAGCTATAGTTCTAGGCTTTTCTTCTGAAAGATAGTTTTACCAAGGCTATTGTAACAAGGACTACTTCAAGTTCTGCTGTGCTGTCAAGTGTGAATGACAACAAGGGAGACAGTAAGGGTGAGAGGGAGAGAAGCTAATGGTATCATATTTAGACTTGGGGACTAAGCCCTGCCCTAGTGCTGTCCTACAAGGGCTGTGCTTTTCTCCGTGGGGTAAGGAGATCACAGGGCAAAGGCACTTACCACTTGGAATCTTCTCCCACTTGTAGACCAGGCCTTGGGGTCCGTGAACCTGGAATCCCTGCCCAAGTGTCTGTGAGTCTACTTCCAGAGCCTACCCCAGCCTCTCCAGGGCTGTCCTGGTGGGAAGTGTGTGTACCCCAGTCCTGAAGAGCGGCCAAGACGCAGTGTTGGCCTGAAAATGAGCTTAGAAGCGTGAGCTCGGCTGTCCACAGAGAAGGGCAGAACTGGGGGAGGAAAGAGACACGGGCAGGCCACAGGCTAGGGGCCTCCAGCTCTGCTCTTGGTCTGAGCCCGCGAATGTTGGGGCGAGCCTAGGAGGCCACTCATAAAGTTGGCAGTGGGTCTGTCAGTTAGGAGTTGTGTTTGGCCTAAGCAGAGTAGAAGTTTATTTACCTTACATATGAAGGAATCGTGACGGCCCAGGTCACAGCAGCATCACGGGGTCAGTAGAGAACCGGGTTCTTCTATCTTTCGCTCCATCAGCCTTAGCACATGACTTTCATTCTTTCGTTTTACGGTCCACGGTGGTCACTGGAGCTCCAACCACAAGGCAGGTGGGGGTGGGAGTGGGGGTGACACTGCTCACTTGAGTCAGTCACCTTGAAGAGCTTCCCCAGGAGACACGCAGCCTCTCCACACACCTCTCATCAGCTATGTGTGCGTTCAAGGGGAACTGGGGAATGTAGCCTCGGGTCCATGCACGGCACCCTGCATAAAACCCTGGTTGGTTCCTACGAAAGAAAGTGTGCACTGATACAGAGTAAGCAATGAGCAGTTATAAATAACCAAATAAGTAGTTGATTAATTACTTAAGCAAAATGACTGGCCATCACAAGCTACTCCGTCTGATGTTTTCATTATTAAGCAAGTGATGGGCCTTTCTGGCACCATTTTGTGAGCAGAAACTGGAATCTCACATTTTTCTGAGACGGCGGAACGAGGGTGAAATCCGGAGGTTCTTCCTCCTAACGCTCTGCTTATCCCATCGAGTGCCCTGTTAGATAAGAAATTTCCCGAGAAATCGCATACAGACGCTGTCATGTGCATTTTTTTTAAAGATTTTATTTATTTATTGGACAGACAGAGATCACAGGCAGGCAGAGAGGCAGGCAGAGAGAGAGGAGGAAGCAGGCTCCCCGCTAAGCAGAGAGCCCGATGCGGGGCTCCATCCCAGGACCCTGAGACCATGACCCGAGCTGAAGGCAGAGGCTTAACCCACTGAGCCACCCAGGTGCCCCGTCATGTGCTTTTTTGAAGTAACTGACAAGGATGCTAGTCTAGTCCAGACACACGAAAACATGGTTCTTGCCTCATTGCTGTGGTGATGGGATAAGCTAAGAGAAAAGGGACGGAATGATCCAGAGAGTGAAGCACTTCTGTTTTGGTGCCCTGGGAAGGATGAAAATGTATAATTTCTGCCCTTCCTGTAAGATTGACACTTGAATGGCTAGAAGTCTGCTTCCCTTCAGTTTCTCGGCTGGTCTGTTATCATTAGCCTTTTTTTTTCCCCTCAATGATGAACACCACATGTCTCAGTGATACCCTCTTTTTTATGACTTTATATCAATGCTGTGTCTAAACCCCACATGAACTTCTGTGTTCGTGACATCAAAGAGCCAAGCCAGAGCAATCAGACGGGTCTACAGTTGACTCATCCCCACTTCTCTGTCTTACCCCTTGTCTTCCGTGTGGGGGATCCCCTGAGGAGTGGGATGAGTCATCTGGGAATTTACACAATGTGACCCCAGCTCTGCTGACCAAATCCTTTGCTCTTTGGTCAGGTTCCATGTGGGGCTCCCAGGGACTCTCTGTTCTGAGTCCATCTGCCTTGCAGAAATACCCTCGCTGTTGCTAAGTTAATGGCACAATTCTTGTCTAGATGACAGTGATGTTGAGAGGCTAAGTGCCTTGAAGGCCTTGGTTGGTTAGTTGTGTTTTGTGGAAGACTCTATGGAAGTAATCCTCCACTGAGAGACCCTGGATGATGAACTATTCAAACACCGAGACTCGGGTGGGATCTGGGGACAGACAAGGAGGCCGTGCCTTTCAAACACAGCCACCCTCTGTTACTTCCTTGCTCATCAATCACGCTTCGTCGGACCACTGCCCGTTTCCCTTGGGTCCTTCGTGGTCCTGCAGCAGCAAATCCAAGCCGGCCCCAGGGTAAGCATCACTTTCTCAGGCTGTAGGCCGAGCCCAGCTCTTCAGTGCGCTCTCTGCTGACTCACACCTTAATCACACAGGCCGTGAGGCAAATGGCATGGCTCAGGGGATTCCGCTTCCTTCTCTTTCCGGCACGTACCACTCATCCTCCAGCAACTATACCTTGAGCGTCCACTGCATGCCAGGAATGGTTGTAAGTGTTGGCGATGGGACAGTCAACAGGAGAACCCGATTTTGGAGGACACTCGTTCTCTCTGCCCAGAGCTCCCCCATTTGAGTTTGGGAATGGGAGAGAGGAAGGCCCACCATGCATCTGCCCTCTGCCTGCCTGGGCCTCTCTCTCCACGACAAGACACTTCTCTGCCCCCTTCCCATCTCTCCTGTCACTCAGTCCCTGTGGCACGAATCCGACTTGGTTCACTCCTCCTTTCTTGCCTCTTTCTGTTCCCACAGTCTCTGTATCTTCACCTGCCAGAGGGCTTTGCTCCTTCCTTTGTGCCCTTCTCTGCATGGCGACATTTCCCTTGTTAGCCACGCCGTGTTCTCCAAGTTAGGATGCTCTTCCTCTTGCACAGTTTTATTAGAGAATAAAAGCCATGTAGCCAATTGCTCAGGCAGACTTTTTCTTCTTTTTGGGGAGAGATGAGGATTTTTTTGTCCTCCTCTGTGCTCTCCTCATGTCATCATCTTGCTCTGATTCAGTATTTCCATATGTTCCCTGTGTATGTAAATATTCCCTCCCCTTGAATCTCGCCTTCATTTCTGAGGGGCAGTCTGTCTTGGTTAACAGCCTGAGTCGTAGAATCTTCTCTCCCATTCTACCCTCACCTCAAGTCTTTGCATCTTATTCTGGCGCTGTAAAAGTTTTGAGGATGAAATCACTTTTGTCTTTGCAATCACTTTTTGTCTCCCTGCATCCAGCTCTACTTACCGGAAGTTAAAATTCTGAATCTGTAAGTTCCAAGGATGCAAAGAACTCAGCTGAAGAAGCCTGAACTATGTTTAATTAGACTTCTTTTGTTAAAAGTCAGCGGAAGAGCTAGAACGTCCTTTCCTCTTCTTAAACCTTTGGCCTCCCTAAAGCGACTGATGGCTATAGCCAGAAAGCTGAACTGTACTCTGGGTTAGCAGAAAGAGATGATTCAATGTTGAGGTTACAGCATCAACACCAACATTTCCTTATTTTAGTGGTTAAAAATTCTGGAGAGGGAGAAACCAGTGTGGCACATAATTCAACAGCTTGCTTTGACTTTTTAAAACTTTCCAGTCAAAATATTATTTGTTTGCCTCTGTAAGAGGTACTTTTCCTATGAGAACTTTATGAGTATATGCCAATTTGTGCCTCTCCCTCTCTTCACCACCCCCCTGGTGCACAAAAATACATCAACTGCATTAATAGTCCTTTTTCTTTCCCCACATTGACCATTCCATGTCTATGTGAAATTCCCCTGGCAAGATGAGGAGACAGTTTCTCAAATGTCTGGAATCTCAATACTTCACTTAGCGGCATGTCAGACGCATTAGTTAACAGGTGTCCGTGGATCCTTGAACTGCTGTTTGTAAAGTGCTACCCTAGCTTCGTTGTTGGGGGCAGTGAAGGCGTGTTCATTTATCGTCAATACACTGAAGCAGCCAATGAGAGCAGCCGTTTATTAATTGCCTGTTATGTACTTACTTTGTGTCTTTTCACACATTATCTCTGATCCTTTCAATAACTCTATCATGTGGATAATGGTATCTGGATTCTGGACTTGAGTTCTAAATATTCTGGCTCCCCATGGCCTCAATTAACCATCAAAAAAAGAATAGCAGGGCGCCTGGGTGGCTCAGTGGGTTAAGCCGCTGCCTTCGGCTCAGGTCATGATCTCAGGGTCCTGGGATCGAGTCCCACATCGGGCTCTCTGCTCAGCAGGGAGCCTGCTTCCCTTCCTCTCTCTCTGCCTGCCTCTCTGCCTACTTGTGATCTCTGTCAAAAGAATAGCAGATGTTTGCACTAAATTATCCTTTCTCTACTAAAATACTACTTTACTACCAAAGCTGAGAAGAAATCTTAGCTAAGTTTTAATGTAAAAATTAAATAATTATATAAAAGTCAAAGCAAGACTAAATTTTATGAAAGACATTTTGGTGCAAGTGTAAGTTCTCAGTAATGCCCAGATACCATCAATTCCTGACTCTATTTCTTGACCACATAGAGAATCATCTTCTAATATTTTCTTGGAGTAAACAGCCCTTCAGTCATGTATGCGGCTCTAGCTCCCAGACTTCATCCAGTAGAGAGAGCATCCATAAGTCTTAGAAGAGGCTTATATTTAATACTTATTTATTCTCTTGAAAGTTAGATGTATTTCCAGTGGCTTATGCCACCAGAGAAGAAAGCCCTTTTTGCCTTTTCATTGTGTCTTTTTTTTATCAGAAGGACAAAAAAGTGAAGAAAACTTTTCATAACAGAAAATTTTTTCCAGTTATTATTTCCTCCAACAATTACCTTATAAAATTATTCTAATCTCACAACTCTTGGCATCCATATATCATCTTTAAAAAGTATTTAAGACAGAAAATAATAAAATTTTACTTTAGTACAAAATGCAATAAAAGTTCATTGCAGAAAATTTAGCAAGTGCAAATAAACCTTATAAAGGATAAAATAATCTGTAATCCTTCCACTTAGGGAAAAAATCAGTTAAAATTTGGTTGTATATCCTTCTGAAGTTTTTTTAATGAATCATGCTCTGCTTTCTTTTTACAAAACTTTTTATTCATACACTGCATACTGTTCAAGAGTAGTTAAAATAACAGTGGTGCCTAGGGGACTCAGTCAGTTAAGTGTGCAACTTTTGATTTTGGCTCAGGGCATAGTCTCAGAGTCATGAGACCTTGATCCCTGCATCAGGCTCCAAACTCAGTGGGGGTCTCCTGTCCTTCCCACTCTGCTCTCTGCCCCCCAAATAAATAAATAAAATCTTTTAAAAAATAAATAAAAGTAATTAAAATAAGAAGAAATGTATTTAATATTTGCCTTCTTTATTTCTAGCCTCTTTATTTTCTGTCTGTGTGTGTCCTGATTTCCACTTGATGCCATCCTTCTGCCTAAAGAACTGCCTTTACCAGTTCTTGTAGCATCGGCCTTTTGGAAATGCTTTTGCTTGTCTGAAGGTCTTTGTTTTATCTTCATTTTTGAAAAGTATTTTTATTGGAAATAAAATTCTGGATTGGCAAGTGTTTTTCCTAAAGATTTAAAAAGATGTCAGTCACTTGTCTTATGCTTTGTATAGTCTCTGAGAAGTCTGCTGTGATTCTTCTTACTATTCCTCTGCATGTGATGTTTCTTTTCTTCTCACTGTCTTCAAGATTTCATCTTTATCTTTGCTTTTCAACAGCCTGACTCTGGATGTGTCTAGGGATTTTTGTTTTGTTTTGTTTTTGTTTGTTCTGTGAGGAAGCAGTTATCCTGCTGGAGATTCTTGGGGCTTCTTGGAACCAAGACTTGTCTTTCATTAATTTTGGGAAATTCTTTGTCATAAGCTCTTCAAATTATTTTTGGCCTTGTTTTCCCTCTCTTCTTCTTTAGGAACTCTAATGTTACATGATTTGATATTTTTCCACAGCTCTTGGAGGTGCTTTTATATGTAATTCACTCATTTTTAACTTACATTTCCATTTGAATAATTTCATTAACATCTTCAACTTTGGTAATTCTTTCCTTATGTTTTGTCACCAATGAACCCATCAAAGAAATTCTTTATCTCTGCTACTATTTTTTAAGTAGAGCATTTGCATTTAACACTTTTATACTTTCTTCCTCTCTAATGATATCTTCCATCTGTTCATGCATATTGCCCACCTTTTTCATTAGCTCTTTTTAACATGTTAATTATAGTAAAGTCTCTGATATTTGCAATAGCTGAGTCATCTTTCAGTCTGGTTCTATTAATTCCTTTATCTCTCTCTTTTTTTAAAGATTTTATTTATTTATTTGACAGACAGAGATCACAAGTAGGCAGAGAAGCAGGCAGAGAGAGAGGAGGAAACAGGGTCCTGCTAAGCAGAAAGCCCAACGTGGGGCCCAGGACCCTGGGATCATGACCTGAGCTGAAGGCAGAGGCTTAACCCACTGAGCCACCCAGGCGCCCCAATTCCTTTATCTCTTGACAGTGGTTTTTTTCCCTTACATTTTTATGTGCTTTGTAGTTTTTAATTATATGCAGAACACGTCTAGAAGAACAGAAAACTAAGGTAAATATAATTTATGCTTGACAATGACCATACCTGTTCTTCTTTCAGGCCATTAGTGGGGCAAAGGAGGGGGACAGAGGATGAAGGTCGAGTCAGCCCATCAACCATTGTTAGATTTGGTTTTAGTGTGCCACAGACTTCAGTAGTAGCTGTTGTTGTCATTTGCTTAGAGTAGAGCCGTGAGTACTGGAGAGGATTTCTAAGTATTAATGCTTTACCCTCAGCTTTCCGCTGTCCCTATATACCTGCACCACAGAGGACATCTGTCTCTCTGCTCTGGCCCCTATCCCAAGTAGGGGGACTTCTATTGTTTGCTTCTTTGTGCACGTCTTCTTGTAGGGGTTTGGAATTTCTTTGTTGTCCTGGCCCTGGATGAGTCTGAGGCAAGCTCTGTGTGCCTGAACCTTGGGGTTAAGGTTTCTTGATTTCTTGCCTCCCCTCACCCCCAGTAATAGGAGGTCTCTGCTTTGGAGCAGTGCAGATTCCTGGACACAAATCAGGGTACAGAAGGTTTTTTCTTCCACTCCTCCATCAGCAACAGTGGTTCTGCCTATGTGTGCGGGTGTGGCGAGAGTTCCTTCATCCCCCTCAGAGATGAGCAGATTTTGTTTCTCTTATTCTCACAGAAGCATTGGACTTTTGACTGGTCCTAGAGGCGAGGGTTTTTCTGCCCTCCCTCAGTGGCTTAAGACTTTAGCTTTGCAAGAGAAGTCTCTGGGAAGGCTTTGCGCTTGTCTTTTGGCGACAGCTGGTCATGCCCTGCTTGTCTATTTGGTAGAGGAGGGTTCTCTCTGGTCTTCTCCTTTGCCTCTGACTTTCTTGTGAACACCCAGTGCAGGTCTATAGAAAAGAGCTGGAGGGTGAGTGCAAATTCCCTTGTCTGAGGTTCTAAGCTCCTCCAAACTGACACACTAGCTCACACTTGGCCTTTAAGGAGTCATTGAATTTTTAGCTGATTTCTTTTCATCAACTAATATGGTGGCCACCTCTTTCCCTTATGCTCTACCAAGTGAAGCAATTCATGAATGGCCTAGTACTCTTTGGATTTCAAGTCACTTAGTTGCCTTGTAACCTCTTTCTCTGATGGGGTCAAGAGAAGTTATTATTTGTATATCGCCCACCTTTTCTCATTGTTCTGATGGAAACATTGTTCTCTTGTGATTTGTTACATCCTAAGTGGAAGCAGAACTCTGTATCCTATTTAACAGGACCTGCAGTTTTTGCCCAGTGGAATCCTGTGGAATCTTTCCAGTTTTAGTCCCTGCTTAATATTTCGTTGTGATGATGAATCATTATTTCTGATGAACGTTGAAGGATTTTCACATTTTTTAAATCATTAAGACAATGCCAAAATGAATAACTTTATACATAAATTTTTGATCATAGATATGATATTTTCCTTTGGCTAAAATCAGAATAGCTGAGTCAAATAACAGGTAAATTTCTCAACTTGTGATATTCATAGCATAATGGATTTGTAGATCTTTGATTAGTAGTGAGGCTAAATATGTGTTCGTATGTTTTTTTCTTCCATTTGCCTTTTAAAGGGAACATACAGTTATTTTCCTCACGACTCCAAATCCCCCATTGGCTGAGGACAAAGATACCATCTCTTCCTCCTTCCTCCATTTTTGTTGAAGAAAAAGATCTAACAAAGTGAGATGCCAAAGCCCACTTTCCTACCCAGAAATGTCCTGCCTCTCATGGAACAGGAAGGTAGAACAGCCACAAATGAATCTGGTGTCTAGACAGGCAACAGAACGCGTGGAACATTTGCATACTTCTTGCTGGTACTCTCTCTGGTGCTCTGAGCGGGATATACTACTCGATAAGTAATAAGAGTCATTTTAGTGCTGGTTTGCTTCATGGAAGACTCTCTTTCTCAAGAGTCCAGCTACTGCTAAGCTAGAAAGAGAGTAATACAGGAGACGTTGTTTAAACAAGTGGCATCTGAAGGCACAAATGCATATATTTAAAGGAAGAAATAAATGGGAAACAGACCCATTACTTACCGTCCAGGCTGTCGTCTTGCCATGGAATGATTTACAAGGTTAATGTCCTTGTGACAGCTCTTTGGTGAAAACCTTTGATGGGCCGAGTCCCTTTCTCAATTTGAAAGAGTGTGATTCGTACGTATTTGTGAGGTTCAAGTACATTTCCTTTGTTACTGATGCAAACCGCGAATGGCAGTGTATCATGGGGACCCCCTGTGAGTTGAGAGTTGAAGTGAAAGTATTGTCTTAAGTAACAAATTTGTTGATGGCTGTCCTGTTACCCACAATGAATATTTAGACTTTTCATGTGCAGCTTGTCATGTCAGAGCGGTTAGGGAGATTTTCCTTTGACACATTTTATTCTCATTCCTCAGTCTTCCTGTCACCATGTCATGTCCTGCTGCATGTGTCATGGAACGATTAGGAGAGAGATGAGGTTTTTGTTCATAACCACAGTTTACACGGGAGCACTGCAGAAATTACACCTTTGCTGAACAACCCCGGTTAGGATTCTCAGCCGTTTTCTCTACCCCTTCATCAGTACAGAGGATTTCCAGAGACAAAGAAGGGCCCTCAACCAGGAGGCTGTGCTACAAGACGTTTTGTAAGTTGTACAGAAGAAGGTACATATCGAAAAGTAACCCTTTGTGGGGGGTCCTGTTTGACTTTGTTATTACTCACTGAAACCACTCTTCCAAGTAGCTCTTGATGCTGCCTGCCCTTCCAGTGCCCCTGGAGGCATTTTGAAGGTCAGAAGGGAGACACCACAGTGGGACTTGGCGATAATATATCCAGTAACGCTTGATGCATGCGTACTTCATGGATGTACCGTATCTCTTGGGGCCGACATATAAAGTAGTAGAAGTTGACCATGTGAAGCATAGGCAGAATTAGAGTCTGTGTTGGCACCGGGTCATTCATTCGTTCATTCGGCTGGCCAAGGAGGCAGCTAGGAAGGGGGAGGTACAACAGCATCTTGGAATCAGCATAGACCACTTTTGGCATTCTCCGGATTTCGTCTCTACATCCATAAAATGGTGAAGCAGTGATAAATAAAATAAATCTGTCTTACAGAATTATTCAGTGAATAAATCAGTTAATGTGTGCGAAAGCGTCCATCACAGAGGAGATGTGCAATACATATGTGTGTAATTAGCTGCACGTAAAGCTCCGTGTGGAAGCTGTTCCATTTCTGAAGAGCTGAGTTCTAAAACCCCACTCACGTGCTCTTTTCTTGCCTAAGTTCAAAGTGACTAGGAGAGATTTAAGTTACCAGTTTCCGGATGACAAAATCTAAACATAAGTTGGCCCTTCAAAGCGTTAAACCCAAGTACTCTTCTCTTCTTTACATTCTATTCAACGCTTCCCCCCAGATGTGGACCTCCTATGGCTCCAGCATCCTCGTTGGCCACCAGATAGGGGTTGCTGGTTTGGATGGGCCTGAACCCCGCAATTTGAGCCTTATCTTGGAGCAGACGCGTGAACACTCTTCGCCATACTTAGGCTTCCATTCACTCAGCAGCTCCTGGCTTCCCCAGGATTAACGAAGTCTAGGCCAAGGGATAGCGCCCGTTGTGGCTAACGCAGAGCCACAATCCCCAGAGGTTGCCTCTTTCCTTTCACTAGTCCCTGTTCCTTTCTTTTGATCATGATTTGATCTCTGGCCTCAAGGATTCTTCAAGGTCTGCCAGGTGCCCCCCATAGTAGAAGGCATCCACTCGCCGCTTTCAGTCTTGAAAAACTGTTTCTACTTTTGTTTCCATCATAATCGTGTCTTTTTCTTTTTTCAGCATTTTAAATGTACTCACTGCTTTTATCCTTTTCAGACTGATGGTTTACAGATGTCCATAACAGAGCTCAGCACTGAGCACCAGTGCAGCTAACCTCCCCAACTAAGGAACGATGTGTAACAGAATGACGGCTTGTGGCCGCGGATACCGTCTGCTGGTGGTGGGCAGAGTTGATGCCCTTTTCCACCCCGCTTTGTTTGTACTGCAGACTTCCTTAAGTGGAAAAGTTGTGAGTAGAGGCATTTCTGTGTTCAGGGAAATGGAAGAGATAAAGAGAAGAAAGGGGATAGTCCTGGCTCTTACTAATCATATCATTTAATTGGAAAGAAAATAGGGGCGCCTGGGTGGCTCCGTCGGTTAAGCATCTTGACTCTTGACTTCGGCTCAGGTCATGATCTCAGGGTCCTGGGATGGGGTCCCACGCAGGGCTCCCTGCTCAGCACAGAGTCTGTTTAGGATTCTCTCTGGATGTCTCAGTTGGTTAAACGTCTGCCTTCGGCTCAGCCTGGGATGCAGCCCCGCATGGGGCTCTTCGCTCAGCGGGAAGCCTGCTTCTCCTCCTCCCTCTGCCCCTCTGCCCCGTGTGCATGCGCGCTCTCAAATAAATAAAATCTTTTTAGAAAAATCTTTTTTTAAAAAAATTCCCTCTGTCCCTCTTCCTCTGTCCCCCACCCCTGCTCGCACTCTCTCTCTTAAAAAAAAAAAAAAAAGGTAAGAAAAGACACATACTTATAAAATAACCAGGGCCCTCCAAGTCCATATAGGAAAGCGCCGAGGGAATGCACAGTAGAGGAGAGGAGAGAAGTGTGGGACGAGGTCCCTGAGGTCCCCGTGAGGTGACGGTTCATGGCCTTCTCCGACACTCTCCTTCTCCCCAGACAGAATCTATCCCCTTGTTATAACTTCTTCTACAGCCTTCAGTCAGTGCTCATAGTTTTCTAAATACAGGTCTTTGATGTTTTGTGTTCAGTTTCTTCCTAGACATTCTGTAATTTGTGTGGTTAACGTTGACAGGAGTCGCTGAGTTTTTATCCCAGTGAGAGGGCCCGGGGGGTGGGTGTGCAGACACCTCATCTCCCCTCCCTGCTATCCCAGGTGAACAGCAGGAACTGTCAAGGTGCCAAGACTTTTCCCAAGCGCCACTGGGTGCCACACCTGGAGAAGATGTCATGGAGGAGGTTGTTGCCCAAAGACGGAGAGCTCCAACAGAGAAGCACCAGTCAGCCTGAGAAATTAAAAACTTACCCTCCTCTCTCCTTGCTTTTCTCAGAGAAATGCTTCCACGGATTCAGAAAACTAAAAAACGGATGAATGAGTGAATGAACAGGAGCATAGGCGAATGCTCCCTTCCTGGGAGCACCCTCGTTGCAAAGGGTGTTCTAAGAGTCAAATTCTTAGTCCAAAATACTGAACTTACAAGATTAAAAAGAATGAATTCCCGGGGAGAGAAAGACCAAAGAAATTACTGTCAGCCCACCGGCTGAGGAAATCCGTGTCAGAAATCGGCTTTGAACTGTCTCCCTGTCCAAGTCACTTACTTCTCCTCACACTGCCTATTTTCACATAAAACAATAACAAATGTGTCGCACAGATACAAAGACTCTCTGTGCGGAGATAATGTGATTTGTCAGGACACGTTTGTTGACGCAGCTGAAGCGTGCTATCTCTTCTGACATTCGGCTCTCTCTTACGAACCTTTCCTTGTCTTGTCTTTCATTTTAAGATAGAGAAAACAATTCCTCAGATGTCCTGACTATCCAGAGATGTAGACAGACCCCATACGTCTACATCTGTTTCAGGATAAATGAACAGGCTTTCAAATCCTGTCCAAGAAAGAACCTGGATTTTTAGGACAACGAAGATGTTCACTTGCCGTGGGAGAGCCGGCGTTGGTTTTCGGGGGTTGAGAAAGCAATCATCTGGCATCGTCTGGAACTTAACAACTCGTGCTTCAGGGCGAGAACGAGATAGGAACGAAGAGTCCCGGAAGCCCAGGTGGTGATGAGGGCATTGCTGGATCTTCATGGCCAGGGGCTTCCCGGGAGAAAGAGGAACAGAAATGAAGAAAGTGCTTCTCACCCGGGGTTCCCGGGATGGCTCCGTCTAAAATGCAAACATGACACTTTCTCTCCGGTCCTCGGTGCTCGCGCTCTTCTTACCTGTGCCAGGCACTGGCCGGTCAGGGGAAAGGGGAGCGGGAGACTTCGGGCCGAAACCACTGAAGTTTCCAGTTGAAAATCCGGGTCCAGGTCATCTTGCTGGAAAGGATGCGGCCGTGAGACCTGACGTCCCTGTCCCGCCGGCCGCCCTCGCTGTCCCCGAGCGGAGCCGGAGCCGCGCCGCCGGGGTGCAGACAGGCACCGGGCGCATTAGGGTCCCCCCGGTTCTCGCTCCGAATCGCTCTGCTCTTGAAAACACGAAATGCTCGTCCGCTTGGGCGTCTTGTCTCGAGCCTGTATCTCGTCTTAGGAAAACAAGGTCGCTTTCGGCGGTCACTTTTGTCTCCCCGGAGCGACCTTACCCTGTGCTCCCGGCGCCGCGAGTCCTCCCGGCGCGTTGCCCGAGGCGGGGTCTGAGCGTCTGAACCGGACCCGGCGACACTCGCGGCGACACTGTGACCGGCAGAGCCGGGATCTGAGCGGACCCGGCCCCGGTCCAGAGCGCGTGGTTTCCTGGGAGCCGCGCGGCGGGAGCGACTCGTTCCTCCTCGTCCCTGCGTCCTGCGGCCCGGCCGGGGTCCTGGTTCCGCCGCGGGTCCGCCGCGGGTCCTGGTTCCGCCGCGGGTCCGCCGCGGGTCCTGGGTCTGCGGTTCCGCCTGGGTCCTGGGTCTGCGGTTCCGCCGCGGGTCCTGGGTCTGCGGTTCCGCCGCGGTTCCTGGGTCTGTGGTTCCGCCGCGGGTCCTGGTTCCGCCGCGGTTCCGCCGCGGGTCCTGGGTCTGCGGTTCCGCCGCGGGTCCTGGGTCTGCGGTTCCGCCGCGGGTCCTGGGTCTGCGGTTCCGCCGCGGGTCCTGGTTCCGCCGCGGGTCTTGCGCGCGAGCCGAGCGGCCTCCGGAGCCTGGTCACGGCTGCCCCCTGCGAACGGTGACGACGGTCCGCTGTCCCCGGGCCGCTCCGTGCTGTCCCGCCCCCCCACCCGCCCCCACCCCGCAGCCCCTCCCGGCGCCGCCTTCGCTTCTCTCCTCCGGCCTGGACCCCCGCGGCTCGGAACGTGGTTCTGGGACCGGCGCCGTCAGCTCCCCTGGACGCTGGTCGGAAACGCAGGTCCGAGCCCCCCAGGCCCCGGCGGTTCCGATGTGCAGCGGCTGTCGGGGAAGCAGATCTAGAACGTTCTTCTTCACCTCGACGGCTCTTCCTCGCTCTTCAAAACGCGCGTCCAGGAAGCTGAGGTCACGGTTCAAGCACCGCCTGGACAGTCCGCCCTCGGCCCCTCTCCGGAGGTCAGCGAGGTGCGTCCTCCCAACCGCGCGCCTGCGCGAGGCCCGGGTCTTCCCGGACCGCGACCCGCAGCTGCCCCCGCGCGGCAGGGCCACCGCGGACGCGACGGGTCAGCCCCGCTGCTCCTGCTGAGCCGGACCGTCCAGTCGGGCAGTGACGGAAAGTGACGCCCTCGCACACTAAACGCTTCTTTTGTTTTGGAAACTAGAGTTCTTTTTCACAAAAATGCTGCTTATGTTAACACGTGATAGGTTTATTGTTATTTTAAAGAATCGACCAATTCCGCATTTGGTTTGTAACATCAGCACGTGCATTTGCGGGTTAGAGATGCTGTTTCATGTTCTGCGTCTTCCGTAGCTTATGTTCTTAACACTGAGCATGAACGAATCCGTGAGACGTTTCTCAGCTGTAATTCCCGCTGCAGCGGGGATGGACACATGTCCCCGCAGAAACCAGAGCTCTCCGGGGCACAGTGATGCTTACAGCGCAGAGAAAGGTCCTGAGACCGGAGAGTTTGAGACCTGGTGTCCTGGAGTCCCTGTCATCAGGCTGCAGGACGCGGGCGCCTCTGGCGCTGCGGCTGGTCGTGCTGGACCACATCAATGCATCACGCTCATTAGACCATAGACTCCTTGAGGAGCGACTGTCCCTTTCATCTTCCTAGTTACTGGGACTAGTGACCCGTAGCACCTGCAAAGGTACACTTTGGACTGAGGAGTGTGTTGACGGTCCAGTTTGTGGAGAATGCTGGACAACCCACTGCTGAGAACCAGCCTTTGAGGTGAAAGTTTGTGTATGACGCTGTCACCCTCAGTTGCTGAGGTAAGTGGTCCCTGAACATGCCCACCCCCGCTGGCGCAGCCCCTCCCCCTCATGGTAGGGCTCTCAGCCTCCCAGTGTGGGACGGGCGTTCAGGGAGCGCACTGCGTGCTCATGCAGTGTCTCCTCACACCGCAGGGATCTTACTGTCCAGGACTCCTGGTGCCTCTGGCCCTTAAAGGTATGGCGAGGGGCGAGAGGCCATACCTGTAACATAGATCAGCCAGCAGCAGACCCTTTGGCCACATCTGCTGGGAACTGACCTTGGCCAACTCTGGTGTGAGGGGGAGGAGGAAAGGGCTCTTCCCTAAGCAGAATCCTGCCTGAGACCAAATTCTACCATAATTAACAGCTGGGGACAAAAACAGCCATGCAAAGCACTGGTAGCTTGATGAAGCCTCGCCTCCTGCCCGTGGGGACATGTCGGTGAGCCCTTGCAGGGAAGACGTGTGGCGGCACTCTCTGTCTCCACCTCGTCAGGATCTGGCCACGGGAGTCTGTGGTCGGGCGCAGGAGGGAGCAGAGCCTTTGGGGACGTCGCTCTGAGGAATTTGGGCCACGGAGAACTGCCTACATGGTATTTCTAGCCAATGCACGTATTTCAGCCACTGCTTTTACCAGTGAGAACTCATCTCCCTTATCTTAATAACAAACTCTTTGGGGGTGATTGGGGATAAAAATAGTGGAAGCCCGTAATGGGCCTCTGGCTTAGGAACTCACTCGAGTCTGTCAGATGCCAGCTGAGCCTGCCTGCGTTGTGGCTTCCAGCCCCGCTCAGGATCCAGAAGCTTGTGGGGAGGGGGGCAGAGCAGTGGGAGCGGGTTCTGGTAGCCACGTTCGTCCTGCACCCTCCTTCCAGAGGGAGTGTTCGAGGCTCCATCACCCGTGATGTCTTTCAGGCCCCCCAGGCTGAGATACCGAGCGGTGTCTGGCTCCGCAACACACACTCCTTCCTGTCGCTGCCCCAGCCTCCTGCCTCCACACTGCTTCCCTTGGCCCGAACTCCTTTTGTAAAGCCGTGGCACGTAAGCTTTTGTCTTCGGCCCTGCCTTCTGGGGAACCCAGGAGAAGACCCTCATCACCATCAAGGATGGTCAAGTTTTGTTCCAAAAACTAAGAAGGCAGAAAAATGGGGAATGACGTCCACATACAATTTTCTTTAGGTTGATGTAATTGAACGTGTGTACCGTCCGCAGGTCTGACAACTCAACTCTCCAGACTGATGGTCTTCTGGAGTCTTTACAGCGCAGTTGTACGGATGGGATGTTGGACAACGTGGCAGCCGTGGTTGAGGGGGTTATCAGGGTGGGCTTCCCAGAAGAAATTAATTTGAACTGAGTTTTGGAGGCCTGAGGAGCTTTGGAAGGACGGGCTGCTCGGGTGCAGGAAATGCGTTAGGAAGCCTGTGCTGTGCTCAAGGGTCATCACGTGTGCAAGGAGGAAGCCAGTGCCCACCAGCCTATTCTTTCTCAACCAAACAGTCAGCCTACCCAGTCAGCCGGCTGTAGCAGTGAGCCTGGTCCTGGAGGTGGCTGAAGGGACTCCCTCCGCTCCTTTCCGGCAGAGTCTGGTGGCCCACGAGAGCTTATCATTGATTAGCGCTCGGAATTAAACGTGCTCCCTTGGGTGGGGCTGGGGAGCTGATCTCTGTTGGTGACTGGCCTTTCAGCCAAAAGGCCACATGTATGTAGGCTAGAGTGATCAGGGGAGTACACACACACACACACACACACACGCACTTCTGTCTAGTATTGCTGTAATTCCTTTTAACATTTTACTGACAAAAGAGTAGGGCAATCTCATTTTTAAAAGTACTATTCTTTAAATTCTTTCTTTGGGGTGCCTGGGTGGCTCAGTGGGTTAGGCCTCTGCCTTCAGCTCAGGTCATGGTCTCAGGGTCCTGGGATTGAGCCCCACATCGGGCTCTCTGCTCGGCAGTGAGCCTGCTTCCTCCTCTCTCTGTGCCTGCCTCTCTGCCTGCTTGTGGTCTCTCTCTCTCTCTCTGTCAAATGAATAAATAAAAAAAAAAAATCTTAAATTCTTTCTTTTTTTTTTTTTTTTTAGTTTCCTTTTTAAGATTTGTATTTGAGAGAGAGAGAGAGAGAGATCGTGTGCACATGAGATGGGGCAGGGGCGGGCCAGAGGGAGAGGGACAAGCAGATTCCCTGCTAAATGCAGAGCCCACGTGGGGGTCTGTCACCCATCATGGGGTGACACAGGGCCTGACGTGGGGCTGATCCTGGGACCCTGAGGTCATGACCCGGGCGGAAGTCAGATGCTTGGCCAACTGAGCGACCCAGGGACGCCTTTAAATTCTTTAAATTGACCCTTCCTTGAATTGGATGAAATTTTCTTACCTAAATCCTACGTCAAATCTAAAGTAAACAAATAAAATCAAAGTTCAACAACAACATCAAATGTTTGGGGCCTTGGGAATCGAGTATCTCTTTGAGAATTTGATGAAAGCTGTGGCCTTTGAGACCCCAAAAGGAAAGTACACAAAGGAGTTTGCATGAGATTTTCTAGGTCCCAGAGTGAGAGCAGGGGTTGCGTTTTCTCCTACAGCGCTCACTTAATCTCAAATACCAAGGATGAACGTGGAATGGAGTTTTAAGGGTGAGAGAAACTGGAAATGCCAGAAACTTTGTATAAAAAATTACTTTGTAAGTGATTTTATTTGTTGAGTTTAGTAACCCTTTTCTATACACAGTCAGGAATTAGTCTGTGCTCTGATTACTTAACGGGAACAATTGATAAGGAAGCAGGAAGTGGGGGAGGTGTGTGGGAGGGAACAAGGACAGAGAGAGACAAAGAGCCCTGAAGAGAGAGCAGAACCGCAGTCTAACCAACTTAGACTTGTGCTGAGACGACTAGAGAAGCGCTCCGGATCAAACCATTAGGAGGGTGAACTGACGTCATTGCTTTTGCCAAAGACAGATGGATCGTGGCCCTCACTCCTTCTGGCACAGGCCAACAGTTCAGTGTTTACTGGGCACCTACCGTGTTAACGAGTGCTTTGGGTTCAAGGAACCATGGGTGATGAGACTTGGATCAAGGAAAATACTGCCCACAAAAAACTTGCCATCTATGTAGAATCAAAGCTTTGAAAAAAGCCAAAAAAAACAAAAAACAAAACAAAACAAAAAAAAAAACCCAACCTTTTGACCCTCCTTACTCTGTCTTAGCAATCAGTGTGCCTGGGTCTTGTCTTTAAGCACGTCATTGCTGGTGAGGTACAAATAATGGTCCTTGTGTTGAAATTCTGAAATGGTTGTGTTTATCTTCAAACTGCTGCTTAGCGAGTGAATGCAATCTGTTTGTACAAAGACACATGAAGTTCGAGTGGATGGATGCCGCCCCCATGTGCAGACCTCCAAAGCAAATAAAGCTGAAGGCAGAGAGAAAATAGAGACACATCTTTTCCCCACTGCCTTGCCAGTTTCCAAAGGAGACATTTCCGTGGAGCAGTCGCTCCCCGTCTCTGCGCCCTCCGCTGGGCAGGAGAGGCTCCCGGAAGATGACGATTATGCGTCTAGATAGTCCAATTAAAAGATTTTCTTCTACGGGAAGGCTTATCACGAAGTAGCACAGGGGAAGTGATGTTGAGACTAATGGGGGGTCGAGACCAGATCTGGAATGATCAAGACTTTCAGGACACCCTTCAAATGCAGTCATCGTGAGCCCTCTCACTCAGAGCCACTGCAGCACCAGAGAGGCAAAATCGAGAGCACAGCAGCAGAGCCCATTTTCAAACACTTGGAAGAGTCTGGAAGATTTTCCGAAGCTCCCCATCAGGGGCTTCCTCTTCAGGTCCGCATCCAAATGAATCACATCGTTCGCCTCCTTGTGGGCAACGCCAGAGGGGACCTAGCAAGGGTGGGGGGTGGGGAGAGAGCGCCGCGCATTCCATTTACAAACTGCCAAGTGTATTATCTGTCCTCTGAATGAACGTTTAGTAAGCATCCAGATGATTTTGCCTGCTTCCCTACAAGATGCCAACGTTGTAGTGAAAATGACTTTCCAGCTAGGCTTTAAGTGAAATCACAAAACCGAACGTGTAACCAAGGTGCCAGTGACAGCTCATCGCTCTTCATTAGGATGCATTTGTGGGGCTGTAATTTTTCTGTCACCCGTGGTGGTGGTTACTTTTTGCATTTCCTGAGGCCAGCCCCGCTGGGAGTCGGCAGTGGACGGATTATTTCCCCTTCCTTCATGCTCTCATGGTCCCCCTTGGAAATCTCACACACCACCGGCTCTGGACCACTGTGCTTAGGGTTGTTCAAGGCATAGGAAATGCCTGTAGGCAGAGAACTGCAATTTCTTCTTCATCGAAAGAGAAAACAGTTTTAAGATGCTTAGCACACTCAGATTTGGGAGGAAGGGAGGGAAAAAAGGAAGAAATCCTAAATCCTTTCTTCTCCATGGAACAAATTTTTGGCCTCAAGTCTATTTTTTTTTAAGGTTTATTTATTTATTCGAGAGAGAAAGAGAGCGCTCGTGTGTGCATCTGAGTCGAGGGAGGGGCCGGGAATGACCCATGAGATCATGACCTGAGCCGAAACCAAGAGTCAGGTATCAACTGACTGAGCCACCTGGAGGCTGCAAGTCTCAAGTCTGTTTTTAACGTTTCAGTTGTCTTTATTGTGATCCCGTTTATGGGAATAAAGATAGTCTTTGGGGTGTTGACAGAGTGGCAAGATGGCGGCCCACATCTTCCTTCGTGTTCTATCCCTTGCATTCACTCCAGTCGGGGCGTCATGGTGAGTGACGGCACTTGCTTGTGTAAAGTGGCCTCTTCTGTTGAGCTCAGTGCGGAGAAACATCTTCCCACGGTGGAGTCGCTGGTGGGAATGGGCAGGTTTCCAGAGTCTGTCACAGGCCTGCTCTTGCCAGCCGTGACTTTGAAGCTATAGAAAGTGGCTCCCAAGCAGCTGGTAGGGTGAGCTTGAGTGCTCCGGTGCTTGTGTTTTGGGCTCAAACCTGTGCGTATCTGGTTTCAAATCTGTGGAGGGGAACTACTCTTCCTTGGGTGGCTCTTGGGTTCATACCAACTGCTGTCTTTCTCTCCCTTAAAGGTTCTAGGAGTCTCCTCCTGTCTCGGGGTCTGAGTAGCCGTGGAGAGACAGAGAGGAAGCCACTCACATTCCAAACCAAGACCAGACCTGTCGGAGTGGCTGTTAGATGTTGCCAACCAGTTGCCGTGTTTGGCAGCTCAGAGAATGACCCGAAAGCTCATGCTCAGAAATCATCCTTTAAAACCAGAGCTCTGAGGCCTCGCAGTGAAATCGTTGGGATCTGGGGTTTGGGGCCTGATGGGCACGAATGTCTTTAATCATGTCGTTGGTTTCATATTCACAATCCTGTGTTGGCACTAACCCAAAAGATAAGCGCCTCACGAAGAACTCAAAAGCAGGAGGCACATGTATTGTGTGGTTTGTGTTTTTTGGAAACCTTGGCATTTTATCTCTCATGCTCTGGGTCCTTCTGAGTCACTGTAGGGTTTGTATTTTCCTGAGAAGCTTTCTCAGTAATTTATTAACCAAAGAAGCATTGGCTTCATTGTTCCACAGATAAGGAGGAGTGCCTGCTCTGTGCCGTGCCTGTGCTAGGCTCTGGAGAGTGGCTTTCTGCTGGACTCCATCTGTCCAGCAATATATCCCTGTCACAGGACAGGTTACCCCAGAAGCTGGCTCTGAAGTGGATATTATGTTGTAAGAAGTGAACTGGAGAGGGCCCTTAGGGTCAACACCAACAGAAGAAGGGCTGGAAACAGGATTGGGCAAGGGAAGAAGCAGGGTCCTCATCGGTCCATCAAAGGCCTTAGCCCACCATACGGTGGGTTCTGAAGTTGGGGTGACTCTTCGGAGCCATTGAGAGATGAGGCAGTGGGACCAGGACTAGGCAATGGACGACTCTCCTTACGTAAGGTTAGTCCCTGGATGGGGTTGCTAAGAGAGGGCGTGACCTAGAGCAGCGCAGGTCCCTGCCGCAGAAGCAGTGCTGTCAGTGGCTGTCCACAGAGAGGAGGTCCGGATGGTACGTCAGCGTCCACGGCAAGTCCTACGTTGCGCTCAGCGACTCCACAGATGGTCCTGACTCAACAGCCTTGTCCCAGAGTGAGAGTCAGTTAGTTAGTTAGGGCTGGTTAGTTCAGTAGCTTGGCTTGTCCCAGAGTGAGACGTCAGTGAGCCCCTCTGTGGCTGGTTAGTTCAGTAGCTCGTTCAAAGACCTTTCCACCGTTCTGCTCCGTCAACCTAAGGGGTCTGCTTTGTTTCTCAGTCTTCTGCCTGTCACAGTCACGGATGGCTGTAGTAGGTCCTGGGGTCACTGTGAAAAAAGAGAAGCCACTTCTGCCCATGTGTACTTTCTGTGGTTGAGAAAATATTCTCTCATCTTGATCTTTTTTATTGTGGTAAAATATACACAACATAGTATTTATCATTTCAACCCTAAGCGTGCGGTTCTGCGGCATTAAGTACATTCACTGTGTTACCACGTTGTGCAACCGTCACCAGAATCCATACCCAAACCTTTTCCATCATTCCCAACAAACACTCTATAGCCATTAAACAGGGGCTTCCCTTTCCCCTCTGCTTTCCACGCTTCCCTCCAGTTCCGAGGCCCAACTATCCTACTTCCTGTCTTCGTGAATTTGCCTGCTTAGGTACCTTATGTAAGTGGAATTATGAACAATCGTTGTCCTCTGTGTCCGGTATGTTTCACTAGGCATGTTTCCAAGGTCCCTCCGTGCATGTGGTAGCATATGTAAGAATTTTGTCCTTTTGGTGCTGGAATAATATTCCATTATACATACATATATAGACAAACATAGATACATACACACACATACATTACATATACGTCTGTCTGTCTGTCTGTACACACACACACCATTTTGTTTATCCATTCATCTATTAATGGGCACTTGGGCTGTTTCCACTTTTTGGCTACTGTGCAGAACGCCGTTATGAACACTGGCATACAAGTGTATGTTCAAGTCCCTGCTTCCCATCCTTCTGAATGTGTGCCCAAGAGTTGAATTGCTGGGTCATATGATAACTTGATATATAACCTGTTGGAAAACTATTTTTGTTAGCAGCCGCGACATTTTACCTTTCTACCAGCAATGCATGAAGGTTCTGATTTCTCTGTCTTTAACAACATTTGTTATTTACCTTTTTAAAAAATCATACCCATCTTCCCTACTGGGAAAGTGAATGAGATCACCACTGATGGCTTCAAACCAATCAGGACTCACATCGTGGGTAGAGTCCACATTCCCCGAAGGACACGGCTGCAGGGACAACAGTCAGCTATCTGAACAAAATCAGAGCATTCCAGCAAGAAAGAAAGGATGGGGGCAGATTATAGGGAGACTACGGTCAACATCTGCAATGGAGAGGCTTTATTTAAAAATATCAGTGCCTGGGGTCGCCTGGGTGGCTCAGGTCATGATCTCAGGGTCTTGGGATCGAGCCCCGCATCGGGCTCTCTGCTCATCGGGGAGCCTGCTTCCCCCTCTCTCTCTGCCTGCCTCTCTGCCTGCTTGTGATCTCTCTCTGTCAAATAAATAAATAAAATCTTTAAAATATATATATCAGTGCCTGGAACAGAAATGCCCTTTGATTGAGTCGGTCTGCAGTGGGTTTCCCACGTCAGTCATTTCTGAATGTTCACCCAGTTGACTGGAATGTGTAGTCAGGATTGAGACCCCTGACCTCATGGGCAAGGCCACTGGCTAAGCCAGCAGGTGTGAGAGCTGAGAAGTAAGCGTGCAGCCCAAACACTGGTCAGGGCCTGCCCTGGGGGACGGAGGCAGTCCCCCCAGAGAGGTGATACTTAGACTGGTACTTGGAAATGTCGGGTAAGCCAGGACGAGGACACAGACACAGGACAGGGAGAAGACGGTGCCAGAGGGATGGGAATTTCAGTCCCGTTGGAGTGTAGTGTTCCAGCCTTCGGAGGACAGTGTTTTTATCCGTGTATGTGCGACTCCCAGAGCAACAGCTAGGCCACACACTGCAGCCTGGTTTACCTCTGGGTAAGCCTACCCATCCCCCATGCCCTGCGCTCGGTAAGCTGAGTAAATAGCAGGTTGTCTGCACTGCGTTTGAAGCCTGCCTGTGCTTGGTCCAACCAGTGTGGCCTAGAGGAAGTCCCGTGACCTCTCTGGAGCTCCAGAAAGGTCCTACAAAGTGAGGCTGCAGCGAGCACCTTACAGAGCTGCTGTGGAACCCGATGAAAAACAGTGTGTGTGAGTATCGCACAGTAATATGCTGATGGGTCCCCAATTTCTGTCCCCATCCGACCTCTCGCGAGCACCTCTGATCTCCAGACCTGTCCGTCGGCTGCTTGACAAGGCCCCTTGAATGTAACACCTGACACCTCTAAGGTTGAGCTCCTCAGGAGCTGCTGGAAACCAGCTCCTCCTCCCTCCCTCGTGGCAGCAGACGCCATCTCCATCCTTAGTGTCATCCCTGACTCCCTTCTCTCCACAATCCAGTCTGCTAACAAGTCCTGTCACTCTGTTTTCAAAATATACACAGAATTTGACCATTTCTCACATCCGCCGCCCTGTCCTGGTCTAAAGCCAATGTCCTCTCAGCCCAGACTTTGTAGCGCGTCCTAACTGTTCCCCTGCTTCTGCAGCCCAGTCCACACAACCCTCGGGGTGACACCGCTAAGATGTAAGTCAGGTCACTCCAGTCCCTTGAGCCAAATCTGCCCAAGGCTCCGTCTCGCTCAGGGTGAAGGTTGAAACCCCTGTGGTGACCCGCAGACGTGCTGTGACTCGGCCGCCATTTTTCTCTTGTCCCCCTCCTTCTCCCCTTCATTCACCTGCTTTAGCCTCCCTCCTGCTTGTCCTCGGAAGTGCCAGGAACGCTCCTGCTGCGGGACCTCGTGCTTGTGTTTTCTCTGCCTGGAGTCTTCCGCCCCACCTGCCTCACGGCTAACTATAATGTCCCCGAGTCCTTCTCGAGACCTTGTTTTAAGTGACGGCACCTGCCTCTGACTCCTGTTCTCCTTCTCCGCTCACTCTTGCCTTTGTAGTTACCACGGACGTGCTCTGTGTGTTACTCACCAGCTTCCTTCCCTACCAGAGTGTGCGTACATGGACATTTTTGTCTGGTGCATACATAATACATGTGTTTATACATCTTCCTACCAGAA
The DNA here is from genome assembly GCF_002288905.1 of Enhydra lutris kenyoni. Lineage (NCBI taxonomy): Eukaryota > Metazoa > Chordata > Mammalia > Carnivora > Mustelidae > Enhydra > Enhydra lutris. Next base: position 805,957 of record NW_019154105.1, read on the forward strand.
TGCCCCCGCTCCCCAGGGGCAGGGATTTTGTCTGGTTTGTTCACTTCCTATCCCCAGTACCAGGACAGGACCGACGCACGTCGTAGGGACACCGTGCATTTGTTAATACCACGTTTTACAGAAGAGAAGCCTGGGGCTCAGTATGATTAAACCATCTGCTCAAGGAAACACGGACAGGAAGTGGTGGAGTTGGGTGGTTTACTGCTCTGTGACACTTTACAATGCACGAAACCCATTCAGTGAAGGCACAGAGCGATGTTGGGGGGCCCCTCAGCAGCCTCCTCCTACCACAGCTGAAGAAAGGAAATCCCCCCAGTGAGGAAGGACAAGGAGCTGGAGGCCTCACGGACTTGCTGGTGGACCCTTGGCTGGGGGTTCAGAGTTGAGTGTCGTTGAGCAAGGAAGCCAGGGAGCCGTCCCCACACTTGTTCTGAAGCAAGAAGGCCAGCGACTGTAATGAAGCTTCTGGAAGCCAAGAGGCACGGGAGGAAGGCCCCTCCGCGACACGGGACAGCGTTGGGTCTGTCTGATGGCTGCGGGAATTTTTGATGCAAAGATCAGCCTCAAGACCCAGGCTACTGGCTGCCCCACCCAGACCCTCTGTGGCCCCTAAAGTCCCTTTCTCCTGTATTCATTCCACTGAACGCACAACAAGGAATCCGAGGGATTCCTTCTAGGAAGAACATCACAGGACGGCCCTCTCATTAAACCCACCAGCGCTTCCCTGCAAGGATTGTTAAGGAGGGTCTGTTTTTGAGGAAGAGGATATTCCGCTGGACGGAGTTTGTGCTGGGGTGAAGCCCAGGCCTCCTTCTCCCACTTGGGAAGCTCCGCGGCTGGCACTCTCCCTCCACACCAGAGCCCAGGCTGAAGGTGGCTTCCCTAAGAAGTCCAGGTAAGTTCAAGTTCAGAGAGAAGAGGTGGGGGCGGGGCGTCCGTGGAAGAGAGTCCTGTGAGCTGAAGAGGGCTGGGGCAGAGCTGAGGGGCAGAGCGAGGGCCTGGCCTCCTCCTGGGGGAACCATGGGCCCCTCTGTCTGTTCCCAGTCTGCGGGAAGGAGGAATCGAGAAGGCCTGTGAGCTGCTTAGCCTGGTGCCCAGCAGAGCTCAACCTCAGTGTTTTCTTTCTCCTCCTCCTTTTCAGGAGCTAAATGAGCAGCCAAGACAATGGCTCAGATCAGGACTAGGAGAGGCCAATCTTCTTCCTTTTTTAAAAGATTTTATTGTTGATTGATTGATTCAGAGAGAGCCCATGAGTGGGGGAGGGGGCAGACTCCCTGCCCAGCAAGGAGCCTGAAGAGAGGGCTCCATCCCAGGACCCCGAGATCATGACCTGATCTGAAGGCAGATGCTTAGCCAACGGAGCCCCCCAGGCGCCCCGGGACAGGCTCTTTTCAAAGGTCCTGGACTGTAGCCCAGAGAGTGGAGGAAGGAAAGGACCTTTTTCAGTCACAAAATGCCTTCTGTTGACACACAGACCGGCCGGCTTTCCTCCTCGGAGGTGCAGACGAGCAGCAGAGATCCGCAGCTCTGGCCACCTCTTCCGTTTTCCCTTCAGAACCCTCCTCCGTGCACACACTCACCACTGAGCCCCAGGGCCTTGGCAGGGCCTGCGTGCCTCTCCCGGGTCCCCCCTCAGTGGGTGCTCCTCTCTGGGAGCATCCTTGCCCACGTGGAACCGCCCTGTCCCAGGGTACACCCCTCCCAGGGTGTGCCCCGAGGCCAAAGGCTGGGTGATGCAGGGAGACCTTTCAGTTTGGAACAACTCTAAAGGGTCATCCAGCCCCAGAGGTCCCTGTTGGATCTGCTGGAACTCTTTGTAGGTGAGCTTCTGCCTCCGCTCAGCCTGCCTTCCTCTCCCTCCCTCACAAGTAGCTCTCAAGAGCAGTCTCGGGGCACTAGGGGGCTCAGTGGGTTAAGCCTCTGCCTTTGGCCCAGGTTGTGATCTCAGGGTCCTGGGATCAGGTCCACATCAGGCTCCCTGCTCAGCGGGGAGCCTGCTTCTCCTCTGCCTGCTCTCTGCCCCATGCTTACTCACTCTCAAATAAATAAATAAAATCTTTTTTTTTTTCTTATAAAAGTCGTCTCCTGGAGTCTTTTGCATGTGACTCTAGGGAGCCCAGTGTAAGAGCACCAGTCCCTGCATTGTCTCGTCTTTCCCCCTTTAGCCACAGCCCACTCATCTGACCTCCCAAGGACCCTCTTTCAACTTCAATGATTTCATGTGCAAATCCTGCATGTAAGTGTGTTTTGCAGATTGCTAGCTGTGCATCAGTGTCAGTTCCCATAAAATCTGTTTTTTGCTGGGCACCAGGTGAACCTGTCGACACCCGTGTTCAAGTCACTGGGATACCAAGATAGCTGCGTTGAAGGGACGGTGGTCTCGACAGTGATTCTGCCTGGATCTGAATCTTGGTCCTCCTACATCTCAGTCTTGTAACCTTGGCCCAACTATGTAACCTTTCCTTTGCTCTGTAAAATGGTGATATTAATGGTCACTTCCCCTAGAGTTTTTATTAGGATTAAATGAGCCAGTACATGGGAAGTTCTCAGAATAGCCATGACATATGATATGCACATAGTATCTATTACTTACCGGATCCTCACAAGATCTGCTGTAGGTATTATAATCACCACCTCTGCTAGACCCCTCTCGTGCCCCACCTCCTACTCTGCCCATCTTTTCACACCGCAGCCACCTGCTGACCCCAGGTGTAACCCAACTGCACCTTGCTCAGCCGGACGCCTTATTTCTTACTTCCTGCCTGGTATCTTTGCCACCTCCACCTGAGATGCTTCCAGAAATGCACTCAGCCGTGCTGACCCGAGCAAACTGGAGGTGTGAGGGAGCTGATATCCCATGTGACATCCCTTGGCCAGGACGCAGTTAGAGCCAGTGGGAAAGCAGCCTTTTCTCTCATTCCTTGAGAGAGTAACTCCGAAGTGTGATCTGTCCCACTGAGGTCCGAGTTCAGGTGTCCAGCATACGAGCCCCCCTGGTTTGGTTTCCCTCCGTCCCTGTCTCTTCCCAGAACAGACTACCCTGCTCAGGTCCTTGCCTCAGACTCTGCTCTTGGGGAAGCAGCCAACTTCCACACAGGAGGAAGCAAAAGAAACAGAACGGCTGGTTCGACGTCCAGAATCAGATCTAGACTCAAGTTCAAGGCTTCCACCTCCTGAATGTCGTTCCCTCACACTGTGCCATTTCGTACATACGCATCTTAACAGAGGACTTCGGGAAGCTGGGTTAGGCTGCGTGAGGCCAGGGAGGAAAGAGCTACAAACTCCCAGCACAGCCCCTTTCCTGTCCCTGCACAGAGCTGGTTCCACATGGCCAGAAGGTGGGAGACACTGGTTCCACCTAACTGAGGCCCGGCGGGGACCATGTTGAATCTGTTTTGCGTGACCAGCACTTGCGGCTGGCATCCCGCGAGTGCTTAGTAAATAATCTGCTGGGTACACAGGTCTGACAATCAAACTGCTGACGGTTTCTTTGTAAAGATGACTTTTTACGTGGCCCTGCTTGTGCCTAGCCTTATTACTTATTTTTTTATGCTGGCTTGGAATGTACTCTCCAATGAAGAGAGAACATTTTTTGAGAGGGGATTGGATTGTTTACCTTTGTGCCAAGCTAAGATAGTATGGAATCACGTGTCTGAAAATTACTCAAGAAATAGGTGTTTCTTGAGATCCCTGGAGACAACCTGGTCATCCAGCTGATTGACAGGTGAGGGAAGGAGCAGGGGCCGTCAAATGGGTGAGCTGCCCTGCCGCTCCCCAGAGCACTCTGCCCGTCCCACCTCCACTTGGGGTCTCCCGCCCCGCCCTTGCAGGGATATGGTTTTGCAACCCCTGTACAGGGTGACACACAATGGGGTGTTTCCGTACAGAAAGCGTGGAAGGAGCCAGCTGGCACGCTTGCTGAATTTCCCGGTGGCAGCCCGTCCCTGCCCCACCCCCAGGGCCCGGTGCCAGCGTGATGCTCTGCCTGCAGGTACTATAAGATCACCGTGGTGCTCATGTGCTTCGCGGTCCCCACGACGGTGCCCTGGTGCTTCTGGGGGGAGAGTCTGTGGAACTCCTACTGCTTGGCTTCCATCCTCCGCTACACCATCTCCCTCAACGTCACTTGGCTGGTCAACAGTGCTGCCCACATGTACGGGAACCGGCCCTACGACAAGCACATAAGCCCCTGGCAGAACCTGCTCGTCACTCTGGGTACCATTGGTAAGTCGGGGGAGTGAGAGCCAATGGGAAGTACGGCAGCTCAGATTTTCTTGGCTGTCCAATGGTTTTCTGGAATCCGTGAAGAGAGGCAGTGGATTGGAGTCGGTGGGATGAACTTGGGCTTTGGTGGTAGAATCTTGGCTCTTGGACAAGTCACCTAATCTCTCTGATTTAGAGTTTCTCCTCTTTGAAATGGGAATCGTGATGTCTACTTCACAGGGGTGTTAGGAAGAGTAAGTAAGCTACTAGTGTGCATGGCTTAGGACAATGTCTGTCATACAGTAAATGATCAGTAATTAGCCGCTACTTATTTTTACTGTGGAAATGTTCCTGAAGGAGCCATCTCAGGTGACTTTCTTCAAACTGCCCTGACCATTCTAGCCTCCACTGTCCAGTTATCTGACTGACCATAAGAAAAAAGGCCTTCAATCAGAGAGATGGGAAGAAACAAAAGTGCGGCATCTCATGGTGCCACAAGATGGTTAAGAGCGAGGCCTCCGGATTCTGATGAGTTTGGTCAGGTCTTGGTTCCCCCACTTTCTCTCCGGGGACACTGTCTGTCTCCGCCACACCTTGTCTCTTCCTCTGTCAAGCAAAGATGACAGTGGCATTTACCTGCTCCTGGGGTCGTGGGAGGGTTCGATGAGTTACTGCGTAGTCTTTGCAGCAGGGCTTAGCATGAAATAAGTCTCAGTGATGTTGTTTTTATTCCTAGCTTTACAGTCTAAAGCAAGTTACCGGTCCCTTCTGTATTTTTAAAATGGGGATAACTGTGGCAGCTAGCTAGAGTGGGGGATTATAGGTCTGCACACCCGTTAAAGCCCTCGCCACCGCGGCTGGCGCACGGTAAGTAAGAAAGAAACATTGGCTGTATCTTTGTGGAGGCAGCTCGGGCTCCTTGGAAAGCTGGGCCTTGAGCGTGTTGGTGGAACCGCAGGGGAAGATCCTACTGTAAGGCAGCAACGGTCTCAGTAGCAAGGAGTTTCTGCCACCGCGTCGGTAGGCTCGCGCACTTACTAAGACCCCAGGATCTTGTGTTGACAGGAGCGATGACAGTGTCTAAATAAGCACCAGTTCAGCCCTGGGGACACTGGCTAAGCCGAGAGAAAAGTGTCTTGGAAGGAGTTTCTGATGCCCCTGCTACTTCCTCCTCTCCATCTTCCTTTTTTTTTTTTTTTTTTCTATTTATTTTGAGAGAGGGAGAGAGAAAGAGTGATCTGGGGGAGGAGCAGACTCCCTGCTGAGCGCAGAGCCCGAAATGGGGCTCAATCCCATGACCCCGAGATCGTGATCTGACCCCAGATCAAGAGCTGGACACTTACCCGATGGAGCCACACACGTGCCCTCTCCTGTCGGCTTGGAGTCAGCACTGGCCATGTCGCCCCAACTGCAGTCTTTTCAGAAGATGAAAGGAGGACAAGACAGAGTTCCATCTTGTGTAGGGACAGGGGGCCGGAAAGCCCAAGGACATGGACATGGCGCAGGCCCTCAGGAGCCGGCTGTTGGCTTTCTGTGCACCAAGGTCAACAGTGGGCTCCTGGTGGGTTTTCTTCATTCAGGTCCTAGGAAGGCTCCTGTCGCATCGGACTGTGCGGTAGATGGGAGTCCAGCCGGGTTCTCAGTGCGGTGTCTGCTTCTGAACATAGTGGGGGAAACTCCTCCACATATACTCAGGGGAAGGAAAAACACCACAAATGTTGAGGAAGGAAGGGGCAGGGTCAAGAAGACTGAATTAAAAAGAAAACGGTAAACCACAGATCTGCCCATTGGGTACACTCACTGCAGAGCAGAGCCCTTCAGCTGTGGTCAGCAGAGCTGGGGGATGGCGAGGACCTACTAAGAAGTAAGGGGGGGGCACCTGCGTGGTGCAGGCCGTTGGACGTCCGACCCTTGGTTTTGGCTCAGGTCGATCTCGGGGTCGTGAGATCCAGCCTGGTGTTCGGCTCGGAGCTCAGAAGCTTAAGTAAGACTCGCTCTCCCTCCCTGCCCGTGCACACACTCTCTCTCAAATAAATAAATAGATCTTAAAAAAAAAGGAAGTAAAGGAAGAATCTAGCAATTCCTCAAATGGTTAAAAATAGTTACCGTATGATCCAGCAACTCCACTCCCAGATTTGTGCAGAAGAGAAGTAAAAATCTACGTCTGCACAGAAACTCGCACGTGAGTAGTCATAGCAACATGACTTGTAATAGCCAAAAAGTGGAAATCATCCAGGCGTCCGTCATCCGATGAATGCGGGAAATGCAAAGGGTGCGTCCGTACAATGGAAAACTGTTTGGCAATAAGAAGAAATGAAGTACCAACACCTGCTACAACCTCGAAAACTTACACTAAGTGGAAGAAGCCAGTCCCCAAATCACATATGGTGTGACTTCATTTATATGGAATCTTCAGAATAGACAGATCTATGGGGGTTGTATTATCTCTAGAGAAACAGAATCATTATAAATATATACATATTAGGACACATATATATGTGTCCACAATACACACTACACATACACGTATACTGATATATACACATGTGTACTATTATATACATACACTACACAGTTTCCGTGTGTACTGTAATACAATATTATATGTTCCTCATAATAAATCCCCATGTAGATACAGAAACAGTAGGATATCTACACAAGTAGGTATATACATGTGTGTAGGATATAAATAGGTATCCTGCTATTTCTGTATGTGTATGTGTGTGTGTAAATGTATAGAGCGGAGGGAGGAGAAAGGTCGGGGAAGAGGGGAGACGTTTATTATGAGGAGCTCCCAGGATTATGGGAGCCGAGAAATCCCACGGTCTGCTCTCGGCAAGCTGGAGACCCAGGAAAGCCAGTGGGATCATTAAATCCGAGTCCCAAGGCCCGAGAGCCGGGGAACAGATCATGTAAATCCTAATCTGAGGGCAGGGGAAGATGAGATAAATGTTGCAGTTCAGTCACTGAGTCAGAATAAAAGGGGCAAATTCCCCGGGCCCCGCCCTCTGTTCTGTTCAGGCTCTCAACGGCGACACCGCCCCGCTGAGGAGGGTTTCTGCTTCACGGAGTCCCCGGTTCCGCGTTCTGATTCCAGACGCTCGTCTCCTCCAGAGCCACCGGCGCAGACGCGCCTCCTAGAAATGTTTGATCTGGGCAAGCCTTGGCCAGTTGGGGGGACACGTAAGGCTTGGGGGATGGTTGGGGCACGAGAGCTCAGGAATGTGGCGCTTCCCTTTATGTAATGAAAATGTTATAAAATTCATTGTGGTGATGAGTGCACAACTCGGAAAACACTAAAAGCCAGTAAATTGTACTTCAAATGGGTGAATCGTATCTCAGTAAAGCTGTATGAGAGTCAAATGAAAGAAGCCCTGAGATCCCTCCTCAAAATACTTTAATTAAGAAAAAAAAAGTAAGGAGGAAAAGCTATTTAGCAGGAGGGGTGGAAAAGCCTGTAGCGGATCTGGGACGGTAACGGTCCGCTCCTCAATTTGTTGCTGCCCTGTCCGAGCCATGCGCTTCCCGGTCTTCCGGGCTCTCCCAGCGAGCCCTTGTCTGGTCCCTCCAGCCCACGGAGGCTATTCTCCTTTCATGACCAAACATCAAAACAAGGAAATGTTGAGGCCCCTGGGGGGCTCAGTGCGTTAAAGTCTCTGCCTTCCGCTCAGGTCATGATCCCAGGGTCCTGGGATCGAGCCCCGCATCAGGCTCTCTGCTCATCGGGGAGCCTGCTTCCCTTCCTCTCTCTCTGCCTGCCTCTCTGCCTACTTGTGATCTCTGTCTGTCAAATAAATAAATAAAATCTTAAAAAAAAAATGAGGATCTGCTATCAGCCATTTAGCATTTAGTTTCTGAAGTCCTGCCCTGAAATCGTGATAACATACCTACAGTTCATACGGGGAAATGAGCCTCGTGGCTCTGTGCTGACTGCCTCGTTGTTTTCCTGCTTGTACGTCGTCGAGCCAGTGCTCTCTAAGGGCAGACAGAAAGTCGCTGCCCACAGAGCTCAGTGAAGGGTGGGGGACTCAGTCTGTGCAGAGAGGTGGGGATGGACTATTTCAATCCCACTTTGTCTTGCAGGTGAAGGCTTCCACAGTTACCACCACACCTTCCCCTTAGACTACTCCGCAAGTGAATTCGGCTTACATTTCAACTCAACCACCTGGTTCATTGACCTCATGTGCTGGCTGGGGCTGGCCCCTGACCGCAAACGGGCGACCAAGCCGATGATCGAGGCGCGGAAAGCCAGGACTGGAGATGGGAGCTTGTGATCGTGGGGCCGGCGTCTGCTATGTCTGCCATCGACACCTGAGTTCATGGCTCCTGTTACTGTAGTTCTCTTGTGCGTTGGATGTGGGTGGGGGTAGAGGGTAGGGAGGGAACAGAATCTATGGGGTTTGGGAACTTTCTCTTTGTCTCAAAATAATGTCAACTGTCAATGAAAAAAAATTTTTAACATCACTGTAACTATGATTTAACATTAGAGTGTAACACGTGATTTAGTCGCCGTAGCTACAGTACGTCAAACACACATGGTCACGTGCTTGTACGTGATGTTGACCCTGACAGGATGAAGGAGCTTAATACTGTCTCAGTGTGATTCAGGAGAGCGTTAGTTTTCTTTTCTAGCAGTGAACCCAGCGCTATTCTTTTTTTTTTTTTAAGATTTTATTCATTTATTTGACAGAGATCACAAGCAGGCAGAGAGGCAGGCAGAGAGAGGAGGAAGCAGGCTCCCCGCAGAGCAGAGAGCCCGATGCTGGGCTCGATCCCAGGACCCTGAGATCATGACCCGGGCCAAAGGCAGAGGCTTTAACCCACTGAGCCACCTGGGTACCCACCCCCCAGCGCTATTCTTAAACCCATCATCCGAAGGAGCAGAGAGGCAGGGCAGAAGACAGAAGAGTGGGTCCAATATCTAAAGAATGTCTCTGTTTTGTAATTACTGCGTGTGTGTACATGTGGTGCTGTTGCTTAAGAGAACTGAACACTTTGAAAGATGACAGCACAGGAAAGGGCTCTCGCTCTCTCTTTTTCCCCGTTTGAGCTTATTAATGCTCCACTGTCTTCGCTTCAGAAGAGATCTGCCTGGTGCCCAGCCCGCAGCATGTCCTGATCATGCCCAGCCCGTCCTACACATCAGTGCCTGTTTAGCTGTTTGCTTTTGTTCTCTTCGCTATTGTCCTTTTAAAGGTGTATAACTCAGATGTGCCAGACATAGAATTAAGTTCAAATCAAGCTCATTTCAATGTTTAGACACCTGATTCATACTCTAATCGGTCCCAGCCGCCGATGCAAGTGCTTCCGCTACTCCTGCTAAGTAAGCTTCTTAATTTTCCACACCAGGCATCAGGTCTTAATAACAACAGTTACCCAGAACTCAGCGTCTGCTAATGTTTCCCCTGCATGCGGCCCTCATTGATTTTGCAGCAAAACATAAAGCAATCATCATGTAGCTTTTGGATTAAAAAAATCTTCCGTGTGTTAAGTCGCCTTGTAAGGAGCACGTTGAATTAACGGGACAGTGTCTCCTTTGTGTCGGTTGTCAGCGCAAAAGAAGGATGTTGGAGCTCCTTGAGGATAGATCTTTTCAGGAAAGATGTAGGGACTTAAAACTTTGGAAAAAAGAAGGGGTGCCAGTAGGAGATCATCAGAATGAAGTTCTTCACCCAGCAGCTGTTGGACACTGTTGTCTTGCTATTAATAATGTACGAACTACGAGTGACGCACAATAAATGATTCTGAATTCTCTGGTGTTTTTGCCCAGGTGCTTAAATGTTGTTCAGAGGACGTCCTCTCAGGGGTCCTTGCTGTGCCATGATGACCATATGATTTCCATTTGATTCAAGCGCTGGACCACAAGACAAGGCCTCCTGTGCCCCATCAGCCCTGGGCTGGAGGGAAGGTCAGCTAGTTTTATATTTGGAATGCAGAACCCCAGTGGTGTCATCCCCACTTCTCACTCACCAGTATGGTCATTTGTGCTGCTTCCAGCTGACGAACGGGCACCTCTACTCCTGACTGTCACCCGAGAGAGCCGGAAAGACACCTTCCTTCCCCGAGCCCCAGCGGGCCCCACTAAGAGTGACCAGAGGCATGGGAGATGGGCTCAGCTCTCCCTCCAGTCCCGCCACCCAGCTTTTCCCTAGTGCTGCCCCACTCTCTGCCCTTCTTTTGCCCCAAAACACCTGTGTCCCTGCCCTCAGATACAGGCTTCTTGGCCCACCTGCCGCTGAGTGGGGTTCCAGCCGGTGCACCCACTGGGTCTGACTGGCATCTACCGGCTGCTTTGTACTGAGTAGTGGTGGGGTATAACTGTATTCCGAGTTGAGTTTGGATCAACATGACCTAAAATGATTGGGAATATTTCCATGGCTCTTTGACCCTTAAACGCACCAGTCGTATTGCTTGCCCGTCTAATAGGAAAGGCTACATTTGGAAAAACTATTTGAAGTCTTCTCACAAAAGGAGGACATTCCCCCATCTAGACCAAGTAGGTCCTGAACCTCTCTCCTCTGAGCCCAGAGCCATGTATGTAGCTGCAGCAGTGCCCACGAATGACGACTGGGGTGATTTGCTGAAGGAGTGGATGGAGGTCAGAGCACTCTAGAAGCTTCCATGTTAACATTCCCCGCAGGTCTCAGCAGCATCTAAGGCAAGAAAGTAACCCTGGGATGTATCTCCTAAGACTATCCAAAATGGCCCTAGAGAGGCTGGGACCTTTTTTTTGAAAGGATCAGTTTAGAGTAAGGGGACGTCCTGGGGACGTCCTGTCCTGAGTCTCCATGTCTTGCAAGGCTTACTTCAGAAGCACCCACCACGTGTCCCGGTGCAGGGAGCCAAGGGGAAGTGGTCCCAACAGAGCTTGTCCCTGCACGCTGTGAGCTAGCCGGGTACAGCAGAGCCACCTCAAGTACACTCCCGGCCAGCTGTGTGGCTGTGAGAAAACCAGTCTTTCTGGATCTAGTTTTCTCATCTGCAAAGAGAGAGGATAAAACTGGACTCTGGCCAAGGTCCCATCGAGCTCTAATAGCCACCCGCAGCAACAGAGACAGGGACTTGGCTGACTTCGGATTTGAAACACCTCTCAAGTTCATGCCCATCTTTTCTGGGATCTGGGAGGTCAGAATTGACGGGAAATAACTGAGTCTGAGTGGGAGAACATGGAGTGAAACTAAAAGGGATGTTTCTGGTAAAAAAAACAAAAATGCATGTTTCATTCATTCCCAAAATATAATGAAAGATAAAAATAAACATAATCTATGGAAATCAGTTTAATGAAAGGAAGGACTGCAAAAAGGTCTGGCCTAGTGGAGTAGTAGAAAAATAGCGCCAGACTCAAGGTCAAGACCTGAGTTTGAATTCTCCTCCCTTTTTTAAGTTGAGGTACAATTGACATACATTATATTAGTTTCGGGTGTAGAACATAATGATTTGGTATTTGCATGTATTGCAAAAAAAGGCACCTGGCTGGCTCAGTCCGTCTATAACGCAAAATGATTGCCACAATAAGCAGTCTTGTTAACATTGTGGCAGTGAACTTTTTTTTCTTATGATGAGAGCTTTTAACTTACACTCTTAGCGACTTTCAAATATGAAAACAAGTATTATTAACTATAGTCACCATGCTGTGCACTAAATCCCCGTGTTACTTATTTTACAACTGGAAATCTGTATCTTTTGACCAGCCTCACCATTTTGCCCACCCCCACAGCCCACCAATCTGTTCTCTGTACATATCAGTTCATTATTTTTTTTTTTTACGATTGTACATATAAGAGAGATCCTACGGTATTTGTCTTTCTGTCTCTGACTTACTTAGCATAATACTTTCTAGGTCCATCCATGTTGTCACAAATGGCAAGATTTTGAATTCAGACTCGTGACTAACTTGCTGTGTTGCCTAGCACATGTTTTCAGGCTGAACCACATGAAAGTGCCATTTATTAAACTACTGATGCTCTCTGCACCTCCATATCCTCCCCCACAAAGCAGGAACAGTCACTCTTATGTGCTCAGGTAAATCTGGAGGCCTCAAGAACAGGCCTGGCGAATCGTAGATTCCCCGCGAGACGTCAGTGAGGGTGAGTAGTGCGTCCCAGACACAAGACAGTAACTGAGATGTCAAATAACCACAGACCGGAAGTGAAGAGGACCAACTTCTAGTTCTGCTTTTGTGAGTAACTAGCTGGGTAGTGAGAATATGCCCCAAATGCCAGTTTGACATAAGATTATTTCCAGTTAAAGGCACTTGAGGGTCACCTGGCCGGCTCAGTTGGTAAAGCAAGCGACTCTTGATCTCAAGGTTGTGAGTTCGAATTCCATGTTGGATGCAGAGATTTAAGAGAGAAGGAGAGGGAGGGAAAGAGGGGTGGAGGGAGGAAAGAAAGAGAGAGAGGGAAAGGAAGGAAGGAAAAGAAAGGAAGGGAGGGAGGGAGGAAGACACTTGGAACCACAGATGCAAGGAGGACCCTCTGACCTCCCTTTCTCTTCCTAAAAGCGGGAGATGAAACTCGCATGTGAGAGCTACCCTCTCTGTAGGGGCGGGGGGGGGGGGGGGGATGAAACCGTCTTATCACCAGAGACAGGGAGAAGGCACCAAGACAATCAGTGCTAACGAGGGTTTGCAAGTAACCCTTATCTCCCTTCAGCTTCTCCATACGTCTTCGGTACTTTTTCACAATTAGTGCTTTGTCCAATCCGGTATATGAACGCTTGGGCCCAGCCGCTTTGGGGGGCTTCCATTTTCCCATGACAGCTCCCATGAGCATGCAGTAACACTGCCTATGCCCCGCTAATCTGTCTTTTGTCCACAGAATTCTCAGGCTCAGCCCAACCCTGGAGGTCGGAGGGAACGGGCTGCCTCCCTTCCCATGGTTCTATGTCCTGGAGCCTGGGCAAGCCCTTCATAAAGGAGGGTGACTGGATCGGACTGTCCTGCCCAGGTAGGAGTCGCTGGCCCGGTGTGGAAAAGCCCCGTGCACTGGCAGAGCCTTTGCCCAGCCCCCTGGGCCTCCCTCTGAACCGTGGCCTCCACCAGAGGACAAGCCCCACTTGCAGAGTCACCTCTGCTTCCCGCAGCTCATTTTTCTCCTCCTCGGGATGGGAGAGGACGAGGCGGGAGCTAATGGATGAGAATGAGATTCGGGGAGCATCTGTGACCTTCGTTTATCCCTTTCCCTCTGTCCTCAATTACAGAAGACCCTGGAAGCCCGTTGAGTTCCCAGGGGCTGCTCCTGTGAAGAAGGAAGAAGTCGCCTGACCTTATGACCCTTCCCACACCCCACCCGTCTGCAGTTCCGGGTATTCACGAAAATCCTTTCCTTCCCTTTCCTCCGCAGCAAGGAAGTGAGTAAATGACCTGGAAATTCCTCTCCTGTTCTCCCCACGGTGGTAGAGCTCAAAGCTGCCGCCCCCCCCCCCCCCCCCCCCCCCCCCCGGGAATGTTCGCACCATCTGGACTTGCAAGTCGGAAGCAACAGGGAGGGAACTGTAGCCTCTGCCCCCCTCCCCCACGCCAGCCTGTGTTCCAGCAGCTCCAGGGCTCTGCGACAGCCTCGTCGTGGACTTCTGTCCTCCCCAGACCCCGCTGCCCAGGGGAGAGCTGTCCGCAGCTGCCTCGACTTACTACAGGTTCAAGAGGAGCAGAACCGCGGATGGAGGAGCAGCCCCAGGGATGGAGGAGCAGCCCCGAGGCGGAGGAGCAGCTTGGCGGACGGAGGAGCAGATCCGCGGATGGAGGAGTAGCTCCAAGGATGGAGGAGTAGCTCCAAGGAAGAAGGAGCAGATCTGAGGACAGAGGAGTAACACCCGGGGACGGAGGAGCATCCCCGCGGACAGAGGAGCGGATCCGCAGATGGAGGAGTAGCTCCAAGGATGGAGCGGATCTGCGGATGGAGGAGCAGATTCGCGGACGGAGGAGCAGCCCCGAGGACGGACTAACAGACCCGAAGACCGAGAAGCGGACGCAGATGGCAGGGCGGGACGCTTGTCCCGAGAAAGTCCCGTCCTTACGTTCCCAAACCCACAGTCACCGCACAAAACAGAGGACTCGGCCTTCAACCACAGGCTCAAACCCTGCAAGTCCACGGACTAGTCCTCGTCCCCGCCCTCCCTGGCTGACCCTGCCAGGCTGCCCGGAGGGACCGCACCGTCGCGTCTCGGACAGAGGCACGGCCCGGGCAGGGCGGCCGCGCGGTGTCTCGTCCAGCTTTGCGGGGAGCCGGTGCTCGCGGGTGTGGGCTGTGGTCCAGCGGGGCCGGCGGCGGAGGGGCTCCTTCTCCGAGGCCGTGCGACCGGGTCCGGGGCGGGGCGGGGGCAGGGGGCCCCGCTGGTGCGCGTTGTCCTCGCTCGCCCGCGGGATGAGGGTGGCCGGCTGGGAAGCGCAGCGTCTCCCGGGTCGCGCCAGCCGTGCGTGCGGGTGTCACCTCCCCAGCCCGCAAACACGCTGCGCAGGCCGCGGCCGCAGCCGGACGACCCGCTTCTCTCCCGGCCCAGCGACTGCCTTCCCTGAACCTGAATGCGCTCGAGCCCGCAGCATCAGGGCTTGTTGCCCTCGTGCCGGCCCCTGAGCCCCCGTGGGTGCTGTGTCCGCGGCCGCTCCCGCCGCGCTGGGCTGTGCCTGACGCGGGCGGATCCGCGGGGCAGGAAGGTCCGCGCGGTAACCACCGCCCGCCGCGGTGAGAAAGAGCTCAAGGTGCATCTCTGCCTTGTTTTATTTTTAGGATTTTATTTATTTATTTGAGAGAAAGAGAGGCATGAGCAGGGGGGAGCAGCAGAGAGAGAGGGAGAAGCAGCCTCCCCGCTGAGCTGGGAGCCCCAGGCGGGACGTGATCCCAGGACCCTGAGATCATGACCTGAGCTGACCTGAGCTGAAGGCAGAGGCTTAACCCGCTGAGCCATCCAGGCACCCCCAGATCACTATTTTAAAAGTGAAGACCAAAGTGGGGAATTTTTAAGCAATGATCTATTGGACACTTCCCAACCACATTTTCAGTCTATTTGAAGCCAGGGGCCAGGATTGCTTTCAAGACACTGATATGGACAGGCTATTTTTTTTAATTAGGTGAATTATTGATTTCTGCTCCTTTCATACATCTTACTGTGCAGGAAACAGTCGTGCATATATCTGAAATAATGTCACACATTCTGTTCAATGCACCATAAGAAAAGCTGATCATCTCTCCCAAGGTCTCAGCTCAGGGGATCTCCTTCCTGATTTTACATTAATTTTTCAAAGTCAGAAATGTCTCCAAGAAATGTTAAGGGAGCAGTAAAAAAAAAAAATCACTTTATTCAATATTATAGTTGTAGAAATGAGTACATATTCTCCGAGACATTAGAAACTAAGAAGAAAATGCCACAACATCGTTCGTACATCCGCATAGGCCAGCAGGAAAAAATACTGTGTAAGTTTATCTCTTTGAAACCAAGGAGACATTCTAGTTCAGGCATCGGCATACTCCTGTGTTTTCACCAGTTGCTGCTTTTCTGCAGCTTTTCATTATTTTCCATATTTCACATCACAGGCTTGGGGCAACCTTTAAAATTTCATTAACAGGAGCAAATCCAATATCCACTGATTTCTTCTGAAAAGGCATTTGAACGCATCAGACGGCTTAATAGTTCCATTCTCATGAATACTCCAGCCATGAAAAACTCCACAGGATACAGACAAATTCAATGAGTAGAAGAAGAAATCTATTGAGTTTTGGAATGTTTGGTACTTTCGATTGGTCCAGGATTAAGAAACCTGAACCTCCTGTTGTAAGTAGGAAGCTGGATGCCAATCCTTCCATAATATGTTGTCCAGTTACTCTGTGGGCCAAGAAAGCTTGGTCTCTGACGTCCATGTTTGTCGGTCATAAAGCCAACACTTGGAGGGTTGATGACATAAATTTTTCCTCCAGTGCTGAGGAAGTAAGACAACACCACCAGCGCATACACCATCATGGCGGCTGCCATGGCCCCCAGGGCGGCTTCTTCTGTATCAGGTTGGGCATTCAAGCATTAAGAACGGGAGATGCCCAGTACAAAGTCTCCATCTTGGTGGTGGAAGGGGTGGATCTCTGGACAGGCCATTCTGATGTAGGTTTGTGTACACTATTTCACTCCTTGGCCTACATCTACACAACCCAGGGATGGTTGGATTGTTACTTTGTTGGTAGACAAACAGCCTAAAGAAAAATGTGTGAAACTTCCAGTTCTTTATCTATACTATATCACATCTGGAAAAAATGATTGCTTAGGTCCCTTCTTCTTCCATCCAAGAGTACAGGAATCAATAGTGAGCAGGCTTAGAAAACGCTAAGCAAAACACGGGGCTAGAAGCCATCCCCACGTTGTATCCCTTCAAAGAAAAAAAAGTAAAAAGGGAGGAGACTACAGTCCACCGTATAACTTAGAAAATTGCCTCTGTCGAAGCAAAGTAAACACTTGTAGGTGGGAAAGCAGAATTCTGAGTATTAGGGTGGCCGATGACACGGTGGGTAATTCACTGAGTCTGGTTGATATTTCTGGAAGCTGCTGCAATGGCTAAATATTTCTCAACAATTTCAGGGTTTTGTTTTTTTTTTTTTTGTAGTTATTTTGCTTTTGTTTTGCTTTGTATTGTTTTGTTTTTAAGTTTCCATTTGAGAGATGTCCTTAAATTGAGTATTGCTGTGTCCAGGAAATTCCAGCATTATAAACCTTGGAAACAATAACATGCTCCAAACTAAGGTCACTAATCATCACATGCCATCATGATTGGCTGCCAAAGTTCCACACTCCATGTTAGAAGAAGGCTGAGTGTGCACAGAGATAATTTAAAGCTTCCCAACAAGCTTGTCTTGTTCATCTGATTGATATAATGCATTTTATTGTAACATTCAGTCTGTTGTTTTTCCATTTGTTTTAAAGTCAGCATTGCCACAGAAGAGAGAAAGAGAAAATGGGACAGCTTGAAGAGGTGTAAAAATATAATTACTCTTTTGAAAGTATGCATATTTATCCGTCTTTTTTTGCTATCCCTGTTTCACTCGGTTTTCCCACTCTAAATAGATGAATGCTCCTGGCTTGTATACACAGTGCTCATGGGTTATTTTAATTGAGAAGAACATCCTTTATTGCAATTTCTAGGCCACTGATTGTAGTGCATCTTAGTAATTTCTTTTGCATCAAAAAAGAAGTCAAATGAAAAAAAAAAAGTCAAATGAAAACACATCAGACTTGAAAGACCCCTAGCAGTACCATCAAACCTCAGCAAACCAGTCCACAAAGAACACATCGAGTCACTGAAGTTTTGCTCAGCACACCACCTTCAGAAAAAAGGAATGACCAAAAAAAGAAAAAGAAAAAAATCTTCATCAGAAAAGTATTTTCCCAAAGAACACCTAGTTTGTGTTATACTTGGCTCGATTTTATAAAGCTATTACAACTGCCTCTAAAAACAATGCACAAAGAATTCGCAGCTCACATTTAAGAGTCATGCAAACTATGCCAGTCATAATCACCAAGTGTTTCCCCAATCCACAGGGCCTGAGAGATGAGAGGTGCTCCCTAAGTTTTACTGAATGCATGGATGGATGGATGGGTGGTTACATGGATGGGCGGATAGGTGAGTGGGGTGGATGGATGGATGGATGGATGGATGGAAGGATGGATGGTTACATGGATGGGCGGATGGCTGGGTGGGTGGGTGGGTGGGTGGGTGGATGGATGGAAGGATGGATGGTTACATGGATGGGCGGATGGTTACATGGATGGGCGGATGGTTACATGGATGGGTGGATGGGTGGGTGGGAGGATGGATGGATGGATGGATGGATGGATGGATGGATGGATGGATGGAAGGATGGATGGTTACATGGATGGGCGGATGGCTGGGTGGGTGGATAGGTGGATGCAGGTGGCTACAATGTAGCACACTACAGAAAGTGCATTGCAGAAAAATTTAGCATTGCTGTGTCTCATCTTTGTAACTCATTCCTTTGTTTGCCCTGTTAAATGTGACACTGCAGGCAGGGAAGCCCATGCCTGTCTTGGGCACAGTTGTACTGTGAGCTCCCAGCAGAGAGCTTGCCATGGAAGCAGGACTTCAAAAATGTCTGTTGCACTGCCGTGGTCTATGAATACATGTAAGCCCTACTTTCAGCAACAGTTGACCCAGAAATCCAAACTTACAAAAGCAAAAAAAACTAGAAGACGATTCTTAATTTTACAAAAGTATTTGGTGCAGGTTTCCTTTCATAAACACGCTTTGGAAACATGCCTGAGCCTTTAGGGGAACCTGGACAGCTCTGTTGGTTAAGTGTCCAACTCTTGATTTCAGCTCAGGTCGTGATCTCAGGGCCATGGGATCAAGGTCTGTGCCCAGCGGGGAGCCTGCTTGAGAGTCTCTCCCTCTCCTCCCCTTCTATGCCTTCCTGCTCTCTCTCATGCTCTCAAATAAATAAATAAATAAATAAAATCTTTTAAAAAGGAAAGAAAACATGCCCCAACTTTTAAAAGCCTTCCCCAATTTTCAGGGTACCGGGGTGGTTCAGTCAGTTAAGCATCAAACTCTCGATCTTGGCTCAGGTCATGATCTCAGGGTCCTGGGATTGAGCCCTGCGTCTGAGCTCCACGCTCAGCAGGGAGTCTGCCTGGGGTTCTCTCTTCCTCTGCCCCTGCCCCTCCCTCTGCCCCACACACTCACTCATGCTCTCTCTGTCAAATAAATAATAAATGTATTTTTTAAATGTCTTTTCCAACTTTTAAAGAAGTACATGTTGTGGGGGGGCACGAGGCACCCTTTAATTTGTGAGGACTGTGCAATCACAGAGCCACTCTGAGATGGTCAGAGTTAGAATCCGCACGTGCCTTCCGAGGGATCACCCCCTACACCAGGAGAACAAGACCATACTAAGAAGTGAAACAGGCAAAGATGGCATTAGGGGCTGAATTGTGTCCCCTCAAATGTACCTGTTGAAGCTCTGACCCCCAACACCTCAGAATCCGACTGTGTGTGGAGATTAAAGGGGTGACTAAGTTAAGCCTCTTCTCAGCCAGGTCTTCCTCTTCGTCCCTCCATGTAAGCGACTCCACGGAGACGGGCGCGTTCAAACCGTCACATCGCATCACGTCACCTTCCCGACAGAAACCAGTGCCGAGGGCCTTTCCGCCTTCCTCCCAGACCATCTGCAGGGACTCACTCGGCGCCCGCTGTGGGGATGGCGGAAGACGGAGTGTTGCGGGGAGAGACACGACTCCCGAGAAGGAGACAAATTTGCCTGGAAGGGAAAGACTCCAACCTTCCCTGTCTCCCACCCTATTGTCCAAAGTGCCATCACATCATTTGGACATTTTCCCACAATTGCTTTGCTAAAAGTTGTAGACGATAAGTGACTTAGTAAATCCCAAGTGTGCACTTAAGAATTTGGACAGATTCCTTGGGGGGTGGAGTGGGGGGTGGTTGGTGTTACAGACGGAAAGAGTTATAGGCCGCCCTGAAAATGGCCCGAGCGTCATCGAGCGATTGCATGCGTTGTTCCCTTCAGCAGAAGCTCCAGTCAAACGTCTCACTCGGTCCAGCTAAGTCCGGAGAGAAGCCATCCGTCTGTCAGCTCCGGTCCAGCCCCCCTCAACCCTGCCTTGAACACACCAGCGGCTGAGGCCTGTATTAAAGGGTTATCTCAGCCGCTCGCTGCCAAAAGTAACTTGCCCAGCACTGTCCCCTCCTCGGGAGCAGAAGCACGTCCGAGTGACATCACGGGCGAATGCCCGCAAGCCGCTGGGGAAAGTGAGCTGGTGACAGAGGAGCCCTCGCAGGAAGCGATGAGAAGGAATCGGGGCCCGGGGCATGATGTGCACAGATGTGCACAGCCGCTCTGCAGGGCACCGTGACCCTGGACAGGGCGCAGACCTGGAGAATCCACGGCGGGTGCAAGAGGCCCAGAGTGTCGCTGGTTTCCGCTTCTGGTCCCCTCCTCAGCTGTGATGTGAGAGCTGAAGGAGCGGAACAGAGTGTGCGTGAGCCAGCGCTCTGCCCTCCCTCTGTCCCTCCGCCCCCTCTCCCCCTCCCCTCCTCTCTCTCAATCGCTTCTCTTCCTCCTCTTCTTCCCCTTCCTCCTTCTCCTCCTTCTCCTCCTTCTCCTCCTACTTCCCCTCTCCCTCTCCCTCCTCTTTCCCCCTTTCCCTTTCTCCCTCTCCCTCTTCTCTCTGCTCTCCCTTTTCTCTCCTCCCCCCTCACCCCCCCTTCCTCATTTTCCAGAAATGGCGGCGCATCACCTGTCCATCCCTGAGGCCCCGGCTTTGCAAGAGGAGCTGCCCAGGGCATGGGGAGCAACGGTGCAGAAGCAGAAGCGGGGAGAAGCCAGCGACCTCCTCCCTGACTCCTGCCTTCTCCAGGCTCCTTCTCTCTCCCGCGAAGACTCTGTTTCTCCCCCGTGGTCGCCCTCGCCCTGTGCCCTGCTCCGGCGAGGCTGACAGGCAAGCGTCCTGTCCGTCCTGTCCGGGAGCTGGGGGCTGGCGGGCTGGGGAGCACCGGGAGCACCGAGGACGGCCCCACACCGGCTGCTCCCTCAGCTGGATGGATGGATGGATGGATGGATGGAAGGATGGATGGTTACATGGATGGGCGGATGGCTGGGTGGGTGGGTGGGTGGGTGGGTGGATGGATGGAAGGATGGATGGTTACATGGATGGGCGGATGGTTACATGGATGGGCGGATGGTTACATGGATGGGTGGATGGGTGGGTGGGAGGATGGATGGATGGATGGATGGATGGATGGATGGATGGATGGATGGAAGGATGGATGGTTACATGGATGGGCGGATGGCTGGGTGGGTGGATAGGTGGATGCAGGTGGCTACAATGTAGCACACTACAGAAAGTGCATTGCAGAAAAATTTAGCATTGCTGTGTCTCATCTTTGTAACTCATTCCTTTGTTTGCCCTGTTAAATGTGACACTGCAGGCAGGGAAGCCCATGCCTGTCTTGGGCACAGTTGTACTGTGAGCTCCCAGCAGAGAGCTTGCCATGGAAGCAGGACTTCAAAAATGTCTGTTGCACTGCCGTGGTCTATGAATACATGTAAGCCCTACTTTCAGCAACAGTTGACCCAGAAATCCAAACTTACAAAAGCAAAAAAAACTAGAAGACGATTCTTAATTTTACAAAAGTATTTGGTGCAGGTTTCCTTTCATAAACACGCTTTGGAAACATGCCTGAGCCTTTAGGGGAACCTGGACAGCTCTGTTGGTTAAGTGTCCAACTCTTGATTTCAGCTCAGGTCGTGATCTCAGGGCCATGGGATCAAGGTCTGTGCCCAGCGGGGAGCCTGCTTGAGAGTCTCTCCCTCTCCTCCCCTTCTATGCCTTCCTGCTCTCTCTCATGCTCTCAAATAAATAAATAAATAAATAAAATCTTTTAAAAAGGAAAGAAAACATGCCCCAACTTTTAAAAGCCTTCCCCAATTTTCAGGGTACCGGGGTGGTTCAGTCAGTTAAGCATCAAACTCTCGATCTTGGCTCAGGTCATGATCTCAGGGTCCTGGGATTGAGCCCTGCGTCTGAGCTCCACGCTCAGCAGGGAGTCTGCCTGGGGTTCTCTCTTCCTCTGCCCCTGCCCCTCCCTCTGCCCCACACACTCACTCATGCTCTCTCTGTCAAATAAATAATAAATGTATTTTTTAAATGTCTTTTCCAACTTTTAAAGAAGTACATGTTGTGGGGGGGCACGAGGCACCCTTTAATTTGTGAGGACTGTGCAATCACAGAGCCACTCTGAGATGGTCAGAGTTAGAATCCGCACGTGCCTTCCGAGGGATCACCCCCTACACCAGGAGAACAAGACCATACTAAGAAGTGAAACAGGCAAAGATGGCATTAGGGGCTGAATTGTGTCCCCTCAAATGTACCTGTTGAAGCTCTGACCCCCAACACCTCAGAATCCGACTGTGTGTGGAGATTAAAGGGGTGACTAAGTTAAGCCTCTTCTCAGCCAGGTCTTCCTCTTCGTCCCTCCATGTAAGCGACTCCACGGAGACGGGCGCGTTCAAACCGTCACATCGCATCACGTCACCTTCCCGACAGAAACCAGTGCCGAGGGCCTTTCCGCCTTCCTCCCAGACCATCTGCAGGGACTCACTCGGCGCCCGCTGTGGGGATGGCGGAAGACGGAGTGTTGCGGGGAGAGACACGACTCCCGAGAAGGAGACAAATTTGCCTGGAAGGGAAAGACTCCAACCTTCCCTGTCTCCCACCCTATTGTCCAAAGTGCCATCACATCATTTGGACATTTTCCCACAATTGCTTTGCTAAAAGTTGTAGACGATAAGTGACTTAGTAAATCCCAAGTGTGCACTTAAGAATTTGGACAGATTCCTTGGGGGGTGGAGTGGGGGGTGGTTGGTGTTACAGACGGAAAGAGTTATAGGCCGCCCTGAAAATGGCCCGAGCGTCATCGAGCGATTGCATGCGTTGTTCCCTTCAGCAGAAGCTCCAGTCAAACGTCTCACTCGGTCCAGCTAAGTCCGGAGAGAAGCCATCCGTCTGTCAGCTCCGGTCCAGCCCCCCTCAACCCTGCCTTGAACACACCAGCGGCTGAGGCCTGTATTAAAGGGTTATCTCAGCCGCTCGCTGCCAAAAGTAACTTGCCCAGCACTGTCCCCTCCTCGGGAGCAGAAGCACGTCCGAGTGACATCACGGGCGAATGCCCGCAAGCCGCTGGGGAAAGTGAGCTGGTGACAGAGGAGCCCTCGCAGGAAGCGATGAGAAGGAATCGGGGCCCGGGGCATGATGTGCACAGATGTGCACAGCCGCTCTGCAGGGCACCGTGACCCTGGACAGGGCGCAGACCTGGAGAATCCACGGCGGGTGCAAGAGGCCCAGAGTGTCGCTGGTTTCCGCTTCTGGTCCCCTCCTCAGCTGTGATGTGAGAGCTGAAGGAGCGGAACAGAGTGTGCGTGAGCCAGCGCTCTGCCCTCCCTCTGTCCCTCCGCCCCCTCTCCCCCTCCCCTCCTCTCTCTCAATCGCTTCTCTTCCTCCTCTTCTTCCCCTTCCTCCTTCTCCTCCTTCTCCTCCTTCTCCTCCTACTTCCCCTCTCCCTCTCCCTCCTCTTTCCCCCTTTCCCTTTCTCCCTCTCCCTCTTCTCTCTGCTCTCCCTTTTCTCTCCTCCCCCCTCACCCCCCCTTCCTCATTTTCCAGAAATGGCGGCGCATCACCTGTCCATCCCTGAGGCCCCGGCTTTGCAAGAGGAGCTGCCCAGGGCATGGGGAGCAACGGTGCAGAAGCAGAAGCGGGGAGAAGCCAGCGACCTCCTCCCTGACTCCTGCCTTCTCCAGGCTCCTTCTCTCTCCCGCGAAGACTCTGTTTCTCCCCCGTGGTCGCCCTCGCCCTGTGCCCTGCTCCGGCGAGGCTGACAGGCAAGCGTCCTGTCCGTCCTGTCCGGGAGCTGGGGGCTGGCGGGCTGGGGAGCACCGGGAGCACCGAGGACGGCCCCACACCGGCTGCTCCCTCAGCGGACACTCATGCTCCTGTCTCTGTCCCTGGGACTAAGCGGCAATCACCGCGCTCTGACCAACGCTGTGCTGTTGCTCGTGGTTGCTCGATGCTCACCCTGGGGCATCTGTGAGGCGACCCTTAAACAGTCGTGCAGGTGCACTTGTCACATCTTCTCTTGAGAAAGAACTTGCTGTTCCCAAAGTCACGGCTAATTGAGAGCCTTCAAGCTTCAGAACATGCCTGTTTGCTTGTTTGTTTTCCACATCCTGAGCGGCCCTCGCCCGTGACCGGGTGTGGCACCAGGTCCTGGCCACTTCACCCCAGTAGGAGAGACCCCGCTCGCCGGCAGCCCTGGCCCCCAGCCCCCCTTGGGCCAGCTCGGAATCAAGCGCTGAGGCTCCCCGCCTAGTTGTCCTTCTTTCCTTTCTTTCATCCGCCTCAGAGCGGGACTGCTCTCCCTGTTCGTTCCTGCTCCCTCTTTATCTTCCACGGCATGACCGCCCCCCACAAATCGATGACACCCCGAACTCCAGCGTCCATTTCCTGGGTAACCTGACAAACACGTCCCTCCCCAGATGACCCCGTCAGACCGTGGCACCCTTCCTTACCGGGCCCCCGACTGAAACAGCTGGATGCATTGGCTGGATTTTCACATGGTTCCCACACAGACTTGGGGAGGAGCAGCCCCAGAGCCCTCCAGGGCTCCCCTGCCCGTGACCGCAGATAAAGACAAGTGAAACTGAGACCCCGTTGCTGTCCCCTCCCAGCTTCCCCACCAGCGTTTCCATCTGCACCGTGGCTCCCACTGCCACTCAGCCAGGCCCGGGCCCTGGGATCTGAAGCCGGGGAAGGCCGGAGAGACGGGAGAACCCGCGGGACAGTGGGGGGTCAAGGAGCCGCGGTGATAAGAAGTGCGGGTGTCTCCCTCTTCTTAACAGAACCTTAGGAAAGTGCATTTAATCCTCAGTGTTTGGGAGAAAACGTCCAAATTCACTGAAGTGGTGGGCAAAAATAGCGTCAGAAAGGCACTGAGTCTATTCATAAACCTTGGAACGGAAACTTGTTACTAAGTGGGAACTGGGCTACTTGGGCCTTTCTGGGCCAATCTGCGCTCGAAGAGACCAGGAAGCGGGGTTCTCTGCAGGCGGGCCGCTCTGCGCTGCCTCGTGGGGCGTGGGTGTCTAACGCACTTTCGGGAGCGATCTCCGTGAGAAATTCTGATCCCTGCAACACTTGGCACATTTTCTAAGTCTCCTAAGACAAGAAGAGTGCCGCAAAACCCTCAAAACTCAATCCACTTCGTTATAAAAAGCACATGTCATAGAGAACCCGAACATCAAGCCCACATTTTTTCTAGGCCTGTTCTAATTTCAAGAACGTTGGCTTCTGGTCAAAAAGTCACATAGAATCAGGCTGTATCTTTCCTTTGGGATTCAGAAACTCCAGTCCTATCGTTCACGCAGCATTTTTAGGGGAGAGAAAGAAATGGTGGAAGGGGAAGTAGGACTGTAATTTTCTTCAACATATTCTTCGAGAAACTTCCAAAATGCTAAGATTCAGTCCTATCATATCCGTTACTAGATCTTTTTACGTAACAGATGAAGCTCGGTGACTCTCCACTAGTGCCCCTCACCTCCAAACGTGCTTATTTCTTGATTGTCTTTTGGGTCCTCACAGAGCCAAACACCAAGACGGAATGAGGCACGTGAGAAGTCTACTGAGAGAAATGCCTGTGACGATAGAGAGGGAGGGGCAGGAGTCACTGAGGAGAAGCTTCCAGCCCAACACAAGTCTGACATCTGTGAGGGGAGAGCGGGAAGAACGGAGAAGGAAGAGCCTCCGACCGTGACATCATTCTGAGGAAATCTGGGTCAGGTCATGCGAAAGTCCTTGAGCCAAAGCTGCCCATCAGAGGGACCTTCTGTCTGGCAGAAATGGCCCTGAGCCACGTTCCCTCTGCATTAAACTTCCTGCCCCTTCTACCTCACACATTTACCTACATCCCTACAATCCATGCCTCTCCTACAACACGACACAGCCCGGGTCCCCGACGGCCTGCTCCTGCTCCAGGCCCTGGCGTCGCTCACCAGCCCGCTTGCTCCTACTGCTTTGACCCTAGAAGTAAGAAGCAGGCGCAGGAGCAGGACACGGCACAGGGGGCTCCGGGAGATGCAGGGGTTTGGAGCGGCTGGTGTGTGAGCAAAACGGGTGAGCGGGGGATGCTTCGTGACATAGCCAAGACCCGTTAAGGGGGCTCCCGGGCTGCACTAGGAGCTTGACCTTCATCCCATGACAGCTAGGTGTGGGCCACTGAAAGGAACGAATCAGGATCTGACAGATTCGCCTCTCATTTGGGTCATGCTGGGGCCACCACAAAGAGAGTCTCACAGAGGAGAGATTGCGGCCAAGGCCTGGCCAAGGCCTGTTAGCAGATCACGGCAGCGCCCGGGAAGGCAAGAACGAGGACTGTGACCGAGACTGAAGGGTGAAGACTGCAGTGGGACGTGAGTGTCCCAGAGCCCTGTGCTCGCGGCTCAGCTGGGGCTGGCGGGCATGTCCCCCTCACTCCCCCAAAGGCAGCTCTTACGCCGCATGGCCTTCCCCCCTAAGTCCGTTCTCCTCTCCCTCGTGGGACCCAAAGCCCATGCCCCCTCTCCTTGTGCCTGTGGGCCATCCCTCAGATCTCCACATGTCTCCATGGCAACCCGAGTGTCCTGTCCCTGGTCAGGCTTGCCTGGACACTAGCCCACTGGCCTCCACGCCTGCGTCTCCAATCCAGCCCTCGCCTGCTGTCAAGGACTTCCGCCGCTCAGTGGCTTCCATTGGTGGCAAGAAGAACACAAGCCCTTTATTATTGCATATAAGACCCCTCCCCACGGCTTCTGGCTGCAGGAAGGGCTCTGGAGCTGGTCTCCCCCACCTTCCCCAGCAGCTGAGCTGGGGGAGCACCAACGTGCTCAGTCCTCAGTCACACCCACCGTTTCGTGCCTCCGTTCTTGTCATCACGTGGCTCCCCATCCGTTGCGCCTGCCCTCCTGTAGATCCAGCACACCCCTGCTCGTTCCCTAACACCTGCCACATCGGGTTCTCTCTGAGGCCTTCCTTGTATTTCCACTTATTACAATTTGTGCTATAATTACTTCTTCCCGGCTAGTGTGTAAATGTCATGAGAGCAGGGATTAGGAATATATTGGGTTTTTTTTAACATCCTCTCTAAGACTAAGCATCATTCCTGATACATAATGAAGGCTCAATAATTAACTTACTGAATGAATAAACACAGATTTTGTCCCCTTCAGTGGACCATAAGCTTTTTTTTTTTTAAATAAACTCTACACCCAACACGGGGCTTGAACCCACAACCCGAAGATCGAGAGCCTACAACTTGCTCACCTACCGGGCCGGCCAGGCCCCCGGCAGACAACAAGCCTTTGGAGGCAGTGACTGAGTCATGTTTATCTCTGTATGTTCCCAAATAATTATGTTAGTACAAGTATTAGTACAAAGTTGTTGGGCTAGGGAAGTTGATCTATTCATTTCTTACTGTATTGGAAACAAAACTATTTTTTCCAAGTTCCTCGTTTCATTTAAAAGATGACTTTGGGGAATAGCTAAGCGCAGAGTAGAGCCAAGTCATAGAATATTACGGATTTTCCCTCAAAAAAACAAATGGGAAGTTATCCATTTTAAAACCCTCACATCAGAGAGCAGAAGCTTCAGAAAAAAACAAAATCTAAAAGCTGCTGAAAGAAGCATTTAAAAATTTATTCTGAGAGGGTGAGGGGTCTCTGACTCCTTGAGCCTGAGCACCAACACCAGCAGAGAAATGGAGACTGAGTAATAGGTAGACCAGTCTTCATCGTTGCAGAGCTGGAAACCTGGGTAGCTTTCTCGACTCGGACTTTTATGAGGGCATCATGTTAAATCCACATATCAGGGGCGCCTGGGTGGCTCAGTGGGTTAAAGCCTCTGCCTTCAGCTCAGGTCATGATCCTGGGGTCCTGGGATCGAGCCCCCACATGGGGCTCTCTGCTCGGCGGGGAGCCTGCTTCCCTTCCTCTCTTTTCTCTCTCTCTCTCTGCCTACTTGTGATCTTTGTCTGTCAAATAAATAAATAAAATCTTTTTTTAAAAATCCACATATCAAAGTCTTTGGGGGTGACATTGTACACAGTATTAGTGAACCGTTATGGGGGCACGCGAACTAAAACCCAACTGATAAAATGACAATATCATTTTTTTCAATGTCCCGTCACAAGATGTAAAAAATGTCCCCAAATCACCAAATGATTCATTTTAATCAAGGTAAAACTATTCTAAGCCCAGGAACAAAGCCCCCAGAACACAACCGTGCTCCCAGAGCCGGAGACAGTCAGGATGAGCCCCGGAGACCAGCCTGGTGGCCCCGGTTGCCTTGACAACCGCTCCCGCAGCACCAGCCTTCAGAGATGGGCTCCGACAGAGCCACGAGGAAGACTCACTGACGATCAGACCTAACATCTAAGACGGAAGAGTGACTGGATGACAGCGTATAAATATTTCCAAGTTGAAATGGACATTTGGGTGTGTGTGTGTGTGTTTTAAACCTCCCTGTTTCCCCCCGACCCCCACCGAGTTCTCCCTTCTTTCTCGGTTCCAAAATAAGAAACCCCTTTTTAGAAAGGATAACAAGCACGGCTGAACAGCTACCTTGGAAAATCTAACCTGGAAAAGAACTGTTTCCCATTTAAACCCCAAACTCCCTGCCCCCTCCCCCCGCCCGACCCAGAGGCAAAGATGACAGCAAATGGGAGGTAGCTGTGGGAGATTGAATCTCAACTCTTTAAAAAACACCTTCTTGCGTGTGGGGGTGTGATGAGTGCCTCAACAGTCCTGGTGTGCGGCCAAACACCAGGCAGTCAGTTCACAGCCGAAACCGTCACAGAAGCGCAAGCACGCTGGGGAGAGAGAAGGCGACAGTCTCCCGTGTCAGCCTCTTTCCCATGTGCCTGCAGAGCAGCGTCTCCGCGAGCAGGTGCAGGTGCGGAAAGAAGCCCGTGCACGGACAGCAGACGGTTTGGGGAGGGTCCGGACGGGGAACAACAAGCCACGATAAGGACAGACGACGCAGAGAAACCCGCACGCCGGGCAGAAGAAGCCTTTGAGGTGCTGCGATAAAGTTCCGAAGCCAACTGTGTCACCCGACAGGAGACAGCAGAAACGCAATTACTCCAGCCCCGAGGAATAAATACATAAAATGAGAAGTCAGGGAGAAAGCAAACCAGAATAAAGACCTAAAGTAACCAAAGGGCTCTGAGGAGTCACTTTCTCTTGTCGTGTTTTCTTGGCGGAGATGCCGTTCCCCAAATGTGCGATTATCTCAGCAGAATGAAGTAAGATGGGAAACTGCAGGGACGCCTGGGGGGCTCAGTCAGTGAAGTGGCTGCCTTTGGCCCAGGTCACAAGGTGCTGGGATTGAGTCCCACATCCTTGCTCGGTGGGAGCCTACTTCTCTTGCCTGCCTGTGCCTGCCACGCCGCGTCCCGTGCTCGCTCTCTGACAAATAAATGAATAAAATCTAAAAAAGAAAAGAAACGAAATGAAACTGGCGTGTGCGCTCACCACAGTGCACAGGGGCAGACACAGAACCTGGGCGTGCAAGGGCGGTCACTAGGCACGAGCTGGACAGTCCCCCGTGTGACCTGTAATGCAGAAAATTCAACAAGTCCTTGAAACACGGAGCCTGAGAAAACGACTTTGAATTATTTCACCTCAAGTAACACAAATGGGGGTGGCATGGCTGGCCCAGTCAGTAGAGGATAGAACTCGATCTCAGGGCTGTGTGTTCAAGCCCCACGTTGGGTGTGGAACCTCCCTTAAATTAAAAAAAAAAAGTATTTAAGTAAAACTGTTCTTCAAGTTCAACAGCAACACAACACGAGCAAATCCACGAAAAGTCACACTCCTTTCGTTGTGAGAAGGGAGAGTGGAATGTCGGAGTGGTAAAGCTTGTTGCGTGGTTGGACCTAGTTGCTTACCTGATGCGGTTGGGGAGGCCACAGATGTGTTCGCACAACTTGTTGTCCTGGAGACTTGTTACCCTGAAGGCATCAGCGCCTCGGCCAGAAGCACCTTCTCTCCAACTGAGAATGTGGCGGGTGTACGGCGACAGATGACAGCTCAAAACCCTGCTGTCCACGAGAGGGATTCTCAGCGCCAAGACATTTCAGTCATTTCGGGAGACGATTTATTCCCTTAATTGGAGTTACTTTTGGTTTTTACAATTTAAAGCAGCACGTTAATTCACTGTTGATGAAGGCATGGAGAAATGACTGTTGCCTAAATTGTTGGTGAGAAGTGACATTGATACGAGCTTTCTGGGGGAAAGTGACGTTACGTGCACCAACATTTAAAAGGAAGTGCAGCTGACCCATGAACAACGTCAGGGTGAGGGGTGCTGACCCCCCGCGCAGTTGAAATCAGCAGAGACCTTGTGACTCCTCCAGGCCTTGACTGTATTGATTGACGGCTTACTGATAACACAAATGGTCGATTAACACATATTTTGTATGTTCCGATAAAGTCAGCCAGACAAAGAAATTGTTATTAAGAAAGTCATAAGGAAGGGGGCCCCTGGGTGGCACATGGCGTCCAGCTTGGTTTTGGCTCAGGTTATGATCTCAGGGTCATGGGATCAAGCCCCGCGTCAGGTTCCGCACTCAGTGCAGAGTCTACCTGAGGCTCTCTCTCCCTCTGCCCTTCCCCCTGCTCGCTCGCTCACGCTCAAATAAACAAATACATTTAAAAAAGAGAAAATCATAAGGAAGAGAAAATATACTTGCGGTACTGTACTGTATTGGAAGAAATCTGCATATAAGTGGATCTGTGCAGCTCAAACTGTGTAGTTCGACCGTCAGCTGTACTCAGAGAAGCAGCTCTGTCTGTCAGATCTGTCTGTAAACTGTCCATTTCTCCTCAGCCACTGCCACCTTCCTGGTCCAGGCCACCATTGCCTCTTGCCTGCTTTCCCGAAACAGCATCCAGATTGGCCACCTTGACCCTTGAAGTCCATGCTCAACAAGCTGCCAGATGCTATCCCACCCCTGGTCACAACCTCTCATCTTTTCTGAATAAAAGCGAAGACCTCACCACAGTCTTACAAGCCTCCCTCCTCCCACTTTCCTGCCCCCACCCCCAGCCTCTCGGAGTCATCTTTTGCTTCTCTCCTCTTTGCCAGGTCCACTTCAGCCAGATCAGCCTCCGTGGGGCTCCTGAACTCAGCAGGCATGCTTCTGCCCCCAGGCCTTTGTACTCGCTGTTCCCTTATCCTAGAAAGCTCACGCCCTCTCTGTCCTACCTTCCTCCCTGGTTTCACCAGCTTCAAATCTTTTCCCAAAAGCCATCTTCTCAGTGGGGTGAGGCTGTTTTTGCCCGCTCTAACATCGCAATGTTCCCGCACTTACTTCCTCTTTCCTGGCTCGCTTTTCTCCCCAGCCTTTACCAACCTGTCATCCTCTGACACCCTGTATAGTTGACAATTTTTATTTAAGTGTCATAGAAAAGGGGAGCTTGGGTGGCTCAGTGGGTTAAGCCTCTGCCTTCGGCTCGGGTCATGATCTCAGGGTCCTGGGATCGAGCCCCACGTCGGGCTCTCTGCTCAGCGGGGAGCCTGCTTCCTCCTCTCTCTGCCTGCCTCTCTGCCTGCTTGTGATCTCTGTCTGTCAAATAAATACATAAAATCTTTAAGAAAAAGAAAAAGAAATGTCATAGAAAAGAGTGCTCCCATAACTCTAGTCCACTAGGAATAACCAGGCAGCTGATCTCTAACATGTACAAGCTAATAAAGGAATTCATACATGTCATTTAAAAATCAGTTTGCTCGCTCGTTAGTCACCTCTCCATCTACAAATAGCTGTAATTGATATTCATATATGTCACGACTAATCTCTCCTGAAGGAGAAACAATTAGCCACCATGAAAGATA
Organism: Enhydra lutris kenyoni; assembly: GCF_002288905.1. Classification (NCBI taxonomy): domain Eukaryota; kingdom Metazoa; phylum Chordata; class Mammalia; order Carnivora; family Mustelidae; genus Enhydra; species Enhydra lutris. The sequence goes on from NW_019154105.1 coordinate 837,592, forward strand.
ATCGTTCGCTGGTTCGACCTCTTCATATGTCTTACCGATGAGGATCATATCCTGCCGTTGGATGGGCTCCGGATCTTTCCGCACAGTGTGAGATGTAAGAAATGTGAGTTCTCAGGCACACAAATTAAAACACACACTGTAACTAACTAAGACAGATCAGTCATTCTCGTAAAGTCCTATTTGATGAACTTGACCAGCTGCTTTTCTGGATGACCACTGTGTGGCTTCAGCCACGACATCAAGCCCAGCTCACTCTGCAGTGCTACGGCGGACGTGTTCTTGTTTCACGTGGTCATGAACTGTAAATGTCTCAGGCCCAAAGTGTGTGTGTGTGTGTGGAGGGGAATGAGTCTTCTCTTCCCCTTAGACTATCTGGCAGCCAGGAATTGAGTCCACAAGTGTTTCCGAACGAGTCCCTGCTGATGCTGGGGACGCAGCCCTGGGAGAGCTGTGTAAGGACCCTTCCAGTGTCATAGGACAGGTTGGCACAGAGCCGCCAGTGCCAGGAAAGCAAGCGGAATGAACCCTTGGCACGTGTAATGGAGAAGGTCCCTCGGGTGGGGACGAGGGTCGGGAAGCACCTCTTTGAAAAGTAAGGTTTAACTCTTGAATTTTCTTGGCAAATGCAATGGAGAAGGAAGGACTTCGCAGGCAGAGGGAAGGGTATGTGCAGAGAAAGACCCTGAAGTGGCAAAAGGATGAAATGGTCCAGAAGCAGAAAGAAAGCCCTTAAGACGGGGCGCCTGGAAGATGCCTGGGTGGCTCAGTCGGTTAAGCCACTGCCTTCCACTCAGGTCATGATCCCGGAGTCCTGGGATCGAGTCCCGAATCGGGCTTCTCCTGCTTTGCGGGGAGGCTGGTTCTTCCTCTCCCTCTGCCTCTCCCCCTGCGTGTGCTCTCTCTGTCAAATAAATGAAAAAAATCTTTAAAAAAAAAAAAAAGAGCCAACAGAAATGGAACCCTTTAAAAAAAAAAAAAAGACGGGGCACCTCAGGGGGCTCAGTCCGTTAAGCATCTGCCTTTGGCTCAGGTTATGATCCCAGGTCCTGGGATCCAGCCCGGGGTCAGGCTCCCCTGCTTCTTCCTCTCCCTCTGCCCCTCCCCTACTTGAGCTTGCTGGGGTGCGCACGATCTCTCTCTCTCTCTCTCTCTCTCAAATAAACAAATAATATAAATAAATAAATAAATAAATAAATAAATAAAATCTTAAAAAAAAAAAAGAAAACCCAGAAGACTGGAAAGGTGGACACAGTGGGAGCCCCGGTGAGGACTATTAAACTTGATCCTAAGGGCAGAGGAAGGCGGTGGAGGGTTGTAAGTCAGGGACAGTGTGATCCCTGCCCTGCGCTCGGCTGGTCGCTGTGGCCTTTGGTTTTCTGACCGTGTCCTTGCCCAAGTGCTGTGCTGTTACGTAGGAACCGTTCCAGACTTGCTTTCCAGGGCTTCCAGGGAACACGTTAAGTCCGTTTCACTCTCCATCATGCTTATTTGTAAGACCCAAAATAGACTTTCAGTAACAACTGAAGAACCTAACTGCTAAATCCTTGGGGAAAGAAGTCAAGCCGCACCTGTGGTATCTCCGCTCGGCCCCACTCTCCTACCAGATGCAGTGGGAGGCGGCACGACAGGGCCTCAGAACCCCAGGTCTGTCACTCACCACCTGTGGGACTTTGGGCAGGTCACTTAATTTCCCTGTGCCTCGGTTCCCTCATTTGTGAAGCGGAAGATAACAATAGAACCTCACGGGCAGGGGGACCACAAAACCGGTCTTCCAAACTGCACATCTGAGAGGCAGAAGGGGCTCCTGACGGCCGCCCGCGCGTGGAAGCCTGCAGTTGGTGCTCCTGGGACGCGGTCCCTCGTGCCCGAGGAGACTAGGATCGCCAACCGATTTTAAACATCAATGTGGCTGAAAGGGAGAACTCAGAAATATCGAAAACCCCATGAAACTGTGTCAGACTCAAAAGTACTGTAACTTGAAGGAGATTATCTTTTCACAGAAAACTAAGTGAAGAGATAAAAAAGAAAAGAAAAAAACCTAAATAAAAGCAAACTATAGCTGTGCTCAGAAAGACAAATACGGGTGGGAGATATGAGTTCAACGCTACTCCAAGTCCTTTTTAAAGTGGGCTTTAAAACGATCTGACTACAGATGTGGGCGTTAGTCTGTCAGAGCACCAGTTAGGGGAGGGCTTCATCTAGTTCCGCTTAGGAAAGTGATAACCGCTGGTTACAGAAAATCTGAAGATGAAAAAAGGAGGAAATGAAAGTCATTCATTCTCCTACCACTAAAAATAACCACCAGGAACATTTGGCCACGCACTCTGGTGTGCAATGCGCCGCTTTCCCGTATGCTTTCCCTCAGGGACGCACGTGTACGTGGCTAGGTCTGTCTGTCTGTCTATCTTTTCAAAAGTAAGATCATTCTAAAAATGCATGTGTCTTAGTTTCCCAGGCCTGCCATAACAAAGTACCACAATCAGGGTGTCTTTAAGAAATAGACATTTATTCTCTCAGTTCTGGAGCCTAGAAGCCTGAAATCAAAATATTGGCAGGGCCACGCTCCGTTTGAAGATTCTGGGAAACGATCCCTTCTTGCCTCTTCCAGCTTCTGGGGCTGCCAGACATCCTTGGCCTTCTTTGGCTTGCGGCAGCGTCCCTCTGATCTCTGCCTCTGTCTCCATGAGGCCTTGCCCCCGTGTGTCTGTGTCTCTGTGGGCCCACATGGCTTTGTGTGAGGGTACCACGCACTGGACTTAGGGCCCGGCTTCGTCCAGCAGGATCTCATCTTAACCAATCACATTGCAAATACCTTATTTGCCAAGTCCTATTCTGAGGTTTCACATGGACTTGAGTACTCGGGCGACATCGTTCAACCCAGCACAACACGCAGTGAAGCTCTCCAGCTGTCCCATGTACAACGTGGCAGGCTTCCGCATCCTGAGATGCCCTGAATGAAATATCTGAATCTCCTTTTACCAAATCCGATGCAGTTCCCTTCTGTACTTCCCCCCAGGAACGTCTGCCTACTTTCTGGGGCAGGGTGGGGGGCGTTTCAGACGTCATTCAGGACCCCAGGACCCAGGAAGAAGAGTCCAGTCTCCCTAGAGTCACGGGACTATGGCCTGGATTTAGCCCCTTCACGGATTGAAGGCTGACCTAAGAGTTAGCCGCAAGGCACCATTTTGTCAAGCCGGCATTTGCACAGCCACGTCCTGAGCCATGGTCAGGCTAGAATGATTGCTGACGTTGGTTGGCTCAGATACAACAGGCTACCAGTCCTGTCTCTTTCCAACCTCAAGATAATTTTATTTTGGTGAAAGACGCTTTGACTTAACCTGACCACAAGCCATAGTTAGGGCCCTCGCGACCCACCGTGAAAGATTTGTCTAGTGTTGAGCTTCAGGCACAGTTGTTGGTTTTGTAACTTTCCCTCCAGAAGGCCCCTGGGCTCCGTATGCAAATGAGAGCACCTCCTTCCGGGGACAGTCTGCACTAGGAGGCACTGCGAGAGGTACCTGGGCTCAGTCTGAGAAAAGGTACTGTCCCGCCCTCAGGCAACAGGTGCCTGGCTGCCTTCTTACACCACACAGCAAGGGAGTGACTATTAGAGAAGCTTCCCCATAGAGAGAAAAGAGTGTGTTGGGTGCTGGCGGTCTCCGGTAGACCTGGAGCCTCTGGCATCACTTCGAAGTCCCCCATATTGCTGCCGTGCTGAAGACTTAGCACCACATCATAATTTGCATCCCATGAACGTACTGTAACTCATTTAACTGTTCCCATGCTTTGGTACATTTAAGTTGATTTCCCATAACCAGTTAACTGGGATAAAAATCTTCATTCACTTAATGAATATTTATTATTCATTTTCCAAGTCCCAGTCAAAGTTTTAGGGTCAAAGGGCCTAAAGTTCTTGTTTCTGGGGCGCCTGAGTGGCTCAGTCGGTTAAGTGTCTCCCTTTGGCTCAGGTCATGATCCTAGAGTCCTGGGATCAAGCCCCGCATCGGGCTCCCTGCTCAGCAAGGAATCTGCTTCTCCCTCTCACTCTACCCCTCCCCCTGCTCGTGCGTGCGCTCTCTCTCTCTCTTGTTCTCATTGTCTCAAATAAAATCTTTAAATAAAATAAAATGAAGTTCTTGTTTCTGAGGCACTTAAATTTTTGTGACAGAGAAGGAAAACCACAAAAAATAAATGCAAGTTAAGATATGTATGCTCGATCTCTATGGACAGCGTTCCTGTGCCTTCGTAATACAATGGAGAGAAGTAAGAGCAAATGACAATGTAATGGGAGTGTTATTCCAGATGGGAGAAGGGGGAAGAGCCTTATGAAAGGTTGGTGTGTGATATACCTGCCCGATTTGGTGAACGAGGTAGGGTCTTTACAAAGCACAGCGACACTCACGTCAAGTTCTGTCTTTCTTGTTTTGGTTTGCTCACTACGTCACGTATGAATGTAAATACGATGGACGTCTCTCCACTAAGTGAAACCGCCACTTACATGCAATCTGCAGCAGCACGTGAAGAATAAACTGGTTTAAAGAGTCAGTGGTTGCTCATGAAACTGTAACTACTATTTTTTAAAAGATTTTATTTATTTATTTGACAGAGATCACAAGCAGGCAGAGAGGCAGGCAGAGAGAGAGAGGAGGAAGCAGGCTCCCCACAGGGCAGAGAGCCCAAAGTGGGGCTCGATCCCAGGACCCTGAGATCATGACCTGAGCCAGAGGCAGAGGCTTAACCCACTGAGCCACCCAGGCGCCCCATAAACTGTAACTACTCTTATGTCTCCCCCATGAATCACGGCAAGTCACCACATGAAAAGGATGACATGGAAAACTATGAAAAGTGGCCACGGATCAGCGTTCAGTTTTGCGATGACTGGATCTATTTGTAACAGTCTTTTCTCTGAAGAGATCTGACGGTCTTTTGCCGTCAGCGGTTTTGTCAACCAAACTGCTGCCACATGCAGGCCGGCTGAACGACGCAGACTCTAAGAGTGACTCTTCCACAACTTATCATCACAACTTCCTAGAAAGACCCAGTCCGCCTTTACGATGCCATCTTGAATATCAAACACTTAAATGTGTTTGTCACGTGAGAACCAAGCCCTTCACAATTTTATACCTAAGTTTTATCTTGCTGCAACATTTTAGGTAACCAGATGTTTAAACATCCTGTGCTTAACTTTTAAGTTGTTTGCGTGCCTGTGTGTGTGTGTGTGCGTGTGTTATAGTTCAGTGCTGTGTAACAAATAACCCCCAAACTTGTCTGTGACAAATAACCATTAACAACCCCACAACTTGGTGACCCATTTCACTATGCTCACTCCCTGTGGGATAGGGACGAGGGCCAGGTTCGACTGGACAGTTCTCTGGCTGCACCGTACAACAACTGGGTCACTCTGTGGTACCCACTGAGGCTGTCACCAGTGGGGCTGGCCAGTCCAAGAGAGCTTCATTCACAAGCTTGGCTCCTCGGTGGGAAAACTAGAAAGCTGGGCCCCTTCCTTCTCCAGGTAGTTTCCAGGGTTCTCCTTACAGGATCTAGAGAAGGGCAGCCCAGAACGCTGGTGTCTGTCCCTAGAGACAGGGGCTAGAAGCTGCCAGGCTTGCTAAGGCCAAACCCAGCAAACCAGCACAGGGTCCCTTCCAGTGTATTCTATTAATGAACAGTCACAGAGCCCACAGACCCTTTAAGAGGAGGCGATAGAGACCCCTTCTCTAAGGTTAGGGCAGTGTCAGAGAGCCTATAGCCATCTTTGATCTGCTACAGTATATGTATTTGGCTTTTCTTATGGAAAATGTTAAACATATGTAAAAGTAGACAAACTGGGGCACCTGGGGGGCTCAGTCATTAAGCGTCTGCCTTCAGCTCAGGTCATGATCCCGGGGTCCTGGGATCAAGCCCCGCATCGAGCTCCCTGCTCGGTGGGAAGCCTGCTTCTGCTGCTCCCTCTCCCCCTGCTTGTGTTCCCTCTCTCACTGTGTCTTTCTCTGTCAAATAAATAAAATATTTTTAAAAAAATCCTCCATGGACCCGTCGCCACCATCCACAGTTTTCAACTCCAGGCTGTTCTGTTTCATCCATACGCCCCTCCGACTTCCTCTATCCCCATATTATTTTAAGTCAAACCTCACACATCGTATTAATTCATCCATTAATGCTAAGTTTTGCTTGTTTGTTTATTTAAGTTGGCTCCACACCCAGGATGGAGCTCAACACCGGGCTTGAACTCAAGACCCCCAGATCAAGAGTCCAACACTGAACCAACTAACCCACCCACGTGCCCCCGTTAACGCTGGGTTTTCAAGTGATATGGACAAAGGACATTACACTTTAGGAGGGAAAAATCTCATTTTGGAGGCTTTTCTTATGTTGGTACCAAGCTGTTCTTACCGCTCAGAAGCGTACGATGTCTTCCTCCCCCAAAACTGCTAAGTATTGGAACAGCAAAGAACGGACACTTTGCCAAGTAGCTTCCGGTGAGACACAAAGCGAACTAGGATCCCAGAGCCTGAGTTCGCATCTCAGCCAGCGCCAGCTCTGTGACATTGGCGAACTGTGACCGAGTCCTCGTTTGCCGCTCTGCACCCATCTTTTCCAGGCTGTGGTTATCCCCACGTTACAGAGGGGCTTGGGAAAGGTCAGCAACTGCCCGGGGTCAAAAAGTAGCCCAGCTGGGACCCCACCCAAACCATCCTGAGGCTCCGTTTTCTTCTCTGCCCCATGGAGTTAGTTGTCCAAGTTCAGCCTGTTTCACTGGAGAATAATTTATTAAATGCTCAACAAACCCCTCTGGGAACATTTCAAATTCTGATCACAAAAGCTCTGACTAGATCATGGCTCAAAAATCCAAACAATAGAAAATGGTGAAAATCCGGCTCCCAGTCTCATTCCCATTTTGTCTTACTCCTTACCCATTTTCTTTCTGTACCAGGAACCACCCAATTATTATTTATTTATATAAATAAATAAATAATGAAAATAATGTTCCCCCTTCTCTGTATGTTCGATCTCGATGGACGGCGATCCTGTGCCAGCGAATGCGCAGCTCCCTTGTCTTTTTTGATAGTCGCCTACGACCCGGTTGTGTGGCTGCGCCGTCAGTTACTGAACAAGTTCTCCACTGATGGACATTGGATTTGTGTCCCGATCTTTGCTATTACAGACAATCCAGCCCAGAATTTTATTTTTGCGGAAAAGCATAGATACGGAGTGCCTATGTGTGTGTGTTGGGAGAGGAGCAGTCAGTAGGACCTCTCAGTCTCCTGCTTGAACAAAGTGCCATCATTCCCTGCCCGTTTCCCGTATTTCACATAAGACGAAGTTCATCGACCCTAACTGGAAGGACCCACACCTTCTTGGGGCACCTGGGTGGTTCAGTCGGTAAAGCATCTGCCTTCAGCTCAGGTCATGGTCCCGGGGTCCTGGGACCAGCTCGTCAGGGCTCCCTGCTCAGTGGGGAGCCTGCTTCTCCCTCTCCCTCTAACCCTGCCCCCAGCTCATGCTCTCGCTCTCTCGCTCTCTCAAGTAAATAAATAAAATCTTGAGGAAAAAAAAAAAAAGAACATATACGTTCTTACAGAGTCTTCTCATCCCGGAGCCCCAAGGGACCAGAGAATTAGAGCCCCATGGGTGTATCATTATCACTGTCACGTTTTACTAATCTTGTCTTGGGTTTGCTTATTTTAAAACTCTCCCTGCGGGGGACTCGGTGGCTTAGTCGGCTAAGCGTCTGCCTTGGGCTCAGGTCATGATTCCAGGATTCTGGGATCGAGCCCTGCATCCGAAGCCCTGCTCAGTGGAGAGCCTGCTTCTGCCTTTCCCCCTCCCCCTGCTCGTGTTCCCTCTCTCACTATCTCTCTGTCAAATAAATAAATAAAATCCTTAAAAATGAAAAAATAAATTAAAGGTTATTATCTTCAGTCATTCATGCCTTAAAGTAAATTGATGTACTCAGGAAACCGGTCCTAACACTGGTTTGGATCGGTCACGCACTGAGGGGTGCCGTGGAGGCGGCCGGAAGGTGGGGTGGGATGCTCATGGCAAGTTTGGAACGGGGTGAGGGCGGGAGAGTGGGACGGAAGCAGCAGGGGGACTGACTCTGGAATGCCAGGGGTGGAGAACTCTTTACCACTTGAAGAGAAAGGAGCAGGGAATAGGGACACGCAGAAGAGAAGTCTGCTGGGCCCCAGGAGGGACACTGTCCTCTCTGTAATCTTACCCAGGAACAGCCCTGCTTTTTTGGACGTGTTTACCGAGAATGCCTCACTCTGGCTCTTTCCCCTGTACTGTTGGGTTTTGTTTACTATTCCACAAGAACCCTCCGGCCCTGTGGGTTAACCACAGAATACTTTGTTTCCTCGTCTGGATTTCAAAATTCTCAAGCGTTGAGCAAAGATTTTTTCTTAAAGGGACGCCGTGAAAGGGAAAAAAGCACTACACGCACGGGCAAAGAACTGAGTTAATCGTTCCCAACCTGATTCGACAGAACAGAATCTCCGCTTCAGGCGCCTCTCGGGTCCGTTCCTCTCTGCGGAGGCTCCCTGAGCGGCTCCAGTCTTTAGCAGAAGCCGCCGGGCTGCCCGGGAAGGGCGAAGCCGCCCAATGCAACGTCTGTGTTTTGACAGATCAGCTTCTAGGAATCCGGGGAGAACGCGGCACGGAGCAGCAGGTGCACTGAACCCTTTGCGAGCCTGACAGGTGCCGAGCCGTAGTGCGTCCTCCTCCCCAAACTTCTGTCGGAGTGGTTGCTTCGAATTGTGTTTTCCTCTGACATCCGCGTGTATTCTCTGGGTCTCCTCTGGATTTTTACCTCACCCCGTCTGAGTGCTTCTTCCCGGGGAGCCCAGGGGCTCAGCGGGTTGCGCAGCCGCTCTTGATTTCAGCTCAGGTCAGGATCTCGGGTCATTGGGTGGAGCCCAGGGTTAGGCTCTGTGCTCAGCAGGGAGCCTGCTTGTCCCTCTCCCTCTGCTCCTCCCCCACTTGTTCACGCTCTCTCAGATAAATGAATGAATAAAATCTTAAAGTGTTTCTTCTTCTCCTGGCCATAGCAAATACTGTACAGGATCCCGTCCTCCATTCTCTCCCGCATACCATAAATAGTATTTCTCCAACAGCATCGACTCACCCTCTGTCTTTTATTTACATTGTACCTCATTCTCATGTCCCTTCTGGAAGACCCCATGGCTGAACTGCTGGAGCCCAGATGGTGGGAAGTGCTTGTGGGGTATTTTAAGGAACACTGGTCATCCGTGCAGAACACAGGCCAACACTTCCGAAGGCTTCTGACCAGGGCTGCTTGGGTAAACTTGCTAATGGCGTTTCGTTTTCCTGTGCCTTGGTTTTTTCCTTTTGTTTTTTTGTTTTGTTTTGTTTTGTTTTTTGGGGTTTTTTTTGTTTTGTTTTTTTAAAGATTTTATTTATTTATTTGACAGACAGAGATCACAAGTAGACAGAGAGGTGGGCAGAGAGTGGGGGGGGGGGGAAGCAGGCTCCCCGCTGAGCAGAGAGCCCGATGCGGGGCTCGATCCCAGGACCCTGGGATCATGACCTGAGCCTAAGGCAGAGGCTTTAACCCACTGAGCCACCCAGGTGCCCAGTTTTTTCCTTTTGTAAAGTGAAATTCTAAGAAGTATATCACTTAAAAATAGTACTTCACATATAGTGGTTATGCATGTACCATCTCATTTGATGTTAAAACAACCCAATTAGGGTGTATATTTCTATCCACAAACCAGTTAGACCAGGTTCACTGCAAATGTCCCTGATTTGGGGCACCGCGAGGTCCTGCAGACACTATCGGTTCCTGGACACTTTTCCTTCCTTGATTTTCCAGGTGTCCCTCCCTGGGGGAGAGAGACCCTCACCCAGCTCAGTGGTGAGGCCTGAACAACCCAACTCAATCGTGACTTTATCCTTTGGCAACAATTGTCCTCGGGGTGGCAAATGACCCAGATCTAGCTAATGAAACAGGAGACTAGGTCTGCTGGGAGGTTCCAGGAAAGTCTGCTAGATCTTAGAAAGACAGAGGAGGAGACAGTCCTTCCAGACCTCAAACCTGAGGCTGAGGCTTAGAACTGCGGAAGCCATCTTGTGACTCTCTAGGGAACCAGCCCAGGAGAACGCCAACAAGTCAGGCTAAGGGAGGGAAAAGACAGAAGAATGTAAGACTTTGATGATGGAGCCATAGAATTGAGCCTAGATCCACCCCACCTTAGACCTTCGTGATATACATGGTAAGTTTGAGTATTTTGGCTCCAAAGGGACCTCTCAGCCTGCACCCATAAGAATTTAGGTACTCACCTAAGATCTCAAGAAAACTTGCCTGTGCATTAAAATCATCTGGGGAGATTCAAGACATGTCCGTGCCCGGCCTTCACCTGAAGAGGTTCTGACACCATAGGTCTAGGCCAAGCTCTGCAATTTTATATTTTTTAAAAGTTTCCATAACACTTTTAATGTGAGCATCATTGGTCAAAAAGCTCCAGAGGACAGAGCAGGTATGTTTTAGGACACATTTTCCTTCTTACCGCTGTCCTGCCTCACCCCACCTCTGCCACCGTGTTCTGAGCGTCTCCCAAACGCAGCGTGATGACCCATCCCAGTTCACCCGGGACAACCCACGGCTGCCATGACATAATTCTCAACTGCAAGCCCCCCACCCTAAAACATGTCCCAATTTGGATGACTGGTGGCCTTACCTAGAAGATCTGCTAGTGGAGCTAGTCTAAGCAGGACTCTTAACACTACATCTTCCCTATTTGGGATAAATTTGTGCCTATCCCAATGCTGAAAGGAGGCCCAGATTTGCAGAGGACTCAGTTGGCTTGCTGGAGTTTTTAAATAAGCCCTTCAGTCCCAACCCTGAGGCTTTTGGTTTCGGGTGGGAGATTGGGGATTTCATGAGAACTCAGAGTTATTTTTGTGTGCTAAATTTTTTGTTACCACTCTGGTGTGCATGTAGTCCCATCTGAAGGCAGGGGAATGACCAAAATGATTTCCCTAGCTTCCCCCCAACCCCAGGATGCTCTGATAACGTACATCCTGCTGCAAGCCTTCGGAACTGGAAGAGGAAATTACACAGTGGAAGCTGCTGAAGCAGAAGAAATCTCTTGGTTTAAGAGGCTGGAGTGATGTCCAAAGCAGAAAGCTGCGGCATGGAGCAAAGAACGGACAGGTAGGGAAAGCAAAACCAAGGGGATGATACTGAGTTGCTTTACTGTGGCCTAATGAAGGTTTTAAACCTTGCCTGGGATGAGCAAGGCACTTCAGAAATCATGCAAACAGCTTAGATGTGGGAATCAGAAGTTGGGGGTGGGGTGCTGTCTACCAGAGCAGCCAAATAGAGTCCCAGTTTCACAGAGATCTGTCAAATCTTTGGGGGGAAAAACAAGGAGGAGTTGGAGGCTGCTAGTTGGGCTCCGGGAAGTCATAATGGAGATTGTAAACAGGAAGGGGCCATCAGGGCTACCTTCGTTCTCTCCGGCAATGCCTTAGACATTCAGAGAGATCTAGATGGCTCTGTGGGAGGGCAAAGCTGAAGGGCCTGAGAGCTTTCTAGAAGCGTAGGTCAGTTGTTGAAGACAGGATATTCTCTAGAATGAGAAGATGAAAGGTGCCACTTAAACTCCTGGGTTCTTTGACATGAGTCAAGAAGGAAGTAGAAACTGCAAGAGCGATTTTCTTGGCTCACAGGGAAGAGATCTCTGCTCTATCTCTGGGAGAGACGCGGGGTCAACTCTGGGAACTGTTTCAGCTACACACTGCTGTGCAAGACTATCTCAGAACATAAGGGCTTAAAACAAGAACCATTTATTTGTTCACAATTTTGCTATGGGTCAAGATCAGTCTGGGGCACTTCATCTTTGTTCCATGTAGCATCTGCTGGGACACCTTGACCAGCTGAGGATCTGCTTTCAAGTTGGTCCACTCCTGGGGCTGGCAGGCTGGGGCTGCTGCGGTCTGAGGTCTCAGCCGGGCCTGGAAGCCGAGGGCCTTGGTTTTCTTCCACAGGAACCCGTGGCTCCAAGTGGCTGCTGAGGCGCCCTCACAGCATGGAGGCGAGCTTCCAAGAGAGATAAGGGACTGACAGTCTTACTAAAGGCAAGCCTCATCGCTTTCTCTTTGTTTTATTGATCAAAGCAGTCACGGGCCCAGCCTCTATGTAGAGGGGAGAAGAAACAGATCCACCTCTCAGCGACAAAGTGACAAAAGACTTGCTGCCATCTTGAATATTCTCCCTGAGCCGCGGAAAAGGTCAGCCCTAAGATGTCAGAACAAATGGCTATCGAAGTCGAACCTGAGGTTGTCAGAGAGAAAGTGTCTGAAGGAAGGAAAAGAAATTGGGAAGTTCAGTATTCCGGTGATCTGCTAGGGAGGAAGAAGGGACAAAGGAAATTTTTACTATCATGACTACCGTAATTCATGCTCCTGGTCTCACTCCTAGATTTGTGCAGCCCGGGAAAGAAAACATATATATCTACAGCTGAAGCCTTCAAAGCTTAGGATTGCCGTGTGACTTAAGTTATTTATTTATTTATTATTTTTTAAAAGATTTTATTTATTTATTTGTCAGAGAGATAGAGAGAGTACAGGTAGGCAGAGTGGCAGGCAAAGGCAGAGGGAGAAGCAGGCTCCCTGCGGAGCAAGGAGCCCGATGTGGGACTCGATCCCAGGACGCTGGGATCATGACCTGAGCTGAAGGCAGCTGCTTAACCAACTGAGCCACCCAGGTGTCCCGACTTAAGTTATTTAATTCAAAAATCTTAAGCAAAAATATTTACCATATACAAGACAGTATAATACATCTTGTATTAATTATAAAGTTTTATAAAACATGACTTCTGTCCTCAAGGAGCTTTCCGTTGATTTAGCAAGCATTGATCAAGCACACACCAAACACTGTGGGACGAGCTACCAGCTAGTAGATGCATAGATAGAAAACATCACTGCCCCTGCCTTCACAGAGTTCAGACTACAGTAGGGGAAAGAGATCTGAACATAATATTCCAATGTCATGCAACAAGTCTGGCCCAAGCTCTGTAAAGGATAAGTAATATGTGTGTATAATAGAGGAGAAAATGAAAATATGCAATCCAAAATGTTAATCATGGGATTACAGGTGGACATCTGTTTTTTTATTTATACTTTGTTTTCAAAAATTAATGTTACTTATAAGATAGAAAATGATACATATTATTTTTAAGCACGATGTAGTGTTTTTAGAGAGAAATGTCCACCATGTGCTGGAACTGAGATGAATTCCCTAGTTCCTTCTGGAAAGAGAAGAGAGAAGTTCACCTCACCCTCTTCGAGAGGTGACATCAAAGTCATGGCTTGAAGGGTCAACAGAAGTTGTGACTATTATTTGCCTTTTGGGGAGTGTCACCTTGCCTAACCCTCTTATCTGGGGATGGTTCTTTACCAGTTGTCCTGTTGGGTCCATAGAGCTTTGTCATCTCAAGGGAAGTCAGAGAGGTAACCGGCTCCATTTACTCTTCTTTCTTTCCTAGAAACAAAGGTATGGCTGCAGAACCTGGGTTCTGCCTGTCAGACTCCTTGCCCAGGACACTGAATCTGGCACTGGAGGAATGAAGACAGGACGGGCAGAAGGCACCTATAGCAGATGCGAGAGGGTGCAAGGAGGGCGACCGTGGTGGCGTGGCGGTGGTGGTGACAGAATCCTTTCAGATAAGAGCTGTGTCTCTGCTCCTCCCTGGTCCCTTTTTGCCATCTGTGTCCTAATCTTGGCTCCTCAGTCTCCTATTATTCTATGAGTCCCCCAACCCCTTCCAACAAATTCCTTAAAAAGAGCCGAGCCTGGGTTGTGTTGTTTGAGGCGACTGAGTGACACAGGAGTTAGCTGGGCAGGGGAGGAAGGTTGGTGAGAATCCCAGTGCCTGCAGACAGAGAGGCCTGAAGGAGGGCCTGCGGGGCCATCCAGAAGGAGTGACCACACGTACTCACAGGTATATTGGGGGAGGGTGTACGAGCTGCATATTCTGGGGGGTGCAAAGGAATCACTTTCTGCTGGGTTTATTAGCAAAAATGCGGTGGAAGCAGTGGTATGAGCTTGCCCATGAGAGAAGAGGAAAGAACAGAGTGGTTATTCCAGGCAGAAGGAGAAGTACATACACTCACTGGAGATATCCGCGTGTGTTTAGGACTCTAGTAGTCAAGCAGTTAAATTTAGCTGCAGCACAGGGAGAAGCAAAGCCGCCTGTAAGGTTGGTAGATACGAAATTCTACCGAGGTTTCAGGCTAGAACAGAGACTCTGGGCTTCATTGGTCGGTAATAGGGAAACGGGGAAGGTTTGCGGACAGGGGGTGTCACCAAGCAAGCGGCGCTTTAAAACGCTGAATGCGGTGGTTGTGGCCGGACGGTCAGGAAGCGGCCGGGATGAGCCGGGAGGAGCCGCCGTGTCCTGAATTAGGCTGATGGCGGTGCGAATGGAAAGGGCAGCACACAAAATGTAAAGAAGGATTTGTAAACTGGCAGCTCCTCTGTTTAGAAAAAAATTCAGAAGCTAGCTTTAAACACGCATGTGCGCACAATCACCGTGTTCCTAAACGGGCTAGACTTGCAGATACACAGAGTATAACACACCACATATGCTGCAACCCGCTCCAGCTAGCAGAGCAGTGGATTTATGCCCTATGTTGTGCGAAACACATAAAATAAATACAACGAGGCAAAAATGCTCCGCATCATTCCATGGAAGTGCTTGGGCTGCATCTGCGTGTGTGTGTGCATGGGCATGTGCAGGTGTGTGTGTGTCTGTGTGTGTGTGTGCCTGGAACACGGTATGCAGCAAAGAGCTTAGACTATCCGTGGGCTTCTCAGCTTCCTCGGAGGTTTTCCATACCGTTTTCCATAACTCTGCTCTTACCGCCCCCGGGGTTAAAGATGTACGCAAGGGACCATTGCTGAAGTGGGTGGGACTTCGCTGGGTTTGTATTAAAAAAAAACTCTGATCGTTCCAAGGACAGTGACATTTAGAAGGTATTTATTTATTTATTTGGGAGAACGAGAGACAGCACATGCAGTTGGGGGAGGGGCAGAGGCGACGGAGAGAATCTCAAGCAGACTCCGTGCTGAGTGTGGTGCCTGAGGCAGGGACCGATCCCGGGACCCCAAGATCATGACCCGAGCCAAACACAGATGCTTAACCGACTGAGCCACATTTCTTTCTGGAGAAGGTGCCCCCCAGCAGTGCCCAGCAGTGCACGAGCACGCTCTCCAGCCCCGTGTCATTAGTAAAGACATTCCAAGGGAAGGGTCTGCAGCTCCCCTCGGAGTAATAATTGGTCATTTGCTGGCTCATATCATGTCACAGTGGTTTGTGGATCTAATACAATTCCCGTGACAACAACACGGGCTGGGTGTTACTGTCTCATTTTACAGAACAGGAAGTCGAAGCTGCAAGATGTGAAGTGACTTGCCAGCCTCACACAACCACAAGTCACGGAGCCAGACGCCTAATTCCCCAGCTTAGCTACGGAACCACTTCCGTGGATAACACGACACCGAGCTAGGGGAGCCCTTTCCCAGCCCTTTCCCAGCTAGGGGAGCCTCTTCTCACTGGGATGCCAAACCGCTGGGTTCTGTTGGCTGTGAACGCAATGCGGGCTTTCCAGCCGGGGCCTCCGGGGAAGTCTTGTGCTCTTCTTAATGCCTTTAGGACCCAGTTTTCAGTCTTTTCAAGGCATTGTCTCTTTCCTCTTCAGCCCACACTAGCGACCTCTCTTCCCAACTCTCACCCCCGCCATGCAGGTTAAAGCAGTGTTGGCATCAGATGGCATCGGTCAGGTGGCGTAGGGCTCCTCATCAGGAAGCCCGTTGGCACGCAGCTCTGTCACTAGAGCACGTGTGGGCACCGAGAGCACATTCCTCACTTCTCATTACAGGTCACCGCGGTCTTGACAGAAGCGATGCCTGTCCCTGCTTCTTCCACGTGTCTATTTCCAGTTACTGCTGTAATCGCGCACGTAAACAGTTAAGTAACTTGACCTATGTACAAACACATCAACACTCTCATAAACGCTTCCTGGGTAAGGAATTCTTCGCGGCGAAACTGCATCTAAGTAGGAAAAAGCAACTGTCTTTGGTTGGGCTCCCAAGAAGCTGTCCCTGAGACAAGGATTCATGAGCAAGTGATACATTAAGCAAATGCTCCTGGGGGAAGCCAGTGAGGGACTGGCGAAAGCCAGGACAGCGAAGAGGGAGGCTCTGAGTGAGGGTCCAGTTTCAGGTACCGGTTCTGCTTCTGCTTGATCCCCAGGGGGACTCTGGAGTGTTCCTTCCACCTCAGAGTTTGTCTCCATCAGAGCAAGGGATGTCAACGTTGGGACCCCTGAGCAGTGAGTCACCAGCTTTGTGCCACTCTATGGGAATGGAAGCTCTGTGCACTGCTGGCTCTCTGGGCTGGGGCAAAGCTGACCCAGTAGCCTTCGGGAGTCCTCTGAAGAAGGTTACAGGTGCTGGGTGCTAGAAGAGAAGCAGGCAGAAGTGGCACAGAACTGAAAAAAGCCATCCCACTGGAGGAAGTCCTACTGTCCATTGGGTAAAGAGACGGCTCTGGAATTAGATCTGGATCTGTGTTCCGACTACATTACGCTAGATGTGTAGCCTGTCCTCACCAAGACTTGGTTTTCTCCTTGTAAAATGGGAATAATATCTTCTGAGGGAGGTGTAAAGGTTTAAGACATTTTATCTGAAGGGTTATTTTGCTGACCACCTTAAGCAGGTGCTCAATATGGTAACTGTTAGCTTCTGATTTGATATAAAAATAACTTTTAAAATGTAGTCAGTTCAGCTGGGTCATATACATAAAAAATCTTTTCTCATGTCATGAAATGTGCATAAATTATGTAGAAAGATGATATATTTTTCCTGTCACTTCACCTGTGTAGACAACTCCCTCCCTTTGACAGAGCCATCAGTCTGCGAGTCAGAAATAAGTTCTTTTAAGCATGTGAGCAGGAAGAAACTTTATTTTTGCTCACCAATGCTTTTTATATTTCACTTTTTATGATGAAAATCTTTGAACCTATCCAGAAAGAGAGAAGAGAACATAATGAATCCCTGGAGAGTATAATGCACCCAGTTTCAACAACTGTCAACTCATGGCCAACCTTGTCTCATCTATACCCTACCATTTCCCTCCCTCCCATATTACTCGAAGCAGATACTAGATTTTGTATCATTTCACCCATGAATATTTCAACATGTATCTCTAAAAGGCAAGGACTCTTTTTTAACTTTAGTCTTTGAATTTACATACAATAAAACCTCCCTTTTGCAGTGTGGGTAGCTCCATAAATCTTAACACACGGATAGATTCATGTAACCATCATTACGGTCAGGATACAGAATAGTCCCATCACCCTTACAGGACTCTTATTTGTTTTTTAATCTGCAACAACAATAACATTATCACACCTTTAAAAAATTGACAATAACGCGGGCACCTGGTTGGCTCAGTTGGTAGAACATGTGACTCTTGACCTTGATAAAAGAATCATATTTGTTTGGACCTCTTGTCAGTTCAAGTCCCACGCTGGGTGTAGAACTTCTTAAAAACAAAAAACAAACAAACAAACAAAAAACACTGACAATAACATATATGCTTTTAAGGATAAATATGATCCTATTTCTTTACAATCATGAGATAATACCCTCCGATTCATAGCGTCTCTTTCACAAAAGAAATATTCATGTCTAGGCATTCATATGTTCCATACATAGAAGATGTTCTAAGCATCCTTCACCTTTGTTTCTGGTAAAAGGTCCAAGGAAACATGACCCTTTCCCAACAACTCGTTCATTTCCTTTGGCTTATGACCTTCCTGCCCAATACATATCCCTTTATTTGATAGATGTTTCATAACACCCTCAGATCTCCCGTTTAGTAGAATGATGTACTTTAACATGATTGTTTAGATGTATAGAGGGATGGGATTGTCTTAATCAGTTTTTGTTGAATGAAACAGGGGTATTTTTTTCTGAAAGAACTCAAATACTCTATTTCTTAAGAATATACTTTAGAGGGGAGCCTGGGAGGCTCAGTTGGTTAAGCATCTGCGTTTGGCTCAGGTCGCGATCCTGGAGCCTGCTTCTCCCTCTGGCCCCACCCTACTTGTGCTCTCTCTTTTTCTCTCAAATAAATAAATAAAATCTTAAAAAAAAAAAAAAGAAAGTACATTAGAATCTGAGATCTAGAAGGGCACTTAAAAGCCATTCACTTGGATTTTCCCATTTCATGATTGAGAAAAATCAGCTCAAGAAATTGAGAAGCTTATCAGAGGTACACAGTGGTTAGGAAGAGAGCCGGCTCCAGAATGTGGTCTCCTGGTCTTGAGGGCTCTTTCCCTGATACTGTATTGTTGGCCATCCTGTGTCCTTCATGTTGCTGTCACCTGAGTGTGGGTTCCATTTCCAGTGGCATAGCCATATGTTACGAATAGTAATTAGGAATACTTCTAGCCGGGCACCTGAGTGGCTCAGTCAGTTAAGTGTCTGCCTTTGGGGAAGGTCACGGTCAGGTCATGGTCGCAGGGTCCTGGGATCCAGCTCCACGTTGGGTTCTCTGCTCAGCGCGAGCCTGCTTTTCCCTCTTCGTGTAGCTTCCCCTGCTTGTACTCTGGCAAATAAATAAATAAAAATTTTTAAGAAGGAGTACTTTTAGCTAAAAAAAGTTGTTTATGAAATGTCCAGAAGAGACAAACCTATAGAGACAGAAAGCAAATCAGTGGTTACCTAGAGTCGTAAGAACGGGGATGGAGGCACAGCGGGTGGCGGAGACGTCCTCAAACGGGGCTGCCGGGGTGGCTGCGAGCTCTGTAACCGGACTACAGGTGTCCGCTTAACACGGGTGCATTTTACGGTCCTAAGTGGCGCACCTCCGCAGAGCGTCGGGAAACCGTCGCGAACAGACATTTCGTTGCGACTTCTCGTGAGAGTCTGAAAGAGGGCGGCTCCGCGCCCGGCCCGGCAGCTGCACTGCGACATCAGACCCGCGTTCTGCGCGTGGTTTGGCTCGCCGGCCCGGCCCGCGGGCGTCCGGTGCTCCCGCCCGCCCCGCCGCGGCCCGCACAGCCCGCGCCGCCGCACCGGCCCGCGGGGAGAAAACCGCCGCCGCGCGCGTCCCCAGCTCCTGCCGGCTCCTTCCCAGAGGCGGGCTCTCGACGGCTTCCGGTTTCTCATTGGCCAGAAGCGGGGCACGTGCCCCCGATATGCAAATCAGGCTGAGGATGTGGTCAAGAGCCGCGGAGCGCGGGTCGGTCGAGGCTGGCCCAGGGCCCGGGTGGGCCGCGCGGCGGTTCTGAGCCGGAGCGGGGCTGCGGGCGAGACCGGAGCGGGCGAGGCTGCGGGGGACCGCGGGGGGCGGCAAGAGCTTCTCCCCCGCCAGGAGACTCAAAATGTGCTAAATACGTTATTAGGTGTTCCGAGCTCTGTTTTTGTTTTTACGATGTCATGTACTGATCTGAGAGCGAGCGGGAGCAGGAGAGCGAGGGTCGGGGGTAGCGGGCTCCCTGCCAGTCAGGCGACCTGGGCCGGCCTCAGTCCGGGGGATCATGACCCGAGCTTAGCCAGCTGAGCCGCCCAGGCGCCCCTGCTCGGAGTCCCGCAGCGCAGCGGTTGAGAGACCCTGGAAGACCTTCCCGGCTCGCGGTGACCTCAGGTGAGCGCCCTGCCCACTTCGTGCCTCCGTTTACTTCCCTGTAAACGACGGGTCACGATGACACCACCTCACCCCGTCCTGGAGAACGGAATGAGCTGAGGAAGTTCCTAGAACGATGCCCAGCATCTGGTAAGTACTGACGACTGATCTTCTCGCGGGGGGGGGGGGGGGGGGGGGGGGGGGGGGGGTTACATGAAAATGTGTTGTCTTGGCATGTCCAGCATTGCACAAATATTTATTGAGTAATTACTATGTGCTGGCAGTGAGCTACACACTTGGATAAAACTAGGAACAGGTACCCTGCTTCGCGATCTTGCCGAGCTGAGATTCGGGTGGGAGAAACCGACAGTAAACAAGTTGATAAATAAGTAAACAAGATCATTACAGACTGTGAAAAGTGTGAAGGAAAGAAACAAGGTGATGAGATAGCGCACAGAAGGAGCAGCTGTCTTAGATGGGGCAAACCGAGGAAGAATTCTGTAAGATAAGGGGGAAGATTGCGTTAATTAATATTGTCCTTCGAGCATTAAGCAGATGTGTGCATATACGTACAAAAGAAAGGTAGGTAGAGCTGCCCTTATAGAATAAGAAATTGGTTCCATAGTTCTAGTCTGCAAACTTTGAGAAATGGGAGGAGGCAGGAGTCTTCCCAAACATCCCAGCTATGGGATGGCAGTGGTTGGGAAGGAGGCCAGAGCGGCCCAACCCCTTGCAGCTAAACCAAGGCCCGAATCAAACCCACCTTTCTGCCAACATGCACAGCTCATGGTTGTTTGGCAACCCTTGGTGCTTCCTCCCCTTTTCATGTCAGAAGCTTTAATTAATCAACCCAAGACTGCTCTTGATGTGATTTTTCGATCAGGTTTCATCTGTGTAAGTCTATTAATGGGTAAGGACAGGGGCTCCCACAGTGCCTTGCCTCAGCTCCGTACAGCATGTGTGACCCAGCCTCTAAAATCACAGCCTGCGAGAGCTAGATCAGCTAACGACCAAGAATTTAACTCACAGCCGAGACCCAGAGAATCTGGCTAGCCCAAGGAGACGCGAGCAGCTGATGGCACAAGAACCGACTGGCACCGTTCCCTGATTTGTATGTCCCCAGACAGGAGGTCACTGGGTGGAGTTTAATTGAACCGACTTGACTCCCCCAGGGGCCTCCTTCTCACCCAGCACTTGGGGGGGGGGGGTCATGCCTATTTATAGTGTGAGATGGCCTCTTGCAAAGTTGTGGTTGTGAATCCTGAACTTAAACTTGGTCTCGCTAACTCCCCATGAGGGGAAGAGCAGACTGAGCCAGGGCAACCTTGAAAATGCCTTAAAACAAGGAGAGTTCTGTTACTTTCAAACACTGCATCAGAGTGACAGAAACTGTTAACAACGGGCAGCCGAGGAGAGGTCCACCTGCGGGCATGGGGGTGGGGTGGGTTGAGGATCTGGCCAGCCTGCCTCTTGGAGGCTCAGAGCTCTGCAGGTTTGAAAGCTCCGCCCAAGGGGAGAAGGGGCAGCTGGCATCTAGAGAGACAGGGTCTGCAGAGGCCAGGGGCCGAGACTGCCGGGCAGTTGTGTTGGAGGACTTGCTTTCGATGAGTGGATTTGAAGGAGCGAAAGGTGAGGAAGGTGATTAGGTGTGTCCCTGCGGTGCTGAGCCGCATGTAAAGGACTGGACAGACTCCCGCCATGGGGACTGTGATTGCAACTGCAGGGCCTGGTCCTCAGGGACCTGTTCAGAAATAAACAGTCCGAGATTCGTTATTCACTTTGTCCTTGGAGACAGGCCCCTGGAGAGTCTGGTGTTCCAGGGTGGATCTGACCCTGTGCTAATAGGCTCTGCTCACCTTCTTCCACAGGTCACTGTGGTTCAAATGAAGGTGGAGGCAGACTTTAAGGGAAAAAAGGTCAGGAAGACATGTGGGAGAAGCCAATAAATAGCCTGGAGATAAGATACAGCTTTGTTGGGGCGCCTGGGTGGTCCAGGCATTAAGTGTCTGCCTTTGGCTCAGGTCATGATCCCAGGGCCCTGGGATTAGCCATGCATTGGTTTCCTGCTCGGCGGGAAGCCTGCTTCTCTCTCTCCCTCTCCCCCTGCTTGTGTCCCTCTGTTATAAATAAATAAGATATTTTTTTAAAGTCATTTTAAAAAAAGATAGGGTTTTGTTAGCAGTCCCAGCTTATTAAGGGGGGGAAGATCGGTTATTTTAAAAAATAATAACTTAGCTCAACTCATCTTTTTTGAGGCTAGTATTACCACGATACCAAAACCAAAGACATCACAAGGAAAGAGCTGCGAATGACTAGGCTGTGTTAAAAGTTCTTACTCATGTCATACGTCCACTTTTCTGCCCAGTAGTGTTGTTCCTTCAAACGCCCTGGTTTATCTTTGCATATGTGTGACTGTAAGGATCTCGAATCCATGTTTGTGTTAATGTGGACTTAAATCCGATTTTCTTTAACAAATCCTGACTCATCATTGCCGGTCACAAGGCCTCGGACAGCTAACTGTGAGAACAGTCATCATGTCCCATGCGGAC
The DNA here is from genome assembly GCF_002288905.1 of Enhydra lutris kenyoni. Taxonomy (NCBI): domain Eukaryota; kingdom Metazoa; phylum Chordata; class Mammalia; order Carnivora; family Mustelidae; genus Enhydra; species Enhydra lutris. The sequence continues at coordinate 859,805 of NW_019154105.1, forward strand.
GCCCCCGTCACACCGCGGGTCCTGTAAGGCAGCATTTGTCTCTAACTCACGCTCACGTCCCCAGCACTCTGCACAGGCCATTCCCATAGGAGCTGGCATTCGCTCCATGTCTGGGGGCTTGAATGTCGGAACCTGTTCACGACTTTACTAGAAGGCCGAGCATGCAAGAATGCCAGTAAAAGCATGGGGATGGGGAGATGCACGTGAGGGGAACTTAGGTGGCCGGTTGGGGGAAGGGAAAATGTAATGGGAAATAAGGCTGGGGAGGGGGATAGAATAAGACCACAGCAAGCCCCAAAGGCCATATGCTAAATGACTGTAATCCAGTTTCGTATCCAGTGGAGAAATGGAAGGGTTTGGGGACAATGAAAGATCATTTTAATACTAGTTTTTCGAAGGAAATTTCTTGAAAAGCCCACATGTGTATCAATTAGGGGGACTTCCACTACAGGGAACAGAAAACCTGATTCCAATGAACTTAAGAAAAGAAATTTGGTGGGTATGTTGGCTCAGCCTCAGACTGGCATCTCTCCTGGTGGCATGATTGTCACCACTGGGGCTATGTCATTTCTCTCAACCTTTAATGAAAAATCCAAAGTTTCATTCTGATTAGACCAATTTAGGTCTCACTGCCCCCCCCAACCAAGAACTAATTCTTTTTTTTTTTTTTTTTTTAAGATTTTATTTATTTATCTGACAGAGACATGGTGAGAGAAGGAGCACAAGCAGGGGAGCAGCAGAGGGGGAGGGAGAAGCAGGCTTCCCACTGAGCAGGGAGCCCGATGCGGGCTCTATCCCAAGATCCTGGGATCATGACCTGAGGCGAAGGCAGACGCTTAACGACCGCGCCACCCAGGCGCAAGAAAAAATTCTTGAGCCAGAGCCAGAGAAATATGATTAAACTGATTGGCTTAGGCCAATGGAGGCCACCCATGGCCAAGAGTGGGTCAGTCCACCCAAACCACATGGCTACCGCCCAGCAGGAAAGGGGTATTTGGAAAGCTGAGAAGGCAGCCAATAATGTTCTGAAGTAATATATACTATGACTCCATTTTTCTGTTAAAAATGTGAATATATGTTTGTATGAGCAAGAAAAAATTTCCAAAGAAATTACCGGGCTGTTAACATTGGGAAATAGGAAGGAAGGGGATAAAGATAATGGGAGACTATTAACTTTTACTTTATACAAAAGTGGATTTTTTTCACTTTTTAATTAGGCGTATAGGACCATGTATCCAAAGAAAGTGAAATAAAGGAAGAAAATAAAAATTATTTTAGGGCGCCTGGGTGGCTCAGTTGGTTAAGCGACTGCCTTCAGCTCAGGTCATGGTCCCTGGATCGAGTCCCGTGTCAGGCTCCCAGCTCTGTGGGGAGTCTGCTTCTCCCCCTGACCTTCTCCCCTCTCATGCACTCTCTCTCTCTCTCTCTCTCTCTCTCTCTCTCTCAAATGGATAAATAAAATCTTTTAAAAAATAAAAATTTAAGGGACGCCTGGGTGGCTCAGTTGGTTGAGCAGCTGCCTTCGGCTCAGGTCATGATCCCAGCGTCCTGGGATCGAGTCCCGCATCGGGCTCCTTGCTCAGCAGGGAGCCTGCTTCTCCCTCTGCCTCTGCCTGCCATTCTGTCTGCCTGCACTCGCTCTCTCTCCCTCTCTCTCTCTGACAAATAAATAAAATCTTAAAAAAAAAAAAAAGCAAAACTTTAAAAAAAAATAATAAAAAAAATAAAAATTTAAAAATTATGTTAAAAGATTTGGGGGGACAGCAAGAAAAGGAATTGGAATAGGGGAGAAAGTGGAGGCAGAAAGAGGAAATAAGGCAGTTGTGCTTGCCGGAGGTGATGAGGGCTGACCCAAAAGCGATGCAGATGAAAAGGGGACAGATTCCTAAGATTTTGTATAAGTAGAGCAAGAAATAGGACTGAGTTACCAGGTGAAGATGAGATCACTGGAAGAGAAAAGGAGTTGTTGCTACTTCAAGAGTCCAGGCTGGTCTACAAATAAGGTGATGGTCCTAAAACTTGCTTTTGAGGTGGAGGTGTTGGTTGGCTCATCAGACAGAGACCCATGACAGATGAGTGCTTTGGGGAGTCATCTGGAAAGATAACATTATACAGAGGGAGAGACCACAGTGTTAGAAGAGAGAAGACCCCTCGAAGACCACATTCCCATACCGGCTTTCCTGTAAAGGAATATGTGAGGAAGTAGCCAGAGAGGACAAAGGAAATCCGGGGGATTGTGACAACGTGCCAGGAAGGGAAGGACGAGCCAGTTTCAAAGAGGACAGCGTGGTGAAGCAGGCCACAGAGCCCCAGTAGCACTGGGGGTCTGAAAGATCATTCCTTGTGCGTCGGTAAGGGAGCGTTTTCCACAGAGTGGGTGTGGAATCCAGACTTCGGGGGGCTGAGAGTTCATCAAAGACCAGACTGAGAGGAAGTAGCAAGAGAACACTATACTTTTGAGAAACTTCTTATCGAGGGGAAGGGAAGTAATGAAATAGGAATTTGACTGAGAAAGCAGTTTCTGTGGAAGGTACCTTTAGGATGGAGGAAACACACTCGTGTTTATAGGCATCTGAGAGGGAAGGTTTAGCCTGAAGAGAGAGTCTTGGAAGAGCCAGAAATGAGAGTAACAACTGGTATACCGAGTTAAGCTTGGAAGTAGATTAAGGACTTCCCTATTCTAAGAGTGGGGAGAGAGGAGAGAATTAGAAAAAATAAAAAGGTGGGGGGTTTTGTTTGGTTGGTTGGTTTTATTTGGTGAAGAGAAATTGAGCCCCCATCTGGGGGTGATCATTGAAATAGTTAACAGCCAGTGCAGAGTGTACACTGAGGCAGGAGCCCCGAGGGCCCCAACTCTCTTCCGTGTTAACTCTGGTTGCTGGTCCTGGCAAGGTCTAGGGTAGAGGCTGGGGCAGCTGAGGGCAGGCCGCAGAGAGGGACAACGAAACCACAGGGCTAGAAGCAACACCTCTCGCTGGAGCTTCAGAAGACAGAGTGAGAGTGGTCTACGTCCTGGGGTGCCCGGGTGGCTCAGTCAGTTGGGCATTTGACTCTTGACTTGGCCTCAGGTCATGATCTCATGGTTATGGGTTCAAGCCCCAAGTCAGGCCCCAGGTCAGGCTCCGTGCTCGGTGGGGAGTCTGCTTGAGATTCTGTCCTTCCCCCCTCACCCTCTCCCTGCTGGCACTTGCTCTCACGCTCTCTCTCTACACGAGTAAATAAATCTTTAAAAAAAAAGAATGATCTAAATTCCTCAAAAACAGCCATTTGTAATAAAAGAATATCATGCTATAAAATGATTAATCTTTCTAATTTCTGATACTTTCTGATGTAGAAAGTATTTTTTTATCAGATACATAATGGACGGCTTCCATAAACTTAATGCATGTTGGCGAAAGGCCTAAAAGAGAGGGGATTGATTGAAATCAAAACCAGTCACACTTTCTGGCTTATGCCCTTGCGGCAAACAACAGTCTCTTAGTTCAAATAGGGGAAATGGGGTCACAGTGAATTTCAAAATACAGAATCTGGCGTTTATTCAAGGTTTTCCCTCTGAGCACCAGTCACAGACCTCTTGCTCTCCCACAGGAGCAAGAGAACGAGACGATGACACCGAGAGCTCCAGACAATGCGGACGAGGGCTTGGGGATTCCCACAACCCAGTTGCCAAGTACAGAACACGGAAGCCGTCACCAAGGTGATCGCACCAACCTCAGCCACGTGTCCGCCTCCACAGGAAGGCACCGCTGCGTGTGTCCCTCAACACTGAGGAAATCCTTGTCCCTTACCACTGAGCAGCCCTGCAGGCCGCAGCAGACTCTGAAAAATGACCATGTCCTTGACCTAGGACACGCCGTATGTGGCTGTAGCCTTTCAAATGTAGCATTTCCTGACTGAGAGATACCTTTGACCTAATTCCAGCCGTTTCGAGATGAGGCAAGTACAACCGCCCGCTCCTTAGGAGACGTTAAACCAACATCTAGATCCACTTAGACATTTTACTCCAAGACTCGCTTCTCAAACTGTCTGGTCGGTGAGCTTGGGCTACAAGGGGTTTCCCCGGGGAGGGCTTTCTTGACACGCGCCCCTTATTGGTAATTCGAGGAAGATTCCAAAACAAGACGCCCTCAGAAGCTTCAAGGCACGAGGCAGAGGGCGGAAAGTGTATCTGAGTGTGTGGCTGCCGTGTGGACGCGGTGGGACCCGCGGTGCCACCAGAAAACAGCCTTCCTGTCCCCTGTCGCGCCTGTGGATGCTCCCTGCGGGGCTACTTATTCGACCACCCCTGAGGGGAGCTGCCATGTGGGCCTTGTGCCTCCTGGGGTCGATCTCAAATAACAAAAAGGGCCTCTGGTTACTTTTAGTTGAAAATACAGGCCTAGATCCATGAGGGCCGAACACGTCACAGTAAAAACTCCATAGTCCAGAGGCGAAGGGGAGCGATGGCTGCTCCTGTGTTTCTCCCAGCCTGGGCTTCTCCCCTCCTTCCCCCTCCCGAGGCTGACTAGTCCTCCAGGGCTGACGAAGGAAAGAGCGAGCCGTGGAGAGAGAAAGGCTTTGGGGGGCTCTAGCCGGCTCGGCCTCTCCGGGGCCAACAGAGGTTTCTGACCAGTGCTTTCTCTCATGGGCAGTTTGGTGGGTTTGCCAAAGCCTCCCTCACCCCTACCTCCCTGCCAAGCCATCTCTTGCCCCCACGTCCTGGGCATGAGCAAGTTCATTTTGCCTCTGACTGGCGGCCTCCCAGTCTTGGCTGGGCCCCCGCCACCTGCAGACAAACCTCTGGAGGTGTTGCCTTTCCAGGCAAGCCTCTTGGGGAGGATCAAAGTCAAGCCCACGCTGTCTCACCCTCTCCAGACTTGTTTTCCGTGGGAGTAAATTGCTTCCCCTACCACGGTCTCTACCCTGTGTTCAGGCCACGTTTGCCAACTCTGGCCTTTTAGATTTCTCAAGCATGAGGTAGACACCGGCCCATGGCGTTCCCCAAACTGCAGGGGACACATCCCGGGCTCTCCGAGAACTCTGCCTGGAGTGCCTGTCGCCGGACCTAAGGTGAGAGGAAAGCCCCCTCCGACCTGTCCCTGGGGGGCGGGGGGGCATAGGAGGGACCTCTTAGACATCTTCAGTCCCTCTATAGAAACCCTTCTTTGACCCAAGTGGCCTCACCAACCCCCACCTCAACCTTCGGACATCTCCCAGGTAGGTGAGACGTTAGGGGAACACCCCCTTGCAAGTCCCCCTTGCAAGTCCCAAATCACCGCCCTGCACCTTACTTGGAAGGTGAGAGGGGCTTACGACTGGTGTGTGGGGCATCTGTCAAATGGGAATGAAATAATAGCTCCCATTTTATTTTTAAAGATTTTATTTATTTATTTGTCAGAGAGAGAGAGAGAGAGAGAGAGCAAGTGAGTACACAAGCAGGCAGAGTGGCAGGTAGAGGTGGAGAGAGAAGCAGGCTCCCTGACGAGCAAGGAGCCCGCTGCGGGACTTGATCCCAGGACTCAGAGATCATGACCTGAGCCGAAGGCAGCAGCTTAACCCACTGAGCCACCCAGGCGCCCCTATAGCTCCCATTTTAACATCCTGTTACCAAACGTATTCTCTTTCTCTTTCCAATGGTCCCTATAAAGATTCCTTAACAGGTAGATGTTGGAAAAGATCAAATGCCGTTTCAACAAACTTTGCATAGTTTTGTTGTTTATCGGAGACTACTTGAATTATCGGTGGCTGGCACTAACTTCCTGGTACAGAGAGTTTTATTACAGCAAGATATACTGCAACTCCAGCCACAGCAAGGATCCCAGAACCCCGGCAGTGTTATTTATAAGTCGTGCTTCCCTGCTTTTCCAATCAAACAAGGGACATGATTTGCATCATAAACAACCACAAACTGGCTGCCTAAGAGAAAGGAAATGAGCAAAGTACAGAATTTCTTAGAATTCTGCATGTTTTGTTGTGGTTTCTGTTAGATAACCAGGTCTCATATCAGAAGAGCCATGGCCCCTACTCAGACCGGTGGACACCTGTGCTGTTCACCGAACGCCGGTCAGTAGCGCGGTGTCAGAATCATGGTGCCTCATCGTGGTCCTGGGGACTGATTATGTCTCTGCATAATGATCTCCATCCTGTCCCACCGTGGCTGTGGCTGGCGTCTACTGGCAGGCCTTAAATCCTATCCGTTCTGTACTTAGCCCTTTCCTCAAAGCCCGAAGTGTTTTGGAACACTGTCAACAAGTCATTTAAGAACACAGGATGAATCTTTACGTACATTTTTTAAAAAGACAACCGGTTCTAGGAAAGTATTTCGATCTTACGCCCATACGTGATTTAAAATAGCGCAGGTCATATTGAGTGCAAAACGAACACATTTTAATGAGTGCAGTTCCAAGAGCAATACAAGGAGATAAAAGCATAGATGAAGTTGTGTTTTGTTGTTCATCAGTTCTCTAGAAGTTTCACTAGATGGCTCATGAAGTAACAGACCTGGTCACAGCAACCAGCGCTCCTTCGTGGCCAGTGTTGTAGCATAATATTTTAGTTGTCGGTGTCTCTGTCGGCAATACAGTTTAATTCACACTTGGGGCTTATCTGGATGGACATCTTGGAAAGGAAGGTGGCAGTGATTGGGTGTTGCTGGCAAGTGGCGCTGAGCCTGCCATCCTTGCAAATCCAAGTTGGTTTCTTAAGCAAGAGTGGGCCCGACTCTAAGTGACAACGACATCTCAAATAAGTTAAACATAGTGCAGGGGTTCTCAGTCCTCCTGTGGAGAAAAGAAAAAGGAAGGACATTCTATAAATCGGGGACCCTTTCTCCAAGAAAGGCAGTGCCTTAGTCATAGGCCGGTCAAATCATCTGGGACTCTTTGCGAAAGTACCTTCCCCTGCCACCCCTCCTCCTCCCGGGTCCTGACTCTGGGGTCTGAGGTGGGACCAGGCTCTTGTATTTTTTTTTATTCTTTTAAAGCCTTCGCGGGCGGTTCTGGTGTGCAGTGTCAGGAGGGGTCATGAGCTGTTTGGATGGATCCGGAACTTCTGGGAGAATGGGCTGGGAGACGGTAGAAAGTCTGGCTAGCGGGTTCCTTCAGGCACTGCAGAGAGAAGTGTAGGGCCCGAGGCGTATGGAGGGGGAGGCTCTCACACCGGGCTGGGGTCATTCACGGATGGGACTTGGAGGGACTCACGGATCCCGTGGAGAGTGTGATGAGGGACCGTCTCCGCAGACACGCGCGGGCTGACCCAGCGCACACCCTCAGGGGAATCCAGACGAGCAGGAGTTTCGTTGCGAGCAGGTGGGCCGCACCCGCACTGCTCGGGGAGGGTCCCTGGCCTCGAGAGGCGGCGGGCTGGTGGCCCGGAGGACGCAGCAGCACATCGGCGCGCGCCGGGTGAGCAGGGCTGATGGGGGAGGGGGGCGCAGGGGGTCGGGCCGGGGGTTGAACCCTGTGCCCTGAGCCGCCACCGACCAAAGGAGATGGGCGTGGCCCGGCGTCCCCCGCCCGCGGCCGTCCTGGGGTGGGGGTGGGGGTGGGGGTGGGGGTGGGGGTGGGGGTCCTCCCGCGGGGCCGCGAGGAACCGGAGCCCGCGCGGGCGGGGGAGCAATGGCGCGGGGCTCGCGGCTGTCCGAGGTCCCCGGCGCGGCGCCCGGTCGGCCGAGGTCGGGCGCGGGGGCGACTAGGACGCGGGACTGCGGTCTCCCCGCACCCTGACGCGGCCGAGCGGGGTCGGAAGCCGGCGGGGCGCGCTCCTGCCGCGGGGGGAGCCGCCCCGGCCGCTGGAGCAGACCCGCGGGCGCGGACCCGAGGCAGCAGCCGGAAGGTCACCGCGGGTCGCGGAGAATCGCCTCTGCGCGGAGGGTCGCACGTTCGGTCCTGCCTGTCCCCGGGCGGCGGCGGGCGCGTCCACGCGGGCTCGGGAACGCGGCGCTTCGGCGGTGCCGCGCGGCGCAGCGCCCGGTAAGGACTCGGGGCCCGGGGGTGGGGGGTGACGG